>NC_089585.1:5262349-5592349 GCF_019320115.1 Miscanthus floridulus
AACATGTGCAACACTATATCTACTTTGCAACTTCTAGAGAAACACTTACAACATCCGCCCGAAACAGCTGAAACACTTGCATAAACACATGATAGCCATTGCAAAATATATGCGAATATGCAACATCCAAATGAAGCACTTGCAACATACACTCCAAACACTTGAAACATACAGATAAAACACCTAAAACACCCAGAACTACTTTTGCAACATATAGATAAAACACTTGAAACATACCGATAAAACATCCGGAACTGCTTTTGCAACATACAGATAAAACACTTGAACATACAGATGCACTTTTGCAACATGCATGTATGTGCAAACACTCAGATCTACTTTTGCAAGATACAGTTAAAACACTTGAAACATACGTTTGAAACACCTAAAACACTGAAAACATAAGCTTGCAACATGTGTATATTATCATTGCAACACATGCAACATCACAGATTTACTTTTGCAATATCCAGATCAAACACTTGAAACACAAGTCTGGAACGCCTGAAACACTTGAAACACGGTGTCACCGTCGGCCACGGTCTACCTGGTGGGGAACTGCGGTAGCAGCAAGCTCCTCCTGCGATTCTCCCGCGTCTGCTCGCTGCCCAGGCTCGCGCCCCATCGGCGCGGCTTTTCTAGCGCTGCTGTTGCTCGCTGCAATTGTCCAGCGCCGTCTGCTCACGGGAGATAGGGGTGTGGCGCTGTGGGGGGAAGGGAACGGCATGGCGGGGGACGGGCACACAGTTGGGGAAGGGGGCACGGCGAGGCGGAGTGCGGCGGGTGTATTCACAGTGGCGCCGCTACACTGATGCGAGTGCGAGTGAGGAAATTTCTAGAGATAGAAGATACGTAGAGGTGTTGTTGGGCCTGTCCGCTGCGCAGGCCCAGTAAGGCACGTGTCCGGATGGGATGGGTGACCGTGTGCAAGCATTTGCGTTTTCCCCTTCTGTGTTTGTTTCTTGTCACATCCATTCCCACTTGTAAAAAAAAAGAATTCTGTTGGCCTTTTCAAGATTGGGACTGAATGATATTTATGTTTTGAGAATCCTTTCTTTTTGTATATAAAAAAAGTTGTTTTGAGACGAAAACATGAGCTAACTAGCCGTAGCCCGTAGCAGCAGTAGAACTAATATGTATGTGGGCCAGATTACGTGGGAGCATTCGTTCTGTTCAACATTTCCTTGCAGGGTGACCCATAAATAAATCAATATTATCAAGCTCATTCCTCGGGGAGAATCTTCTAAAACACGAATTTTGTACCATGAGACCTGGCGCCTCATTAGGCCACGTCTCGGGTACCTCCATCGGCCACGTGCCCAAGTCCGATATCGAACGATCACGCAACGCAAAAACTGAGCACGCCAACCAGGCCATGTTTAGATTGCAAAAAATTACAACCCGATGAATAGTAGCGTTTTCGTCTTATTTGGTAAATATTGTCCAATCGTGGACCAACTAAGCTCAAAAGATTCATCTCGTGATTTCCAACTAAACTGTACAATTAGTTATTTTTTTTACCTACATTTAATGTTCCATACAAGCGATTAAAAATTGATGTGATGGAGAAAGAGTGAAAAAACTTAGAATTTGGAGGTGATTTAAACAAGGCCCCAGTTTTCTAGAGCCTCCGCAGATGGACCCCACCGTCGGCCATGGACGCCGGAGCCTCGCTGCCTCTCGAAGGTACCTAGGCCCGTAGATGGACCCCCGCGGCCCCACCATCGGCCATGGACGCGCGGAGCCTCGCGCGCGCTCTCTCTCTCTCAGGTGCTCAGGTGACCACAGATGGACCCCGCCATCAGCCATGGACGCCTGAGCCTCGATCTCTCTCGCAGGTGCCCAGGCCACCGTAGATGAACCCTGCCGTCGTCCATGGACGCCGGAGCCTCATTCTCAAACTCTGGCCCTAGCGCGGTGATAGTGGCAGGGGCTCACACCACACGATGCGCGCAGCTCCACGGATCAACTGTTCGCCCTGTCCATCCGAGATTGAGACCCCCATGGTTCGACCTGCGCACGGCTCTTCTCTTATAATTCGTCTTTTTAAAAAAATTTAGTTAGAATAATATTTTTCTCTCATAACAAATCAATTAAAAAAATATTTCGATTTATTTTTTCAACGGAGCAAACGGGCCGGCCTAAGTGGGATTCCACCCAGCCACAACTACTCAGCCAAGCTCAGAGCTGGCGAGCGAGCCCCTTGCGTAGCCTGCTGGCTGCCCGGGCGTTCCCTGTTGCTGGCTGCCATCGACCTCAATAACGGGTCGATACTTCCATGGATGATGCTCTCAATGGCTGCGTTCGGCTGACACCGTATCCGTTTTATCCGGGTTTTTTTTTTATCTAGAACAATATTTTTCTCTCACAAATTCATTCATAAACAGTAACTTTTTTTTTTCAACCGAACGCCCCGTTAAATTAATGCAAAATATACATTGCTTTCTTTTTTTTTCTTCCAGAATTTGTACAGTCCCATCTCTACCCGTTGTACTTGGCATTTTCACATCCGACATCTACATCTGAGCAATTGATGAATGAGGGCAATTATTTGTCATTTCCTTTTCTCTTCTTTTATTTCTTCGTAGCCAACCTCAATTTTTCATGCTCTGAACAAGATGCAGGGTGCTGCTTCCTCATATGACCCTCGAGGGAGGATGCTAACAAAGTGGTGAATGCTAACCACAACAAGCACACGCCTCCTGTAGTACGTGACCTTTCTAATCTTGCATTGTCTTGGTGGAATTGTCATAAACTGGACAATATACCGGACTTGCAATTATGAACTATGCTACTCTATTTGATAAATTGACAAGTGACTTTTGTATTTGTCGATGTCAAAATAGTAAAACATCCCTATCTTGATCAGGAACAACATCTAGATGCTTATGCAATAAGTAATGTTGGAGCCTTGCAGGCTGCAGAAGATGGAGGAAGAAGAAGGTGCTGCATAATCCATGTTGAATAATTTAGATTTTTTAGATAAAGGAACAACAGTATTCCGGTCTCCCACATTCATAATCGAATGGGTACAACCAAACTGAACCATTACAAGACCATGGTCTAAGACCATAAGACTGCTAAGCAGCCTCTCCCCAACTCCAAACTACTGATAACCAAACAACCCATGCCTTGACTAAACACAACCCAAAAGATGCAGCCAAACCACATACTGGTAAACAGCTAAACCCCAACTCCAGCTGTAGCTAAACCGGCAACACTCGAAGTGTCCAATCACAGACAGTATACAGCAAAAACGAAGCTAGTTCTCTAAACTGTTTTGTTGCTTCGACACAGAACTTCTGAAGATTTGCCACCATCATTTCGAACTCCATGCATCCAAACTTCATAGCTTTCCTCTCTTCCTTTTTTGATAGCTGTGATCTTCCAGTACCTCTCCCTGAGGATGTCAAGGGCGTCGAACCCTCGACGCGCAGGGCCTCGGCTACGAAGCTCGTAGCCTTCGGCCGTCTTCTCCGGTGAGGTTATGCCTCTCTACCGCAGGCTTGAGATTAGATGGGAGATAGGATAATAATCTTGCTTAAATTCCCTCAAGTCCGGTTACAATAATATATATATAGCCTTGCGGCTGCCAATAAAAGGAAAACCAACTCCTACTCTTAAGGTAACAAATAGATGCTAATAATAATAAGGAAACTAATCCTGATAACTTTCCAACTGAGGCCTCCTAGCCACGTCACGCATGACCGGCCTCGCTGGGCGCGTTTCGCGCCTGGGCCGCGCGCTCGGCCGCCCTGCGAATGTCGCGGGCGCGCCTGCGCCGGGCGTACACCCGCCCGCACATGACATCTCTCCCCGCCTCGAAGTCCAGCTCGTCCTCGAGCTGAAACGAAGGAAACCGAGTGCGGAAATCGTCGAGGTCTTCCCAGGAGGCTGCAGCGGGGTCGTGACCCTCCCATTCGACGAGGACTTGGCGAACTCCACGAGCCTAGGCGGCCCTGGGTCACCCGCGATGGCGCAGGCACGACGGCACCGTTGGAGAGGGGCGGCAACGCCGGTGGAGCAGCTGGCGGTAACCCCACAAACTTCTTGAGGACGCCCACGTGGAACACATCGTGGAGATGGGCATCCGGTGGTAGCTCCAGGCGCACGGCCGCCTCATTGATGACCTCGGTGATCTTATACGGGCCAACGAAGCGCGGCTTCAGCTTGCCACGCACCGCACGGGGCATGGACGCAGCAGGACGCTGCCGGAGATGCAGCAGCGCCCAGTCCCCAACGGTGAAGACGACGCGACGATGATGCTGATCGTAGACGCGCTTCTGGACCGCCTGGGCCTGCTCTAGACGGACATGAATGTCGTCCAGGAAGGCGGCCCTCTCCTCCATCTCTTGAGCGACGGCCGCGACCCAAGCTTCGCCCTGCTCGTAGGACCGAATGGTCGGCGGGTCTCTGCCGTAAACCACGCGGAATGGGGTCTCACGCAGGGACGACTGATAGGCGGTGTTGTAGGTGTACTCCGCCCACGGCAGCCACCGGATCCACTAGCGGGGGCGATCACCGGTGAAACATCGCAGGTACATGACGATGACCCGATTGGCGGCCTCCGTCTGGCCGTCCGTCTGTGGGTGGAAGGCGGAGGACATGTATAGCTTTGTCCCTGTGAGGCGCATGAGCTCCTACCAGAACGCCGATGTGAAGACTGGGTCGCGGTCCGACGTGATGGACTGCGGCACCCCGTGGAGGCGGACGATGTCGGCGAAGAAGGCGTTGGCGACGGACTCGGCAGTGTAGGGATGTGCCAAAGGAATAAAATGGCAGTACTTGCTGAAGCGATCCACCACGGAGAGGATGACCGTCTTGCCCTGGACCTTGGGAAGCGCCTCGATGAAGTCGATGCCAAGGTCGGCCCAGACCGCCGATGGCACCGGCAGCGGCTGCAGCAGGCTGGCCGGCTGTAGGTGGTCAGCCTTGTACTGCTGGCAGGTGACGCAGGCCTTGACGAATTCCTGCACCAAAGCACGCATGTTGGGAAAATGAAAGTCGCGGCGGAGGCGATGGAGGGTGCGGTGGATCCCCTCGTGACCGTCATTGTGGACGGCGGCCACAATCTCCTGCAGCAGCGGCGATGCCGGCGGGATGTACAGGCGCCCTGCATGGGCGACCATGCCATCCACCAGCGCCCACGGCGCAGAACGGGCGCCCGACCGTAGCTCGTCGTGCATGGCGACCAAGGCCGGATCCGTGGCCTGGGCGTGACGGAGACGGTCGACGAAGTCAAAGCGAGGAGCGGAGATGGCCAGCAGCGACCCGTCCTCCTGATCGCGCCGCGAGAGAGCGTCGGCGACGACGTTGGTGGCGCCTGACCGGTATTCCACCGAGAAATCGAACCCGAGGAGCTTGCCGACCCAATGATGCTGGGGGATCGTAGCGAGGCGCTGGTCGAGGAGGTACTTGAGGCTGTAGTGATCTGTCTGGACTATGAAGCGCCGCCCCCAAAGGTACGGCCGCCAGTGTCGGACCGCCTGGACCAGCCCGATCAGTTCGCGCTCGTATGCGGCGAGCGAGGAGTGGCGGGGCGCCACCGGCCGGCTGAAGAACGCGACGGGGTGGCCCTCCTGGACCAGCACGGCGCCGAACCCGGACGTAGAGGCGTCACACTCGACGATGAAGAGCTTGTCGAAGTCGGGCATGGCGAGCACGGGCGCCGTCGTCACAGCGGCCTTGAGAGCCGCGAACGCCGCTGCGGTGGAGTCGTCCCACGAGAAGCCATCCTTCTTGAGCAGGCCCGTCAGCGGTGCTGCAATTGTCCCATAATTGTGGACGAACTTGCGGTAGTATCCGGCGAGGCCGAGGAAGCCGCGCACCGCCCGGGGGGAGCGAGGCGTGGGCCAGTCAACGATCGCCTAGACCTTCGCCGGGTTCATGGCCACCCCAGCCGCCGAGATGATGTGGCCGAGGTATGCCACGCTGGGCGCCCCGAAGGAGCACTTGGACCGCTTGACGAACAACTGGTGGCGGCGGAGTGTATCGAGGACGGTCCGGAGGTGTCGCAGATGGTCCGCCCACGTCGTGCTGTAAATCAAAATATCGTCAAAAAATACCAGAACGAAGCGGCGGAGGAACGGCCGGAGCACATCATTCATCAGGGCTTGAAAGGTCGCCGGGGCGTTGCACAGACCGAACGCCATGACCAGGAACTCGTACAAGCCGTCATGGGTGCGGAACGTCGTCTTGTGGATGTCCTCTGGGCGCATGCGGACTTGGTGATAGCCCGAGCGCAGGTCCAGCTTGGAGAAGAACTGAGCCCCGTGGAGCTCGTCGAGGAGCTCGTCGACCACCGGGATGGGAAAAGCATCCTTGACTGTCCGCGCGTTCAGCGCCCTGTAGTCGACGTAGAAACGCCACGACCCGTCCGGTTTCTTGACGAGGAGGACGGGCGACGAGAACGGGGAGTCGCTCCGGCGGACGATGCCCTGCTCCATCATGGCGGCGCACTGGCGTTCCAGTTCATCCTTGTGGGCCGCCGGGTACCGGTAGGGTCGGACGGCCACCGGTTGCGTGTCCGGCTTGAGCATGATGCGATGGTCGTGCGCGCGCACAGGGGGCAGACCGGTCGGGTCGGCGAAGACCCCCCCGTACGCGAGCAGCAGCGTCTCGAGGAGGGAGTCGGTGTTGAGTGTCGCGCGCAGTGCCGGAGACGACGGTGGGGCGACGCTGGTCCAGGAGAAAGTGCGGCCGCGGCGCTGAAACGACAGGCGCTGGCGGCTGAGGTCCCAGACGACGGCCCCGAGCGCGCCGAGCCAGTGTGTGCCGAGGACGATGTCGTACCCTGCCAACGGCATGACGTAGAGGTCGGCCGGGAACGACTCGCCGTCGACGCGCAGGGGCGCGGCGTGGAGGACGCCCCCGCACGCGACACGCTCCCCGTTGGCGACCAGCGCCGTAAGGCGGGGGCGCTGGTGGAGGGGCAGGCCGGAGCGCCTTGCTGCGTCTTCCGCGATGTAGTTGTGCGTGCTGCCCGAGTCGAGGAGAGCCACGAGCCTAAGGGACCCCAGGCCCACCGTGATCTGCATGGTGCCCGCCATCGGCACCCCGGCCAACGCCTGCAGGGAGAAACAGGGCGCCGCGGCGTTGTCCACGACGGCGGCATCCTCGCCCTCTGCTTCCAGTTCGACCCCTTCGACGAAGAAGATGCACCTGCAGAAGCGGTTATGGCCACGGGTGTACCTCTCATTGCAGTTGAAACACAAACCGAGGCGACGGCGGTCGGCCATCTCCTCCTGCGTAAGACAGCGCTGGGAGCCCTCGGGTCGGCCCGGCTGCGCAGCCGCCGGCGGTGCAGGGAGAGTCAGGAGGGGCGGCGGGCCCGGCAGGCCGGCTCTGGCCGTGGCCAGTGGAGGCGGTGGTGGCCCGCGCGCGCCTGCTCTCGGGGGAGGAAGCACCGGTCGGTCCAGCTCCATCAATTCGACCTGGCGGGCGAGGCTGATAGCGGCGACGAGGGTGTCCGGATGATGGATCCGGACGGCGTTGCTGAGCGGAGGTCCGAGGCCGCCGGTGAAGAGTTGGACTCGCTGCGCCTCGTCGAGCCGGCCAGCGCGAGGGATCAGGGCCTGGAACCGGTTGGCATACTCCTCCACGGCGCCGGAGCGGCGGCACTGCGCCAACTCAAACATGGGGGCCGAGCGCAGGGGGGGACCGAAGCGCAGGTCCAGGAGATCCTTGAAATTCCCCTAGGACGGCGTGCCTTCGTCCTCCTGCAGCTGGATGAACCACAGCTGTGCGGCGTCGTCCAAGTGGTAGGCCGCCATGCGCACGCGCTCCTCCGGCATGGTGAGATGTTGCCGGAAGTACGCCTCGCACTTGTGGAGGAACGGCATGGGGTCGGACGTGCCATCATAGTGGGGAAAATCCCACTTCTTGTGCTTCGGATGGAACTCGAGATGGCGCTGATTGTTGGCGCGCCGGTTGTCGGAGCTCTCAGCCGTGGGCGCCTTCTCCTTGAGTGAGGCGACATCGGCCTCCAGGGTGGAGATCTTGGCGGACACCTTCTTCATCTCGTTGAAGAGATCGGTCAGGGAAGGCTCGGCCATGGTCGGCGACTGACTGGGCGCGGAGGGTGGGCTGTTGGTGGGCGGCGGCTGGTGGCGGGAGGGTGCTGGCGCGGCGGGCTGTGAACGCGAAGAGGATGAGCGGCTGACCACTGATACCAGGCTGTCAAGGGCGTCGAACCCTCGACGCGCAGGGCCTCGGCTACGAAGCTCGTAGCCTTCGGCCGTCTTCTCCGGTGAGGTTATGCCCCTCTACCGCAGGCTTGAGATTAGATGGGAGATAGGATAATAATCTTGCTTAAATTCCCTCAAGTCCGGTTACAATAATATATATATAGCCTTGCGGCTGCCAACAAAAGGAAAACCAACTCCTACTCTTAAGGTAACAAATAGATGCTAATAATAATAAGGAAACTAATCCTGATAACTTTCCAACTGAGGCCTCCTAGCCACGTCACGCATGACCGGCCTCGCTGGGCGCGTTTCGCGCCTGGGCCGCGCGCTCGGCCGCCCTGCGAATGTCGCGGGCGCGCCTGCGCCGGGCGTACACCCGCCCGCACATGACAGAGGATTACAGTTTTATTCTCTTTTGATTTCTCCACCCACTGGATCCAAAAAATTGCAGTGACAAGCCTTCTAGATACCTGCAGCCCTCCTTCATCTTTCTTCCCTCTTCCTCTTTAGACAACATGGACCATTGTCTGATCCAAAAGGTCCCCCTGAAAAGTACCCCTTTTGGGACGGCAAAGAATGACATCATGAACATCGGCAGGCTTGACAGAACTGAGTTGATCAACACAAGTCTGCCACCCGAAGAAAGAAGTTTCCCTTTCCAACTACTTAGCTTTCTCTGGAAGCGCTCTTCAATTGAGCACCAGTGTTTATTTGAAAGCTTTCGATAGTGCATTGGAATTCCTAAGTATCTAAAGGGAAAGCTTCCCTCTACACAGCCAAAAATTCTCATATATTCCAAACCATGGTTATTTGCCGCCCCAAAACAAAACAACTCACTTTTATGGAAATTGATTTTTAAGCCCGACAAATTTTCGAAAGCTATCAGCACCAGTTTTAAATTTTTTGCCTCATCCAAATCATCTTCCATAAACAGTACCGTATCATCAGCGTACTGTAAAATGGAAAGCCCATCATCGACTAGATTTGGTACTAACCCCCTAAATTGTCGGCAGTTTTTTGCTCTCGACACTAAGATAGCCAACATGTCTGCTATCAGATTAAAAAGGATAGGTGAGAGGGGATCTCCCTGCCTAAGTCCTTTTCTAGTCTGAAAGTTATGGCCTATTTCCTCATTCACTTTAACCCCCACGTTTCCTCGACTCACTACCTCTTCAATCCATTTACACCACATTGGCGAGAAACCCTTCATCCTAAGAGCCTGCTGTACAAATACCCAGTTAACTTTATCATAGGCCTTTTCGAAATCCAATTTAAGAACTACCCCACTCATTTTCTTCCTATGCAGCTCATGAATAGTTTCATGAAGTATTACTACTCCTTCTAGGATGTTCCTTCCTGTCATGAATGCAGTTTGCGATTGTCTCACAACTTTATCAGCCACCGCCACAAGCCTGTTAGCCAAGACCTTAGTAAAGATCTTGAAGCTTACATTGAGCATGCAGATCGGCCTGTACTGCTGAACTTGTTTGACTTCTTTTTGTTTTGGTATAAGAGTGATTGTCCCGAAATTAAGGTTAAAAAGAGGTAATTTACCAGCATGGAACTCTCTAAACATGGCCATTAAGTCATCTTTTATGAGAGACCAGAATATCTGGTAAAATTCCGTCGGAAACCCATCAGGACCTGATGCCTTATTATGATTCATTTGAAAAATTGCTTCTCTTACTTCTTTCTCCGTGAACATTTCAGTGAGCAGCTTATTTTCTTCCTCAGTTATCTGGGGTATATCATTTATTTTTGATTCATCCAGTGAGAAATTATTTCTCAGTGATGATCCAAACACATCTTTATAATAATTTGTTATAAAAACTTTTAAGTTTTCCTGCCCCTTGATTACTTCCCCTTCTTGTTCTAGTTCAAAGATTCTTGTTTTCCTTCTTTTTCCATTAGCCACCATATGGAAGTATTTGGTATTATTATCCCCTTGTAGCAGATTTTTTGTTTTAGCTCTTTGGAACCATTTTACTTCCTCTTCCCGAAGTAACTGTATGTTTTTTTCATTTACACTTTGTTTCAAATCCAGCTCTTGTTGGCTTAAAACTTGGGACTCAGCCAATAAATCCAGTTTCCCAGCCAGTCGGAACAGTTCTTCTTTCTGTTTATTAAAATTCCCATTCTCGTTCTTCGCCCAACCTCTCAAAAACTGTCTTAACCTTCTAATCTTGTTCTGCCATTTCTTCATTGGGGTATCTCCATGATCAACACTCTTCCATACTCTCGCAACTGCCTGGACAAAATCCTTTTTGAGCAGCCAGCTAAGTTCGAATTTGAACTCGGGCTGGTTTATCCTAGCTACCTTGTCATCGGTGCTAAGAAGTAGTGGAGTGTGATCAGAGATTTCCCTGTTCAGTGCATATACCGTGACTAGAGGAAATCTTTGTTCCCATTCCGTGCTAGCCAACACCCTATCTAACTTTTCATAAGTTGGTATTCTTTTGGCATTAGCCCAAGTGAATTTCCTTCCAGACATTTCTATTTCCCTTAGGTTCAGACTATCTATAATCGCATTAAACAAGAAGGGCCATCGATCATCATATCTATCATTGTTTTTCTCACTTGGGTTTCTTATAATGTTGAAATCTCCCCCCACCAGCAAAGGTAGAGATACTTTCCTGCAAGCCTGAACCAATTCCGTTAGGAATTGTTCCTTAAATTCAGGTTGAGCAGCTCCATAGACTGCTACTAAGCACCAATGAAAGTCATCACTCCTGTTCCTAAGGTGGAACTTTATAAAAAAAATCCCCCTCCTCTATACTCCCAATATCACAGGCATCTAAATTTACCCCTAGCAGCATTTCACCAGACCTTCCATGCGGTTCAGTCCAATGCCACACAAAATTTTTCCCGCCACAATACCTATCTAACTTTGCCTGCGTAAAATCTTTTTTACCGGTTTCCAAGAGAGCAATGAAGTCTAGCCCTTGCTCTCTTGTCGTATTACTTAGAAATTTGGTTTTAGCCAAGTCGCGAAGACCTCTGCTATTCCAGAAAATTCCTTTTATTTTTTACTAATCTTATTGATCTTAAACTTTAATTTCCTCGAAGCCTTAATCCTTGACGACTTAGCGCCAGGCTTCCGTTGAACCGTCCTGCAATCACTACTTAGGTGATAACTATCTTCGTCGAAAATTTCTTCCATTACATCTCCACATAAAAACTCTAACACTTTCTTCTCATAACTATCTGAGTAGACTGATTCCTTGTCCGAGCAATCCTCTTCCACTTCTCCCAGTACCGAACCTGGCTGTTTACTAGCTATAGCGTCCTCAACTAGGTTCTGAACACTCCCCTCAAAAGAAACCCCTTTTACAGTTGTCGTCCCTAGTCCTAAAGCCCTCAAATTGTCTATCGCAATTGAAAGGGGTATAAAACAAGGATGTTCAGCCTGGTGGTTACCTTTGTTGCATTCCAGATTTTTGGATTGTATTAAGCGCTCCGCCCGCACCAGAGTGTGCTCAGCCACCACTCCAGCAAGCCTTGGACTCGCCCTTGTCGGAGAATGGACCACCTCCTTGATTAAAGCAGCTCCAACAAGCTTCATACCAGCAGGTTCAACCACCTCCCTCACCGAGCAGCTGTTTCTCCTTTCTTCATTATCATTAACTTTTGCATCTTCACCCCGCTCCTTGACCTCTGGAACTGCAGCAATTCCTTCCACTTCCATTGGAACCCCTCCAGCCTCCATCACCTCTGAATTAACCTCAACCAACCCAAGGTTGTCAGTATTCCCCTCCATGAACTCATCCGGCTCTTTGACCACTTTATCAGCTAGGTCCTCCAGAACCTCATCCATCACTACATCAAGTATCTTGCTGGCCTTCCAGCTAAGGAATTCCTCAAATTCCTCCTTACTGATAACATGTCCATTAACAGGAACATCATTCTTCGATTGAGAATCCCTCCTATCGTCCTCCCCGTCGCTCCCTTTGGAGCGCTTGTTATTTCTCAGCTTCTTTTGATCATTGTTCAGTCCATCTTCAGTGTTCGGACCCTGGCTCTTCCCCTCTCCATCTCCCTCGTCATCCCCTCCATCCCATTCAACCTCAACCTCCTCTCCTTTCTCATCAAAACCCCTCTTCTCCACTTCGAACTCCAAGTCAAAATAATGATCTCCAATCACCACATCTAGCATCTTCGGAATCAGCTTAGGATCAAGCACCGCAACTAAAATACGTCCAAACTCATTCTTCCTCGTAGTCTCCATGTCTACAGTCTACGTTGCACCTAATAGAGATCCCACCGCCCATAAGATGGGGAACTCACGCAGCAGTTTTCTAATGCATCTCACCCTCACCCACACCTTGGGTAGCAGGAAACCCTCTTCTTTTTCCTGCCACTCTTCAAACTGCATTCTGATACCATCAGACACTCCTTCCCCCTTCGCATCCGCTCCCCCATATGCTATTGAACGTAACAGCTCAGCCTTGGAAGGAAATTGGGTAAGAAACTCGTCTTTCCCAAGCTCCTTCAACTCCCAATTCCACTTAACCGGCACCACCCTTCTTAGCTGCAACACAAGCTGGTCAGCGGACAGAGAGCCACCCACCACCGAAACTCTGGCCATCTTTGAGTCTTTCTTCATCCTTGGCAACGGTGGATGTGGGATATGATAGAATCCCAGCCCCATCACTGCATACCCCGCCGCATAAGCCACCGGCCTCGTTGCTTTAAGAAGAGGACACTTGTGGTTCATGTGTTCATGCGAGTCGCATAACACACAATACACCTCCGCCTTACAATCCATCGCTGCGTGCCCTTTTTTGAGCACCTAGGGCAGCGCCCACTCCCCTTACCAGCATCACCACCATCCCTGCCATCTCCAACCTCCAATGCCATTTCCCCCTCAGTGCCTTTCTCCAGCTTGGAAGCACCCCCCTTTTCCTCAGAAAACTCACCAGCCTCTTCACCTTTTCCTTGTTCCTGGGTCTGTCGCCCATCTTCATACCACACCCATCTTCCTGACGTCGGCTCCCAAGGTCCACCTCTCCCAGCTCCACCAGGCTGACGAAACTGCCCAGCTCTTCCCCTACCTGAATCGCCAAACCGTCCCAATCGCCCCCTTCTGAAATCACCCCGCTGAGCGCCACCTCTCCAGGCCCAACTCTCCCGCCCGCCCCAGCTTCTTCCCGCGCCTGCTACTCCCCGCTCGCAACGATACGGGCCATACGCGCCTGCGCACATCCTCTCATCTCGCCCTCGCCCATCACGATCGCCCACCATCCTCACCGAGCTCGCGACCTCCTCTGCTTTGCGCTCACAGACCTTTGGTCCGATATTCCTCACCGAGCTCGCAACCTCCTCTGCTTTGCGCTCACAGTCCTTTGGTCCGATAGTCTGACGGTTTTGGTTGAGACTCGTAGGAACCCTCCGAGCCCGAGTCGAGACGCTTAATATCACCCCATCCCCCACCAAACTCCTCGGCTTCCCCCCAGCCTTAAACAGGATACATAAACCCGACGTTGGTTTGAACACTGGGTGTGAACCAACAATGAATGACTTGCTGGCTGCATTCTTACCCAGCTTACGCCCCTTTGGGCAGCCCAAAGGCCGCCCCCAGCTCTCAGCCGATCCTGTCCCCCCTCCTTTCCTTTCTCCTAGGCCGGAGTTAATACATGCCCCCTCCTCTGTACACAAATCTCTTAAAGATAATGATATCCTAGGAGATTTGGATTGTCTAAGATCTTTGACCAAGATGTCTCCTATCTGCCGATTTTGTGGGGACCGTGGTTTAGGCAGCGGCCCCTTCCACAAATTCTCGGTTCTCTGGAAGCGCAGATCAGCCACCGCCTCCGTAATTCTAGATGCCAGCGGCCGGGGATGGCAAACGTGCCCAGCCCCCCTATCAACTGAAGCAAATTTTGGAGAATGAAAATTCTCCGTTATCAGAGACTCAGCTCTTATCAATTCATCTACCGAAAACCCAACTCTTGTTGCATCACGGATGAATTCTCTTTCCGAATTATAAGCATCTTCATCCGGATCTTCCCCCTCCTTTTTGATAACTTCGTCATCACTCTCACTATTGTCCTCATCTTCAAGTGCCCAGAATCTCGATCCCTTCCATGGTTTTTCAACTCCGACGAGCTGATCTAAGGTCGAAAGATATGGTGCAGAGTGTCGCCGTTTAAGGCTCCCTGACACCACTGAACCTCTACTGAACCCCATTTGCTCAGTCCTAAACATACAATGCTTTAGAAGACTTAGCTTCTGAGCAATGTATCAGCACACTGATCCTTTTTTCCACACTTTGTATTACTAACCAGTATCTAAGTACGAAGCACTTATGCCGAAACGTACCTGGGATTCACTTTCTCCTACTGCCGCAATCCGTCGAACAGGTGCCGGACATCAGCAATGGCGATCCACCTTCGCCATGCCGTCGATGTGCTCCCAGCAGGGCAATACACTCACCAACACCAGCAGCTTCTCCTCTGCACGCCGTCCTCGTAAGCTCCGCCCAGCTCCGCCCAGCTCCGCCCGCAGCACGGCGAAGTGCCCAGCTCCCACGGTAGTGTCGCCGCCACCACCGCTGATGCCTCCTTGCAGCTCACGTCATGTCCTCCCGCACGGCGACAAGACGCACCATCCTCGCCTTGTTCCCGCACCGGCGCCGGCAAGCACGTCCACCGGCTATCCCCGGATCAGCCGGTTAGCCGGCAGTAGGCATGCGCCCGGTACTCGAGGGGCCACCGGCCGCACCGCCGCGAAGCGCACAGCGGGGTATGCGGCTAGTGCGGGACTGCGGGGTATGCGGGGGGTGGCGGCCCGGCGGCGGAGGCCGGTCCGACAGCGGGGTAAGCGGGGGGTGGCGGCCCGGCGGCGGAGGCCGGTCCGGCAGCGGGGTCCGCGCAGGGAGAGCTAGCGCCTTTCTCAGAAACCACTCGGACCCAACTTGATTCGCTTGTGGAGTCAGTTTACCCGACTTATTTTCTCAATCGTTGAATAATTTAGATGGTACCAATCTATCTATCTGAGGGCCGGGACACTGTGACTTCTCCAATATGTGATGTTTGGTTAAAGCCTCAAATTCCACCCTTGCAAAGATGCACTATAATCTCTTTGTGAATTCATCTGCTGATAATATAAATAAAGATGATATAAAATTTGGACACTATATGTGCATTTGTATTAGCGTCTAAGAAGATAAATCTTGCACATGTATCTACAACCAACAGTTTCCACAGACAAACAACAGAGGCGCGGCAACGCCGTGCCATGGCCGGTTTTCTAGTCACTCGCGGACGCGGCCTAAATACACAACGAGAAACGCGCAGTCCAGTTTGCGCGTTTATTAGAGAAAGGACAAAGTCCGTCGAATACTGCAAGTCCGGATTACCTTTCTCAATTAAAAATACTTCTCAACATTTAAAACTATCTAATCTACATTTTAAGTGGTTTCGAAAATGATTTTGACTGATGTGGCGCTATGAGCCATTCTATATGGCGTCGTGTCAACCATGAGAGAGAGAAAATCAAACTACATTGATAATTTTGAGAGGTGTATTAGACTTTATCAAAAATTAAATATCATTGAAATATTTTCTAAACAGAATATACAATTAAAACTTCTTAAATCTAAACCAATCTAAGAAAAATCATAGAAAATTGGTTTTAGCTCAGAAAAATAAAAAACCACTTTTAGTTTTATAAAATCATACTCTATCATAGAGCATGATTTTAGAAAACACATGAAGTCCGATCGTTCCAAACCTGTCAAAGCTGTGTTCCACTTTATCATGTACTACGGTCTACTTCCTCCGTTCAAAACTATAAGACGTTTTGGCTTTTATAGATATATAGTTTTTGTTATATACTTAGATATACATTACGTCTGGATATATACATAGTAAAAGAAAATGTATCTAAAAAAGCCGCAACGTCTTATAATTTGGAACAGATGGAGTACCTACTAGTGTGTGTGCAGACCTATGATGGCATGGCGGAAGTAAGGCACCTCCCATGTGACGTCGGCCTTGGCGAGGTCGAGAATTTGCATGGTGCGCGACGGCCTGTGTAGGAGTGTGTGGTACTTGACAAACCACAACTAAAGGGGTGTTTGCAGGACTCTTCCGGAGGAGCCAAAGCCGTTTTGGGGGGAGCCACACTCTGGCTCCTCTGTTTTTTGTTGAAAACGCTCCTCCAACAAAACGTTTGGTATGGCTCCTCCGGAGGAGTCGGAGCCGGAGCCGATGAAGAGCCCTGCCAAACAGGCCTTAAGCCACATTGGTCATGATGAGGCGCATGTTGCCATGGTGTCGAACAGGGAGACCATGACGTCGATGAAGGTCTCGAAAATGTTTTTCATGTCTCACCAGCCGAGAACATGACCACCACATTAGCAAGGTTGAGCTTCAATGTAGTCCGATTTTCTCTCTCTCATAGCCAACATGATGCCGTGTAGAATGGTCGACGTGGTGCTACGTTAGCCAAAAACCGATTTCAAAACCACTCGTGGAGGTAATCAGATGGGTTCAACAGCTAAGGGAGTCCCTAAAAATCACAATATTTACTAAAAGTCACATGAACAAAAGCATGTGAAAATCCAATGAACTTGAAAGTTAATCAGACAGATGCAAGGCTATGCACTCCCAAAGCTTAGACTATGCACGAGAAGTTTCTTTCATTTTGCAATTGATGAAGTACAAGTGGAGAAATCACCTTCATTCATGTGCTTCTCTACGTTCCTATGTGACCACACAGGCTATCTGGGCCGTTGGTACAATTTGGCGGAAAGAGGACGACCACGCGCGTGCTTGGCCTGGCGCGCTCTAGGGGCACGGCCGCTTCTTAGCATCGCCGATCACTGTCGTGCTCGTGTAGTTGGAGTCGAAGCTTAGAAAGGTACCGGAGCTTGCCATTCCCTATGGGCTAGGGTCTGCAGGCTGCAGCGCACGAGGGAGGCTAGGCCAGGTTTCTTGCCGTCCAGTCAGGAGTCTACGTATGTCGACCAGAGGGTGAACATAGTTCTTAAACTCTGTATTGAATATGCTTTCTATAAAAACAGGGTTTACCTCCGTAAAAAAAAAGTGAATATAATTCTTGTGAACAATTTGCAAAACTAAATAATAAAATCTTATCATATATGCTAGAATTATGTAAACACTAGTGGCACAACATCTCCTCCGGCTCGACAGGAGAAATCGGAGAGAATGGCAACATATCTACTCTCTGTCTCTGGCCACAACATATATTACTGCCCCGATTTGTTTAGCATGAAGTCAACGAGCGGTGCAACATTCAAAATCTGAAGCTGTAAATCCCAAGACCCCGAGTTTTCAACTAAATTTATTCTGAACATCCAACATCATAGCAGCCAGGTCTTCAGATTGGCAGCGCCGCCGAGTTTTCAACTGTCATTTGGTAATCTTTCCATTACCCAGTTCTACAGCCATGAGGAGTTGCATCACCGCCGTCGCCGTGCTGCTCCTCCTCGTCTCGTGCCTGCTCCACGGCGCGGACGCCGCCGGCTACCGGCCCAAGCGCTTCTTCACCTCCATATTCAGCTTCGGCAACTCCTACGCCGACACCGGCAACTTCGTCAGGCTGGCCGCGCCGATCATCCCCGTCATTCCTTTCAACAACCTCCCCTACGGCGAGACCTTCTTCCGCCGCCCCACCGGCCGGGCCAGCAACGGCCGCATCATCCTCGACTTCATCGGTACGCCAGCCGCCGCTCTGATGAAGACATGCATCTTCCCTATTTGTATCTGACGACATGGATCTTCGCTTCGCTTGCATGCATGCGCAGCTGAGGCTTTTGGTCTCCCGTTCGTGCCGCCGTCCCTGGACACGACGCAGAGCTTCAGCAAGGGCGCCAACTTCGCCGTCGTGGGGGCGACGGCGCTGGACCTGTCCTACTTTCTAGAGCACAACATCACCTCTGTTCCCCCGTTTAACAGCTCCTTGAGCGTGCAGCTCGGGTGGTTCGAGCGGCTCAAGCCCTCGCTCTGCGACACCGCCTCTAAACCATGCGACGAGTACCTGGGCAGATCTCTGTTCGTCATGGGTGAGTTCGGAGGCAACGACTACGTCTTCCTCCTCGCCGCCAACAAGACCGTGGAGGAAACGAGAGCGTACGTCCCGGCGGTGGTCAAGGCCATCGCCGACGGTGTGGAGGTAGGTACTCGCCTCGATCTTTCGTTGACTGAATTCATTTTTTTTTTCTGACAACCAACTCGATCATCCTGTTCCTTGGTTGACCACGCAATGCAAACGCGCGCGCGCATGCAGAGGCTGATCAGGCTCGGCGCCAAGCGCATCGTCGTGCCAGGCAACGTGCCGACGGGCTGCATTCCGATCGTCCTCACGCTGTACGCGAGCCCCAACAAGTCAGACTACGACAAGTACGGGTGCCTCGACAAGTTCAACGGCCTGGCGCGCTACCACAACAACCTCCTCCGGCGAGAGGTTCAGGCGCTGCAGCACAAGTACCGTCACACGAAGATCGCCTTCGCCGACTACTTCCAGCCCGTCGTCAAATTCCTTCAGAAACCGGCCAAATTCGGTGAGATCAATATAATCACAATGCTTCTATAAACTGGATCGATCGATCGGTGCAGCATGATTATTCACGTCGTTCAAACTGCTGAGACCAAACTGAAACAAATTAACTAGTCCTTCCAGAATGTGATTGTTATATGCATCATGCATGGGCTTGGTGCAGGGTTCAACGGCGGCACGGCGCTGGTGGCGTGCTGCGGGGCGGGCGGCAGGTACAACTACAACGCCACGGCGGCGTGCGGTCTCCCCGGCGCGACGGCCTGCGCGGACCCGTCCAGGGAGCTGAACTGGGACGGCCTCCACATCACCGAGAAGGCGCACGGCGACATCGCCGCCTCATGGCTGCGCGGCCCTTACGCGGAACCGACCATTCTGGACCTCGCGCGTTGACAAATATTTGTCTTGATGAAAGCTGGGATGAACCTCGGTGAAGAAGTTTGATCGCGTCTGCCTCTGCCATCACTGTGTGCACACCTTTGACTCTGATCTGGTGCGTCTCGGCGTCGCGTGGTGCAGGTTGGGATGACCTCTGTGTGTTTGTTTCTTGCCTCTCCATTCCGATTTGAGGAAAAAAAAAATTGTGTTGGCCTTTTCAAGATTGGGACTGAATTGGTAGTATTTTAGAAGTCACTTGATGAGAATGGCAAGGTTGTTAACTGAAAGTAAATGACCTTCTAGGCGCCACGAAAGTCAACTAGACAAACAAATTGAACCAACCATTTTATCCAACATTTCCTGATGAGAATGGCAAGGTTGTTAACGTCTCGTCGTCGCAAGAATTTTTCCGGACAATCTAAAATTAGGCTCATGGTAACTTTGTTTTGAGACTTCTTTTTTATATAAAAATGTTTTGAGACAAAAACATAAGCCAACTAGCCATAGTGGATAGCAACATACAAGATATAAGGATTATATCTTGTACGATGATGGCTATATTGCTTGTGGTCGTATGGTAATAATCGGTTGGTCTGGTGTACCGATTAGGGACTTCCTATCTCAACTAATACGAGATGGTAGGGCTAAATGGATATCCCCTAATCGTCCTGCAAATTTATATATTTCCTGGTTTGTTACAAAATCTGCTGGCAGTTTTACATGTATATCTATTTATGTCTTGTACATCAACACATCAAGTATATAAGGAAAAAAATAAACTAAACTAAACTAAAGATGCATTGTCATTACTCTAGCTAAACCTGCATCTATTTTACTAATAATTCAACATAAAAATATAATCAGCATTTAGAGAGCTGATAAGCCTATCCGCACTAAATAGTCTTACCTGGACAATGCTTGACTTATATGACACCATTTGTCGGGGGTACGTAACCGGGGTACCCCAAAGACAAGGTTAGAGAGTCGCTCAGGACGGCCCAGCTGGCCGCGGCCAAGATTGCCACGGCCAGCCTCGGCCTCTCTTCCCCCCGAGCCGTACAAGGCCCGCCTCAACCACTCCCGTCTCCCGACCACGCGCTATGCAGCCGCCTCAACCACCTCCGGCCTTGACCGCTCGGGAAGGACAAGAGGTGGGTGGACGCATTAAATGTACCTGCCCAGACAGGACGTGCACACACGTGCACTCCACCGGGTACGAGAAGTACGACTGTCCCTCATGTCGTCAGATCCTGGGCAGAGCGTCATCCCTCGGGCCGCACCCTTTCTGATGGACAAGACAACATCGGGGCTCGGCTATGTCACCCCGCATGGCTCGGCACTGTCCATGTCTAAATTAATTTATTTGTGCCTAAATTGTGATTATTAAAATGAATTTTCAATTCCATGGATCCATACCGGGCCTAAGGGAAATAAACTAAAAAAATGGATCCATACCGGGCCTAAGGGAAATAAACTAAAAATATATAGTCCGCCTCCTCCAACTAATTTGCATATAGTGAAAGGGTATCGGAGAAGTGCCATGATGTGTACTCCGTAGTTCAATGTTTTATCATCTACATACCACGGTTGAGCAAACAGTATGAAAGCATCTAGGTCTTTAATTCGGTTTTTACGATTAATGATGACACAATCATTATGACTAACGTGTGTTTTGTAGAGGCACTATAAGTTAGGTCACAATAATGATTGATTAATGAGTAATGAATTGTTTTCATGCCCCTTTTGCCAGATTTTGTTTCAGGTTTTAAAGGATGAGCGACAAGGTTAAAGACAAACTTTTCTAAACGGACTGTTCTTTAGCATTGAGTGATATTTAGAGTAGTTTAGGATTTTATTTTTCCTTTGGTCGTACTATAAAGGAGGGTATGAACCAGTAGCCTGACTTAGGCGGGTCTAATGAACGGGGGTGGTGCACACTTATCAAACTTAGCACTCGTAGCTTAGAGGGAGCCCAATTAGAAGTTAGCTCATTCCCAGAGTTGTTTGAATTGGATGTGAATGGAAGTTTTCTGCATGCATTAAATTTATCCAGTGCCCTATTTAGAGATGCACCGGAGAAAGATGTACGTGTAGGTGGTTTGTTGTTCTGTGAACAATACCTGCTATTATTCCGATGGCACCGGATAAGAAGGCACCAGTTAGGTTTTCAGAAATGCTATACAACACACATGTGTTTTAGTGGAAAAAAACACATGGATTTTTTTAGTGGAAAAAACACGTGAATTCTTGGCTCTTGCACGCTCGAACGCGAAACTACAGAAGGCTGTACGCAAGAAGATGCCTGGTCGCACGCGAGCATCCGTGCTTGCATGAGCACTCGCGAGTCACGACCCACCGCTCGGCTCCTCGCACGAAGACGCGTTGCCGAGTTGTTCCGGATCGGAGCGGGAGCACCGCTTCCTGTTCATGTTTTAGTGAAAAAAAAATGTTTTGTCCTTTTGTCCTTACATAGAAAAAAATTGTTTCTTGTGATTTATGGATCTGTGATCTTATGATTTGTGATTGTCTGGAGGTAGAAGAAGGCTGGAGGTAGCTGTTGGATTTTAATTCTATGATGTAAAAAAATTCATATGTTAAAACTGTATAAAACACATGGTTGTTGGGTAAACAGACTCTATGTTTTAGGAGCAGAAGGCTCATAGACACACTGGATTTATCTGGTGGGGTGTCACCGGGATTTTCAGTGCTCTCCAGAGAGGTTCCATATAGCTATTTTGGTCACTGGATTAGTCCGGTGGAAATTCACAAAAAAAAAAGTCCGGTGATAAGCACTGAAAATGTATTACAAAAGGCTATACTGTAACGGCTAGTTTAAAACAAAGAAAATACAAATAACTCCATATAGAGCAACAGCAGGTAGATAACAATTTTTTAATAAAACCGGTATTATTTTCATATTTTCCTGATTGAAAATAAACTGGTTATAAAATTTAAGAAATAAAAAAAATTATTATTATTAAAAAAAATAAAAAATAACCAATGGATCAAATTTGTCGAGGGGTGTCTGTTACCTCATATTATTCCGGTTAAAAATCAAACAAGCGTATAACTTGAAAGTTGAAAAGTATACTTTTCCCTTAAATTAATACCAGTTTTATAAAAAAGTCCTTCACGTCCGTTCAGTTTTGGCCCAGCGTGGAACGCCGTGGACGCAAATTCAAAAAGTCCGTTTGCCACATGTCGAGAGCGTGCAGTAGCCGAGCTTCAGTTGAAATAGCGGCCCAGTCAGTAGGCTATCCTAGGCGAAATTTAGCACGTCCAGTACCCGGAGAAAGCATCTCAAAAAACCTCCATTTGAACACAAATGAAAAATAAATCAATAACATCGATAAATGTGCAGAGTCACAATCACAACTCACAAATAGACCGCTCAAGAAATGAATTTTTCCTTCTTTGTATAAAATCACGCGACCGTATGTCACGCCACCACCCCCCAAAAAAATGCCAATTGTATTCAGGAAGGAATTACAATCTTTTCTTTTGACATTTTTCTATCAATTCATTTGGGTTGAAAATCTTTTGAACCCCCCTGTAACTATAACGAATCATTCTGCTATCTTTTCCTTTACTTATTGAGCATTTGAGCTACACCCTAACTAGCTTTAGCTTATACCAATAGTAACGCTCTATTCGCTTGGGTTTTGTTTGGCTTATAAGCCGTACTTTTTCAGCCAACGAACAATATTTTCCTCTCACATCAAATTAGCCAATAATACTTTCAGTCATGGCTTATCAGCCAAACAAATCAAGTGAACAGGGCGAGTCACAGCCCCTAAACTTACAACGTATATAATTAAATCTAACTACCACCAACCAAGGAGGATCTATCATCATACATAGACTTCATTATTGTTGTTTTTATATATAACAACGCCGGAAACCACGGATGAATTAGATTACAGATAGATAGATAGATTGCTTGTCTATCTTCTAGCAGCTCCATCCATGGGATGAGTTGGTCTTTGCTCCCCTAGTGACGTTGAAACCTCAACTCTGTCCGCCAGCTTGTGCTTGTGCTATTTAGCTACACCCACATGACACTAATGCTTAACTCCCACCGGCTGCCTCTTCTTCATCTATAGTGTGTCCATGTCATGCACTTTTGTCCTCGATTATCATAAAAACAGTCATGCATATGGACATTAGACACACCATAAGTATGGACATACCTTGTTCGGATGGTGCTAAAAAAGCACTGTGCATGGCTGAAATTTACTGTACATGGATGATTTTCTCTCACAAATTTCTCCATATTCCTCCAGATTCCTCCAAGCGAACGGGCCCCGTTCGCTTAGAGGAATCTGGATGAATCTGGAGGAATTTGTGAGAGGAAATCATCTGAGCACAGTAAATTTCAGCCATGCACAGTGCTTTTTTAGCACCATCGAGTTTTCAATTTCCAAACGGTTGTCGTCCGCATTAATTCAGAGACGACGACTCCTTTTTTGCTACTTAAGCATTGCTTGTGACAGTATAAAGAAAAAAAGTTTACTTAAAAAGAAGGTCTAATGAGCTCTTGTTTCCTCCTTCGACACTGTTCCATTCATCCTTGATCGAGTATGATTGGTTGCTCTAATTTGCTGCTGCCGGACTGTTGTGACACCAAGCAATTTCCTTCATTTCATTCATTCGAGGCCCAGCCACATCACCAGCTCTATCCATGCTGTCCACGCGCAAATGACACACCCGAGACCCACACACTGCCACGTGGGCCCAAGCATGCCCGGGCTCCGCCATCCAGCGTCCCAACCCACCCACCCGCGTGTCCGTGCACACGCCCCCGCCTGCTCGCCCGCATCCAGGCTAGCACTAGCGCTGCCCTGTTCGCGTGGCTTATAAACCGTACTTTTTCAGCCAGCGAACAATATTTTTCTCTCACAACAAATCAGTCAACAGTACTTTCATGCATGGCTTATCAGCCAAACGAACATGACAGCAAGCAGCGAGGCGCGGCGCCGGCCGGGCTGGGGCCCACCCACATGCCGCTGGGCCTCGAGGGCCCTCCCACACCTGCGTCGGGTCCACGGCACGCCCGATGGCCCCACGTGGCGGGCACACGTCGTGTCGGGCGACGTGGACCTGGCGGGCCCACCCGATGAGCGGAACGCACACGCCGTCCCAAGCTGTCGCACGCGGCCACCGTCGTGTGTGTAAAAAAATGTACTAATGACTCATCAATCAGTCCTGGCCGGTGAGCGCGGCGCAGAAGAGGACGTTCTAGGTGTCCGGGAGTCCGGCGACGCACTAGTAGTAACACTGCACGGGCCGCCAACGCGCTTGTAGCGCAGTGGTGAGCGCTCACCCTCGTTCGAATCCCGGTTGTGGATCGGCCGGGTGTGGCATCGGGGGGTATTTCACCATATTTGTTTCGTGCAGGTCCTGGACATTCGCGTGGCGCTACAATAGAACTACGACGTGCCCGTCGGCTATGAAGCTCGTGTGGGTTCAGTGATCTCCAGAAGGACGCTTGAGGTGTATAGGTTGTAGCTTCTAGATGTGTGTGGTGTGTGAGTGTGTTGTGTAGAGTACAGATACTACAACTTGTACACTAGAAGTCCAGGCTAAAAAAAACACTGCACGGGCCCAGTCAACATGCTATCCTATTTGAAATGGGGCACGTCCATTACAAAGCATCTAAAAAAACCTCCATTTGAACGAAATGGAAAACAAATCAATAACCTCGATAAATTTGGAGTCACAACTCACAAGTAGACAGCTCAAGAAATAACTTTTTTTCCCCTTTGTATAAATCACGCGACCTTTTGTCGCGCGACCATCCCCCAAAAAATTGCCAATAGAATTCAGGAAGGAATTACAATCTTTTCTTTTGACATTGTATCAATTCATTTGGGTTGAAAATCTTTTGACCCCCGCTGTAACTATAACAAATCAATCTGCTATTTTTTTCCTTTACTTATTGAGCTACTCCACCCTAGCTAGCTTTAGCTTATACCAGTAGTAACACTGTCGGTGTGTAAAAAAAATGCACTAATGACTCATCAATCAGTCCTGGCCGGTGAGCGCGGCGTAGAAGAGGACGTTCCAGGTGTCCGGGAGGCCGGCGACGCACCAGTGCGTGCAGTCGCCGCCGAAGATGCCGCCGTCGTACTTGGTGGGGTGCGCGTCCTTGCGCAGCTGGGACAGGTAGGTGAAGTCGAGCAGGTAGACGGGCTTGGCCATCCCGGCCAGCACGCCGCGCAGGATCGCCTGCTGCGGTATCGGCCCGCCCGGGTACGGCGCCGTGCCGTTGAGCGGCCGCGTCTCCCCCATGCACGTCTTCTTCGGCGACGCGCCCCAGTCCTGGCCCCTGTACGCACGTAAGCGACACGAGCTGGGGTGAGCTGCAGATCTCATGGCGCCAGCAGTTGCAGGCTTGTAGGGGACGTCGCGGCGGCGCCGTCGCGTGCTCGGAAAACGCAACCGCCGTGTGTCAGTCAGTCAGTGCGTGTGCGCTGTTGCCAACTTGCCATTGTTGCAATGCACGCGTGGTTCATAAATACGACTGGACGGACGGGCGCAATGCGAGCTGTGAAGTGTCTCAGGACGGCGAGTTGGTGGGTGGCTGCGGCGGTTCCGTTGTGCTGTTGCAGCGGTCAGGACGAGCAAGGACGGACATGGGGCCGCCGTGGCCGTTTGGAATGGGAGAAAGGCTGGCTGGCGTAGTGTTTACCTGTAGTGAGAGGGCGAGATCCCCTGGAAGAAGACCTTGGTGTCGGTGTGGACAAGGTTGGCGTCGACCCACCTGGCCCAGGTGTGCAGCGCCTTGGTGAAGGCCTGCGTGCGGTCCATGTCCTTCACCACCGTGTTGCCCACCTGGATGTAGTCCCAGCTGCAAGCACAAAGCAGAGGCTATGAATTGAGACTGACACCTACCCGAGGCGGAGAAGCCAAGGAACACTACTAGTGGTACTCACGGCTGCGTGGGGCCGGTGCGCGGCCACCAGTGCCAGGAGTCGAAGACGAGCACGTCGGCGGCGAGCCAGTCGCGGGCCTGGTCGATGGTGTCGAGCTTGAGGACGCGCCGGCCGGACGGCTCCGTCACGAGGTCCACCAGGTAGTGCGTCAGGTAGTACACGATGGTCACGTTGTAGTCCTGCTCGCACCGCCGTCCCACAAACAAGGGCCGTCGAGCAGTCATGTCATATGTCATGCCATGGAAATGGAACACAGCACGGCAGATCCCCAACCAACTAGTAGTACAAGCAAGCCTGGAACGTGCCCGTGCGGCGTGTCGGCGCTCAATGGCGTGCACTGTCAGAGGCTCTGACCACCTTGGGGTCCTGCCCCGAGTAGTATCGTCGTCACCAACCACCAACCGCCAGCATGTCACGCGCGCGCTGGATCCCAAAGGTGGGTGGTAGATCCCGCCATTGCAGCCCAGTTTGGCCATTTGCTCTGCCCGACTGCTCTGCTCTGATCCATGCTCCCTTCCTTCCCAATTTCTACTGTACACCAAAGTGGTACTACACCTGGTTATTAGGACCGGACCGGCGGTTCGAACCTAAAAGACCGAACCAGAGCTAGACCGGTCCGGTTCACTTAAAGACCGTCTATGCAATCGAACCGTTAAAAACCGGTTGGATCGGTCGGTTTTTTACGGAACCAGTGAACTAGCCGGTTCCATGTGAACCGCCCTGGTCTGATGCTGCGCAAGCAGTTTGGTTGTGCAGCGTGGAGCCATGGACACGTGGTCCTATCCAAGCTGGTGGAGCGCCTGCACCTGCCACCAGTGGGCCTGCACTCTGCTCACTTTGGAATTTGAATGAATGAATAGCATGCGTGGAGGTGTTGTCGGCTGCTCCTGGCTCTTTTGACTTTTTGGTAGTGCTGGTGTGAGATGACGTGCCTTTTAAATTTCAAAATTTCATAACTTTTTTAAATGAGCTTCAAATTGAACAAATAATATATGTATTTTGATTATCTCAATGAGCTTTGCGCAATGGTGTACTCTATTTTAGCATTCGAGATTGTTTCCAATAGTAAATATTTGAATTACTATTCTAGTCATTTTTGCACCAATTTGTAAGTGCTCCATATATTATTTATACATATGTTTTAAATATCTGATAAAACAACTCTAGAGCGCCGATGTCTCGGAGTACGTGTGTAGATTAGTGGGAAGCAAGTTATATAATTGTGTTTTATCATCTTATTTGTATATGTGATCAAATATATGTTGCTAATTATTTATTATATATCATTATATTACACCGGTTTGAAGTATTTGTGAGCGGTTCAATTCATCCGGTCCAAAATAATCGAACCGGCGGTTCAACCGGTTCTTAACGGTTGGACCAGTGAACTATCGAACCGATGGCCTCACCGGTTCGATGTCCGGTCCGGTCCGGTCCTAATAACTATGGTACTACACCGAGGGGATTGATGGTGCGCCGAACCGGGTCCCGCTCCCGTGGCCTCGCCACCAGCCAGGCGCAGGCGAACCCGGCACACGGCACACGCACGCGCCGGGATCTGCCAGACTTGCCGACGAGGCCGCCGGGGCAGGGGCAGCACCGGTTGCGCGCCGTTCACGTCCCGCAACCGGCAACCGCCGACCCGGCTTTTTACCGGACCAGGGCCAGGACCGAACAAACTACGCACCGAGGAGTCGGGCGACAGATGGAATCGAGTCGGCACGAACGAACGATGCATGCATGTAAAGACGTACCTCGAAGCGGACGGTGGAGGAGGGGTCGATCTTCCCGGACGCCGGCGACAGGCTGGTCCGCGCGCCGGGCGCCGCGGCGTGGAGCATGCACAGCAGCGACTCGTACTGGTTCAGCGCCAGCGAGTCGCCCACGAACATCACCGTCTTGCCGCCCCACATCCTGAGCAGCGCCGCGCCATCGAACCTTCACCGTCACGAGAGACGTCGCGATCATCACACAGTAAAAACAAAAACCAAATCGTTTCACATTCACGACCGATGAGGATTTCAGCATTCGGGCCGGATTCCCTTTTCTAAAAAAAGCTAGACGTGGCCGGCAGAATTTTACCTGGGCTGGGCGCAGGGCGCGTCGAGCTGCCACCGGTACTTGAGGTACATGGTGTCGGGGCGGCCGAAGCGCGCGCACGCGAACTCGTCCCGGATGAAGGGGCACCGCGCCGAGTCGTAGAGCGGGTACGACTCGTCCACCACCCACGCGCCCGACGCCGCGAACGGGACGCAGGACCCCGCCGCCGACGACGCCGACGCCCCGCTGCGATGGTGCTGCTTCCGCGAGATGGTCACGGCGGCGGCGGCCGCCGCGGCCGTGCACGCCGCTAGCAGTACCACCGCCAGCGCGGCCGCCCACAGCACGGCCGGCCGCTTCGCCATCCCGCCGCTGGAACACCGACACACAGATAGAGAAGAAAGCCGAGGTGAGGTGACTACTGAGGGTAGGTGCGTGCGAGGCCGGGGGTTTGGTGTGACGGGCACGGGCCCGGCGAGAGCAAGGAGGTGTGACTGTGTGAGTGGGAGGGCCGAGGGAGGAAGCGCGTGGTGGGTATATGTAGCCCTGCTCTGCCCGTGTCATGCGATTTCTCTCTCTGTCTCTCTGTGGCTGCTGCTGCTTCTTTTAATGGTAGGCGGCTACTGCCTACTGCCGTTCTGCTTCTGCCATGGACGGATGGGCCGCATCCGCATGCGTCTGCATGGCTTGGCTGGGACCTGGATGCGCCCGCTTGCTAGAAGGTCCAAGCTTTGGCATGGCAGCTAGCAATAACTACCAGTAATAGCAGGGGATTCACTGATCATTGCCAGTTTCGCGTACTACTACTCCTACTGATTGATTGCTTTCGGCGCGTCCGTGCATGGGTGAAGTGAACGAACGGAAACCGGATCGTATGGACGGACGGACGGAGCAACGGAGACCAGACGAACCTTGGCAGGGGCGCGGAGAGCCGGCCGGGCGGAGCAGTGGGCTGCTCATGTCCTCCACCGCCTCCTCCTGCTCCTGTCCCGGCGTCTCCTGGGGCCGTCGGCGCCGGCGTATCTGGCAGTGGCGTGGACTGGTTTTTCATGACGACGAGTACTCCTAATCGAGTACAGCTCCAAGCCCTGAACGGAGGCGCTGCCCTGTTTTCAGGCCAGCTGTATGACTGATTGGACTGGTTTTCGGCGCGCTTTGCTGCGGTCAGCTTCCTATGGCTGCGCGGCCTGCGGGCGAGTCCGGCCGGCGATAGGGCTGATTTGGACTCCGGACAGGGACGTGCGCTCGCACGATCATGCACTGCGGCTGCTCGCTCGTGTGTTTTGCTCCTGGCCTACTCCTATCTTGGATGGGGGCAGGCAGGCAAGAGCTCGGACGGGATCGAGTATTTCTGAGTACATACAGAAGGGAAGAACATCTTCTCGGCCGGCAACCAATCCTCGTAAGATCCTTTGCCTCCGCGACATGTCAAGGCAGAAAGGGGAAAGAAATCTGTGGAAATGATAACCCTTCGACAAGTTATTCGGCAGAAGGCACTAGTTCATCCCTTGCCTTTTCTGACCGGCCAAAGGGAGGGATATTCTTTCTCCCTCTCGTTTATTTCTTTCTTTTTTATTTTTGACTGAGGGCAGGAAGGAAGAAAGAAGATCGCTGCTTTTTATCATTGGGAAAGAGATTGGCTTTCTGCCCTTTCGCACACTGCTCATGCTCTTTTCACGTTCCTCCTTGGACATGCATGCAAAATGCATGGTCAGCTGCTGGAACCTGGATCGGACTGGACTGGAAGGGTAAAACAATGAGCAGCATCTGCATCTCCTCATCTCCAGTCTCCAGCAGAAATAAAGAAGAAGAAAAGAAAGCATCTGACAGCTGGGCAAAAGAATCTCGACTAAGATCTGGCGAGAAACATGCACGAGGAATGGCCAGTCACATGTCTGTCGCCTGCTGGCTGGTTGCTGCTGATAATCTCTGGATCCAATCCATGGCCGTGGAGCACTTGTCAGTCCTGACCTCCGACCGCATCCTGGATACGATACGATACTGTAACATTACAAGCAGGTCAGCATGAGCATGTGTGTGTTTCTTCCAAGGCTACTGCTCGTACTTGAACGCAGGAACTTTTGGTCCACGCCTGGTTTAGATTACCTTCAAATTCTAAGTTTTTTCACTTTCTTTCTATCACATCAATTTTTGGCGTATGTATGGAGCATTAAATATAGATAAAAAAATAACTAATTGCACAGTTTGATTGTAAATCACGAGATGAATCTTTTGAGCCTAGTTAGTCCATGATCAAATAAAGTTTGTCAAATACAAACGAAACGTGCTACAGTGTCCAGATTGCAAAAATTTGCAATCTAAACCAGGCCTAGTTGCCAGTTCGATGATGAGAGCAATCTGCAGGAGTGCAGGATGCAGGGAAAAGCTGGATGCGGCCCCGGTCCCAGCCAGCAGGTTTTTGCAGTGCACGGGCTGCTGGCTGGCTAGGTAGCTAGCTAACGCCCAAAACTTGCATCACAAGCGTCGTTTGAGATGTTAGGATCGATCTTGCTCTTATCCGTTATAGCGTTAACTAATGCTAGTGACAGGCTGTTAGTAGTAACATACAGAAACATGATTGATTTCCACTGATTAGCCAACGGGTTGGCCGGGCCTACGCGAAGCTGCAAACTAAACCTTGCTTTTCCGATCCATTTGGTGGCGCAGTGGCCGGCTGTTTGCAGTAACGATTACGGTACTCCATTCAGCTGGTCCACTTGTTTTTGAGAGGAAAAGTGGGGAGAGACAGACGACGAAGGTGACAAACTGACAATGGCGACCTGCTGTTTTTTTTCCCTCTCAGAACGATACGATAAGGCAGCTGGCTTAGCTCCCCGGTGATATGGGCCCCGTTCAACTTAGGTTAAAAACGGGTTTGTTCGGCTTCTTTTTTCAGTCGAAAGAGTGTTTTTCTCTCACAACAATTCAGCTTTAACTTGTTTTTTCAGTCAATTTCAGCCAAGCGAACGAGGCCATGGACACGGGACACGCCAGCCCGTGTTGTGGACTTGTATTGCCTGTGCTAAAAATCGTGCGGGATATACACGTATACGTAACGACATACAGGCCTTCCTCTCCCTGAGAAGATGAAGCTTCTCAATTCTCATAGGCAGATAAATACACACGCAGAATTTCATGCTCTTAAAAAAAACAGGTTCAGACTACAAACAAAGCCCCTCCAGTTTCTCTCAAAAAAAAATCACGCTCTTTCTGACATGCTTAATGCCTGCCTATATGAGTGTATGCCTTGTTACTACTAGTAGGCCCAATTCGTCTACCATCAGCTAGCATGGACTCGTGGTAGCAGAGTGCAGACATTGTCCCTTTCTGTGTAGGATGTAGAACTTGCATGTCTGAGAGACCAATCGCCATGTCAACCATGAATCGCGCTGCGCAAGGAAATGTTTTGTTATTTGCAGCAGCATAGTCCATCGGTCCCTTAACGTCTGTCGTTTTCGTTTCCCGATAAATAATTTTGACTAAATATATATTAAAAAATATTAATATTTATAATACATAATTAGTATCCTGGGATAGATATTTAAATCTAGTTTTTAATAAATTTATTTAGAAATAAAAATATTTCACACATTTCTACAAAATATTAAAATTTATAATACATAATTAGTATGTCCTTGTTCCTCCTGGCTTGCCAAGCGGCGCGCAGCTCCCTTCCAAACGATGTTGCTTGTCCTGAGGACGAGGCCAGAGGCCTCTTGGCCCTTGCTTTGTATTCTACTGGTTGGTGTGGTGGCCACTTGATAATCAGCTACAGTGCCACGCACTAATCATGGTAGTTTATTGTCGGCACAAAAATGTCAACAAGCAGTGAGCCAGAAGGATCTGTTTGATGGAGCAAGGCTAGATATCCGCTTGGCTTCAACGCAGGACCAATCGACCCTGCGAATTTCCCAAGGGCGCACCAGTCAATTTGACATGCAATTGACAAGGAGAGAAAGTTTATCAGTAATTTAAGGTGGAACATGCCGATTTTGCCCAGACAGTTCCAAGTGTGCCGCTTCGGGAGCAGCCAGACAGGAAAATCGACTAAATAGCCGATACGAGAAGAAATCGACTGTTAAGAACTGTAACACTCGCGGGTCATGATTGATTTTATAGTAACGAATGCAACATGCCCAGATATAAGTAACATCATCAGCAGGATAAATATAATCGGTGTAAAGCATGGAGCCAATAAGTTTAATGAGAAAGGATATAACATGCAAACAAAATCGACTGTCTAATATAAATTGATCTACAAACGCTCTAAACCTAATCTGTTACTATCAACAGTGAGGTTCGACCGGAATGATACAACTATGATGATAACAGCAAACTAAAGCCAAAGAATCCATAAAACCAACTATACGTTGACAGGTTTATGAAAGACATGCTATATGTGTGAAAGCACAGGCGAATCGACTGAAATAGCCGATTCAGGTAGAAAAAGAATCATAGCATAAGAACAATCGACTATTTAATATGAACAGATTTATAAACTCATCGAATCTAATCTATTATCTTTAATAGTGGGGTTCGACCGGATCGATGTCAGCCATAATAAAGATAACAGGTTAAACCTTTTAAAGCAAACAAATCTATTCACATTTAACAGAATCATGAAGACACACTATAAGCGTTAAAGTACAGGCGATTGGCTATTTAGCCGATACAGGCATAGCAAACAGTCAGGGTCATGCCTAGTCGAAAGCAAATCTACCAACCAGCATACTCCGATCTAAAGTACAAACAGTGGAGATCGACCGAATGATTACATCCATAATAGCGAGCTATAGACCGGATTTAACTAGCCGGTAAACTTTCTCAAGATCAGGCATGCCTTAACCGCATACTACGCACGATCAAGATCGAAGTAGAACAGCCGATAAAATATAATTCGTAGTTTAAAGTAAGAATCATCGCAATGTGATAGAATAAACGATGGACTAAAAGGGTGTGAGGCCGATCTAGATCAATCTTCATCGGGCAGGTTGATATTGCTAAAACTAATGACAATAAGAACATCAGCAAGATCGGTAACTTAATAAATCTACCCAAAGGATGCCACCCTTAAGTAGAGCCGATAACTTGACCTTAGTCTAATTCGAGCAGTGGAGGTCGAATTTAACCGATGCAGCCGTACTTGAACTCGATAAGGATCGATAACTAGGTTATACTAGAGTTCGTAAGAAGTCGGCTGGACCGATGCAGCCTTACAAACAGAGGTATAAGCCATGACGGTACTTACAGACAATCCAAAGGTCGGCCGAACTCGTCGAGATCCACACTACTCCTACTCCTAATGGTTGGCGTGAAGCCGAAAAAGTAATTAGTATTGATTGATTGGATGATCTTTTACAATAGCAGTGGTCCAATATTTATACCCGGAACCTAAACATGAATCCTATTTAAACACGACTCATTACGATCTTTGGAATAAAAGAAAATATTCCTAACTTAAGATAACTTGGACCCTAATCTTTTTCTTTTTAGAGTCCGACATATTTTTCCTGATGCCAACTGTAGCTCGTTGACGTTATCTGCTGATGTCATCTGAAGGGAGCCGATTCCAATTCCACATCTGAACTAGCTGATATCGATCCTTATGCAATCGATTCATGGATTTCCAATCTTGAAAGCTTCGAGTTCCCGCGTTCTTCTCCCTAAATTTTGATGTAAACACATTCTACCCAATTTTGGGATAAAAGTAATTTTATTCCAAAATTACCATGTATGTACCCCCGATGGGTCCGTAGTCACGGGTAGAGAATCTTGATCTAGGGCCTACTATCCGTCACCTTCGCCAACATCCTTGCCTGCTTATTAGCCCATACCTCAAAGCTTCATGTGAGCACTATTGCTCCACGGGCGCTTAGATCCATCCTTCCAGATCGACTATAAATGTCTATCCGACTCTGGCGAGAGCAACCCAACAACTCTGTTATGTTTTACTTCTGCTTACCTCCTCGAGTGCCCTTGGCTCTGCCAGACTCTCCATGGTCTAATTCCTTGCTATGAGGGTCTTGAGTGGTTAGAAGAATTCTTGTGCATATGGTGATTGTGTCGCTCATTTCAGAGCCTTATCGAGCAAGAGGATCAGCTGTTGCGGTTAGAAAAATTCTTGTGACATCACCTGAGTTTTCTCACCATGAATCCAGAGCTGTTCTAGTGTTTGCAAGGGTTAAAATGTGTGGACACCCTTTCCTTGTTCACTTTATCAAATGCTCATCGGGGAAAACCACAAACTTCTTTCCCATGGTTTCCCAGCCACCGAGAAATCGGTTGGATCTATGGGAATCTTTTTAGCAGGCGGCCTTTTCTCTCCCCTGATGCCACTTCTATCAGCGGGCCGATATGACTCGGTCCATGATGACCTTCGGCCTTGTGGGGATCCGAACTCCCTTCAATCCAAGAAAGTCTTACTAGGTTGATCGTTAGTTAATGTAAACCTTTTGTATCAATCACATGATATCTTGTAATTATGGGAAGCAAAAAGTATGAATTTGTTGTTTTTTATGATCCATTCTCTGAATTTCTGGAGTGTTGATCTATTTCCATAATGACTTCAATTCCATAACCCCAATGAAGCCTATCTTCTCACCTCCCAGGATATATATACGGACCATGCCTATGGATCGAAAAACAACCTGCTTCGTCCAAAACCATCTATGTCTTTAGTGCGATTTGCTTTTCAATAGGCTCAAAGGCATGGAGAATGACAAGAGGTCTGCTAAAGAGGCCCTTGATGAGTCTGTGCCACCACGCCAGCGTCTTCGTCATCAGAAGGATGCAACTCGTGATCTTGGGCGGATGGACCTTCATCTGAACACGCTGAAGGACGCTCTCACTGTCTTGGAACATGGGGCTAACACCACTCAAGTGAGGCTAGCCGAGGTCGAGGCTAGAATCATAGGTGAGATGTCCACCACAATTTTATGTTTTTCTTAGTTTTGTCTTCAATATCTTAATTATCCCTCCCTCGAATCTTTCTAGACCTATCGGCCTAGTTGGAAAGCCTTCGATCAGCTACAGAGTATGCGGTAGGATTCCTCAACGCTAGGGGTGCCGTGCCGGTGGTTTGCCTGTACGACATCGCAAACCGCGTCAGATAGGTTGCCCTTCATGGTGTTTGTCATGGTGCCACCGTGGCATTGGCTATTGCACAAGCTCGCTCTGGCCACCAGCTTTGACTTCTTCCCCATGGTTTCCTAGCCACCGAACACCCTGAGGACCATAAGCGCTTGGTCAAGGACTTCTTCAATACCGCCAACTCCGTAGCCCTCGCTTCCTAGGGCAAAGACATAGTGAATAAAGTGTTCCCTAGCCTTTAGTTTGTAATAGGAGAAGCTTGCAAACAATCTCTTTGTTTTAAGTGACTTCTCTTTTTCCCTGTACTCATGTTCCATGTACCAATTTGTCTGTGCTTATTTTTGCTATACAGGCGATACATATCGTATCGGCTTTTCCACCTTCGGGTCTATTTTTTGAACTAGAGGCGATACCCTTCTAGTACCGGCTATTAGAGCTGATGACTGAACAAATCGGCTATCAAGTATTAATCCAAACGCTAGGATAATATTTCTTTAGATATTTTCTATTGATTGCTCTGTCAAACTCCTCTTCTCCTCCCAGTGTTTCAAAAATATAAGCATTGTTAGGCGCACAACGTTTAATCCGATAAGGTCCTTCCCAATTAGGTGAGCACTTGCTAAACTTGCTATATCTTGATCTGATTGGTAATTTCACCTTCCAGACCAAGTCCCCTTCAGAAAATTATTTGCTCTTGACCTTCTTATTGTAATACCTCGCAATCCTTAGCTTATTGGCTTTGATATTCTCAAGAGCACGTAGTCGATGGTAACTTAAGCCTTCTAAGTCATCCATCATAAGATTCTTATAAACTTCAATTAACAAATGATTTTGTAGCATGACATGCCTCGATCTAGTTTGAATCTCCTAGGGAAGGACTGCATTATGACCATACACAAGTTCATAAGGTGACGATTTAATCGATCCATGACAAGCCATCCTATATGGCCAGAATGCCTCATTAAGCATTGAATGCTACTTCTTTGGCTGTTCTTTGATATTTTTCTTGATCAGCTTAATCATATTTTGATTGGGCGCCTCTGCCTGGCCATTAGCCTGAGCATAGTAAGAAGAAGAATTTAATAACTTAATTCCCATACTGATAGCAAAATCTCTAAACTCTTCTGATGTGAACATTGTCCCCTGATCAGTAGTGATAGTTTGAGAAATCACAAAACGATACACAATATGCTCCTTAACAAAATCAACCATGCTCTTTGAGGTTACCGTCTTCAAAGAAATTGCCTCAACCCACTTAGTGAAGTAATATGTTGCTACCAATATAAACTTATGTCATTTACTTGAAGGCGGAAAAATCTAGCCAATTAGATCAATTCCCTGTCGATGTTTTACCACCGATAGCCTGCCACGGGGATACCCGGGGTAGTATGTTTGGGCTTCGGTGTATGCTGAACTCGATGGTTAACGCAAGAGACAGTCAGTTTATCCTAGTTCAGGCTCTCGATCATAGATCGAGTAATAGCCCTACGTCCAGTCGATGTTAGCTTTTGCGTTGAATTGATTATGAAGTGTTGTGTCGTACAATTGCTCTATTGAACTCCCGATCTAAGGTGCCCTGCCCTCCTTTATATAGTTAGAAGGCCAGAATCCTAGTTAGTTTACAATGAGAGTTCCTAGTAGGATTATAGAGTAATACTACTACTAAGATTACAGGAGAAAAAATCCTAACTGGTCTAGGTCTTCTTCCTCCCTTACGGGGTATCCTATGGGTCCCGTACCGACAAGACCCCGAGCACTTTATGGTTGAGTTCTGGAAGCCTCATCTTGTTCCTTCAAGTCTCGTTGAGCAGGAACAAGCGTCATCCGAGTGCTTTCTTGAGCAAAACCATGTAGCACTTTGTGAGATCTTTGCGTGGTGTGTACTTTTTATACTTTTTTGGGGAAAAAAAGTATTTACTCCTATTTGGATGTAGCCCCCGAGCCTCTTGCTGTTTGGCACAAGGTGCTTGAGGGTCTTTTCTTGAAATCTTTCTGATTCTTCATTGAAAGGCTCCCCGACTTCCTTATTGAAAAGGAGCTCTGATGCTGTGTTCGGGTTCTTTTTATCTTGTGGTCCTGACATCGTCTGTCTTGAAGAAACATTCTGAGTGGTGTGCGCTTTTTTTTGGAGAAAAAAGTGCACTCATTGAGTGTAGCCCCCGAGCCTCTTGCTATTTGGAACAAAAAGTTGGAGGGTCTTGAGTCTGAGTTGTTCGATAGAACTGTATACCTCTTCTTTTGCAGCCCTCGGGCATATATCCGGGTTATTTTGTTCAGGAAGAACTCGGAAGCAGGATTTTGGTATATTCTCTAGTAGTCTGCTGTTGTCAGAAGTAGTTGTATGGTGGTGGTTGAGTTTGAATGCCTTTTGTTCACGGGTTGTACTGTATTGGTATATTCTTCCGAATATGTCCGTCTTCGAGTACTGTTCCCTCTCGCCTGAGTATTCCATTATTGAGTCTCGTCCTTTCACTGTGTCCTTTGTTAGTCTTATTTTGTTGGTACTCCTAGTCCATGTGCACCGCTCCTTTGATCTATAAATACCCTCCCGGAGTGCTTGTTTTCATCCATTGAACATTCTGTTGAAACTTTTGTGATCACTAATATGGTAGTTTGTGAAGTAGAGCAGCCTCCGAGCGTGTTTCGTAGTTCCTGTGCGTCTTATCGTAGTTGGAGGAAGTCTTGTGATAGGGATTAGAGGTTGGCTAATCCCACGGTAGCAATGCACTAGGATGTACGTGGCGGTAGTTGGAGGAAGTCTTGTGATGTGGACTTCGTTCCTTCATCTGGCAGTTCTGGGTTGATCCTCGTTGCCTATCTTAAGACTGTCTGGTGCAGATCAACACCATATCTAGCATCACATCAGTCTTGGGTAGACAGATGCCTGTCGGCCTTCTCTGCTCCATGTTGTCCCGTCGTGCTGCTGATTTCCGCCTTAGAAGCACTGCGTTCGTCCTTTGAAGAAAATAGTGTAGCCGATGGTGGTTTGTCCTTCTGAGTAGCAATTTGGGACACATAGTCATTCCAGAACCCAGACATGTCCGTGTTCTTCTTTGCTACTTTGCTTTTTGTGGTACCGAGTACGTTGGGTCTTGTAAGATTTGTAGTCTTCTATTTTTGAAGTCGCTTGTAATCGAAAGAATCTTTATCTTCTGAGTTATTATTTACTTTTCTGCTGTAGTCCCAGTGGCTCATGATATTCCTGAGTTCTTTTCGTAAGAACCGAGTTCTTATGTTCCTTGTGAAGTTGCCCTTCTTTTCTTCTTTGTTGACGGGTTGTTCTTGCAGTTATCTGATAACTCTGTAGTATCGCTGGATGGATAAGTCTAAAATCTGCCCGTTGAATTGTACTATTGTGTGGATTTGTGTCCTCCGTCATTTTAGCTGTGTCGGTAAATGGACCGTTGCGTTCTCACATGGTGCTTTAACAGACCTGGTGGGCCATTTTTAACGCTATAAAATCTATTTAAAGACCCTTCGTCTTCTTTTTCTTTACTGCCTTTCTCTTGCCTTCAAACCCTAGCTCTCAGTCATCCACCATCGCCATTGCCGCCATCGTCTTTAGCGCCGCTGTCTAGGCTTTCTCTTCCCCTAGTTGCTTTTTTCCTTCATTAGTATATGGGTAAGAAGAAAACCGCAAGCAAGTCCCAATCTTCCTTCGTGGACGAGGAGTCTTCACTCTCCGTGATTGAAAATTAGGAGTTTGTTGCCATGAGGGCCGCCCAGAAGTCCTGGCAGGCTCTGACAACCACTGAGGAGCAGCTCCATGAGCTTGTTAGTGACGGCTTGATCTAGAGCAAGGCCATTGCTGAATGGAGAGTTCCAGGCGAGCATCGGGTCCCTGCTCCAGGTACTGGTGAGATCGTCCTTTTTGTCTCTTTCATTCGTGCTGGACTTTGCCTTCCCGCCTCTGCTTTTCTTCATAAGTTTCTCAACTATTTTGGGATTTGCTTGAACCATCTTGCTCCTAATACAGTCCTTCACCTTTCTATCTTTGTTCATCTTTGCAAAGCTTTCCTTGGAATTCCTCCCTCTCTTTCTCTGTTTCGTTACTTCTTTCGTCTGAAACCCCAACCTCGCCACAAAGAAACCAGCGTTCTTGGTGGTTGTGGGATTCAATTTCGCCAGGGTCTTAAGAGCAAGTTCTTTGACTATGACCTGGTTGATTCTGTAAGAGATTGGCGTGCCGACTGGTTTTATGCCGCCAATCTGATCCCTTCTCTTGCTGTCCACTCTAGATCTGGTCTCATGGTTAATGACCGCTGGGATAAGAATCATGTGTCGTCTGTTGAGGTTCAGGCAATCCAGCCATTCCTTGATAGGATTAGTATGCTAAAACAACAGGGTTTAACTGGCTTCGGCATTGTTTTGAGTTTTCTTTGTCGCCGAGTTTAGCCTTTGAAGGAGCGAGAGCACCTTGGCTTCGAGTACTCTAGGGCTGAGGATCCTTCACGCATGGTCCTAGCTCTTGAGCTGATCGATGAGGAGGTACTCAAGCGTCTCTAGAAGATGCTGAAAGGAGCAAGCGTTGTACCACCTACCATCTCCGAGTTCTCTGCCAACAACCCTCCTCCAGTTGTAAGTTGTTTTCTCCTCGTTCGGGTACTTTATGTATTCTTGCTGTATCTTTCTTTGTTTAACTTTTCCTTGTCTTGTTGTTTTATTCTTTTTCGTAGGAATTTGGGCGCAACTTTGTTGACCCGATCCCTTCTCTTGTTGTTCCCCCTGTCGTGGTGAACACTGGGAGGGAACTCGCTGGGGCTTCTGCAACCAGTAAGTCCCCAATCTCCACAACATTTCTTGGAGTTTCTTCTAGATTTGTTGATGTATATGAAGAATATGTTCCTCGTCTAGTCCCCTGTGTCCTCGTAGTGTCTCGAAGAGGGGGCGAACGGATGGGTCTTCATCTGGCCTGCCTGCTTCCAAGAAGTCTCGCAAGCCAAGTACTCCTCCGAGTACTCTAGTTGTAGCTAGCATGCTCTTAGGTGAGCATATTTATACTCTTTGTCTCTTTGTTTTCTTGTTTTTGTCTTGAACCGAGTGCTTTTATTCTTTTTTCAGCGGGTGCCTTGGTGGCCTTGGTCGAGACCGAGGGGGAAGAGGATGATGAAGTACCCCTTATCATGCAGCAGTGAGTTGTTTTCATATTCCCCTGCCATTGAATTTCTTCTCCTTGTCTTGACTTTTAGTCTTGATCTTTTTTGAAGTAACCGGACATTGGGTATGGGTCCTTCTGAGGCTCCTATGCTGGCTTCTTCTGAAGCTCCAGTGTTGGGTTCCTTGGTAGCTTTGGTACCAAGTTCTTCTGCAACTTCGGTGCCAAGTTCTTTCGTGGCTCCAGCCCTGGCTTCTTTCAGGGCTCCGGTATCGGCTATACCGCTCCTGTCGCCAAGTGGCAGGGACGTTTTTGCCGCCATGGTCCCCCTGCAAGGTCTTCTTTTGGCTTTGCGAGGAAGAAGGTGGCCGGGTGAGTAGATTTTGGCTTCATCCTTTTGCTTCTGTTCTCCTTTTTTCTGGTTCTCATCGGTGATTTCTTTTATCAATTTTCAGTCCTTCGTCTTCTCTCGCTTCTTCGTCGACTTCTTCTTAGCCCTCCGCTGTGCCACCGAGTAATGAGCCTCAGGACTCACTGCGTACTGTTGGTGAAGTGGCTGCAGGGGCTACGAAGCTTTCTGGCGATGGCACCGCTGCAGACTTGGCTGCTCTGGAGCTGACCGTGGCCATTGCGTCGGGTCCTTCTGAGGGATTGGCCTCGGCTTCCCAGGAGGTCACTCTGGTCGTTCCTTCTTCACCCCAGCCGACCTCTCCTTCTCCTTCTCTTGCCTCCAACGGTCCTCCTTTTGCCGATGACGTGGTGCAGCAGTTCGATGCCACTCATCGGCTATCAGAATTAATTGCTGCCTGGGGAGACTTGTCGTCTCTTGCGACTTCTTTTGGAGAAAAGCTCTAGGTAAGCTTTTTCATCGTTCCTTCTTTGGATGTTCGCTTTTCTTTGGTCCTTATTCTTTGTTTTTCTTTGTATCTTTTTGCTCAGTCCTTCTCTCATGATCATACCGGCTTCTTTTTCTCGTCTAAAAATGAGAAAAAGTTGTCTTCAGAAGTGAGCACCCTGAAAGCTAATCTTGATCTCCTTCGGGCCGAGATGGAGGCTAAGCATCAGACGCATCAGGATGAAGAAAAATCTCTTCGTGCCCGGGTTGTTGAAATCAAGAAGCAGAGGGATGCCGCTCTTCAGGAGGCTCGAAAGAACTCAAAGGCCATGAAGGGTTTGGAGGCCATGAAGGAGTGCAGCGGTATTGAGGTTATTTTGTTTCTTTTTGTATTCAAACTTTCCTTTCTGCTGACTTGTTGTCTGCTGCTTCGTCTAGCTCTCCGGGTTGAAAAGCAGAAGCTCTTGGAGGGCGTTGAAGAAATGAAGACTCTTGTTCATACAAGTCACAACAAGGCTGAGGAGGTAATTACTCATGCTGAAGAGGAACTTGCGCTTGCTAAGTTGATTAGGCATGGAGCTGATAGAGATCTTGTGCAGGCCCAGAAAACCATTAAAGACTTGTCTGGTAGGTTGGCGACGGCTACTGAAAACTAAAAGGCTTTGTGGAAATCCTTTCGTTCAGTAGCCAACATTCTTCGAACGCCAGCAGATGACGGGCAATCTTGGGCTCAGTTGATCCCTCGAATTCCGACTCGTTTCCAAGAGTTTGTGAAGAGGTGCGCTCAACTGTGTATCAAGAATGTTCTAGCCCAAGTTCGGGTTCTTGCTCCAGTGGCTCCTTTGTCCAAGATAGCAGAGGAAACTGATAGTCAAGAATACATCGATGCTGTTGAGAGGATGGAGCCTAAAGTTGAAGACTTAGCTAGTAGGATAGTAGATAATCTTAATATCGTTCTCCCTTCTCCTGATGATGAGGCTTGATGTATTTGACTTTTATGCCCGTGCCTTGTAATATGACATTATACTTCCTTTTTTTGAATGAAGGTCTTTTTTGTTGATGTCTTCTTTGTCTGAATGCCCTGCCTATTCCTTGGATGATTTGTTGAGTACTTTTCTGTTTAAGTAAACAACTTGTGTTGATGATCTTTCTTGATCTGTTGAGTGCTTGTCTGGCCTTCTATTGTGCCCTGTAAACAACTCGTTGTATGTAGATCTTCATGTTGACGACCTTTCTTGATCCATCACGTTGTAAACAACTTTGTTATATGTAGATCTTTACGTTCTTGGGTATCTTCCAGTGTAGCCCCCGAGCCTCTTGCTATTTGGTACAAGTAGCTGGAGGGTCCTACTTTTGATATTGCTCTGGTCTATGCCCAGGCTTAGTTTCAGTCGTTTTGATTTTATTTCGGGTGTTAGCTTGTTAGCTACCCTCATCGGCGTGCTCAAGTGTCTTTTCAACTATTTTGCTCTCGGTCGGGATGCTCAGGCATCTTTTCAGTCATTTTGCATTTTATTTTGGGTGTTGGCTTGTTAGCTACCCTCATCGACGGGCTCAAGTGTCTTTTCAACTATTTTGCTCTCGGCCGGGATGCTTAGGCATATTTTCAGCCATTTTGTATTTTATTTTGGGTGTTGGCTTGTTAGCTACCCTCATCGGTGGGCTCAAGTGTATTTTCAACTATTTTGCTCTCGGCCGAGATGCTCAGGCGTATTTTCAGCCATTTTGCATTTTATTTCGGGTGTTGGCTTGTTAGCTACCCTCATCGGCGGGCTCAAGCATCTTTTCAGCTATTTTGCTCTCGGCCGGGATGCTCAGCTATATTTTCAGCCATTTTGCATTTTATTTTGGGTGTTGGCTTGTTAGCTACCCTCATCGGTGGGCTCAAGTGTCTTTTCAACTATTTTGCTCTCGGTCGGGATGCTCAGGCGTATTTTCAACCATTTTGCATTTTATTTCGGGTGTCAGCTTGTTAGTTACCCTCATCGGCGGGCTTAAGCGTCTTTTCAGCTATTTTGCTCTCGGCCGGGATGCTCAGCCGTATTTTCAGCCATTTTGCATTTTATTTCGGGTGTTAGCTTGTTAGCTACCCTCATCGGCGGGCTCAAGCGTTTTTTCAGCTATTTTGCTCTTAGTCGGGATGCTCAGGCGTATTTTCAGCCATTTTGCATTTTAGAGACAACTCGGATAGAGCCGTGAGACGTATGTTTGTCGAGAGATAATCATCTTTATTAATCATGAATATTGATGTGTTACAATGATATATTGCGGCATCTTTGCTGATCATGAACGTTGATCTCTTGCGTCTTGTATACATATTCTCTCTTGATTTATTTTTATGCGTAGAATCTCCATAGCTGACTGATGTGTCATGTATTGTTGACTTCTTTTCCATCTTCAGTTATGAGCTTGTATGTGCCTGGTCCGATGACTTTTGTGACGATAAAAGGACCTTCCCATGGACTGAGTAGTTTGTGGCGTCCGTCGGTTTTTTGTATTCTTCTTAGTGCTAAGTCTCTGACTTATAATGATCGAGACTGAGTATTCTTGTTGTAGTGGCACCTTAGTCCTTGGAGGTATTTTGCTGATTGCGGGGTAGCATTTATTCTAACTTCTTCTATGCTGTCGAGTTCTAATCTTCGGGTGTGTTCTACTTCTCCTTTGTCGTATTGTTCTATCCTTGGTGACGTCCAGATTAGGTCTGCGGGTAGTATGGCTTCTGATCCGTATACCAGGAAGAAAGGTGAGTATCCGGTGGCTCTGCTTACTTGAGTCCTTAGCCCCCATACAACTTTGGGTAATTCTTTGATCTATTTTGCCCCATAGTCTACTAGTTTTCATATAATCTTGGTTTTAATACGGCTAGTATGAGTCCATTGGCCCTTTCTACCTGCCCATTGGCTTTTGGATGTGCGACTGATGCGTAATCTATACTGAAGCCGCAATCCTGTGCCCAACTTTTGAATTCTGTAGCTGTGAAGGGAGAACCCAAATCTGTGATGATTCGATTGGGCATGCCGAAGCGATGCATAATATCTTGGATGAACTCGACCGCTTTGGCTACGCTGTATTTTGTAAGTGGTTTGTATTCGATCCACTTGGTGAACTTGTCGATTGCTACAAAGATGTACTCGAAACCGCCTTTTGCTTTCTTGAGAGGTCCCACTTGATCCAGCCCCCAGCAGGAGAAAGGCCAAGCGGGTGGGATGTAGATGAGGTTGTGGGCTGGCACATGAGCTTGTCTTGCGAATATCTGATAACTTCTACATCTTCTGACGAGTTCTTCTGCGTCTTTCAAAGCGGTTGGCCAGTAGAAACTAGTGCGGAATGCTTTGCCAACTAGTGTTCTTGAAGCGGCGTGATTTCCACAGCAGCCTGAGTGTATTTCGTCTAGGATTTGTTTGCCTTCTTCAAATGAGACGCATTTTAGGAGTACTCCTGATGATGCGGCTCTTCTATATAGCTTGTCTCCTACTAGGACGTAATTCTTGCTTCTATGGACGACTTGTGTGGCTTGCTATTTTTCTGCTGGCAACTTATTCTCTTTGATGTAATCAATAAAAACCTGTGTCCATGATGTGTTGATCACCAGAATCTGGTTGCTTTTTGCTGTGAGTTCTGTGGTTGTCTCACTAGGTTTTTTGATAGAAGGAGCTGATAACTCCTCTATGAATACGCCAGGTGGGACTTCTGCCCTGTTGGATCTAAGCTTGGCAAGAACATCTGCTGCAATATTGGAGTCCCGTAGGACGTGTAGAATTTCTAGTCCTTGGAAGTATTTTTTGAGTTTTCGGATTTCAGCGCAGTAGACACCCATGTTCTCTTTGGTGTAATCCCAATCTTTGTTGACTTGGTTGATGACTACTGCCGAATCACCGTATATGAGTAGTCGCTTGATTCCGAGTGTAATAGCCACTCTTAGCCCGTGTATGAGAGCTTCATATTCTGCTTCGTTGTTGGTGGCTTGCCATAAAATCTGAAGGACATACTTTAGTTGTCTTCCATCTGGAGAAATTAGGAGGATGCCTGCACCAGCTCCGCCTAGCTTAAGTGATCCATCGAAGTACATCTTCCAATGATCAAGGATAGCGCTTGATGCGGGTTGTTGAATTTCTGTCCATTCGGCAACAAGATCAGCAAGGGCTTGAGATTTAACTGCTTTCTGTAGGGTGAAATCGATGTTGAGAGCATCGAGTTCCACCGCCCACTTGGATATGCATCCTGTTGTATCTTTGTTGTGTAAGATGTCTCCTAGTGGAAAATCTGTCACCACGGTAATCTTGTGGCTTTCAAAATAGTGACGAAACTTGCGTGAAGTGATCAGTAGGGCGTAGAGTAGTTTTTGCACGTGCGGATACCGGATTTTTGATTCTGATAGCACTTCGCTGATATAGTATGCTGGGTATTGTACTTTATACACGCGCCCTTCTTCTTCTTCTCTTTCCACTACTACTATCATGCTGATTACAGTAGTAGTTGCTGCAATGTATAGCATCATGTCTTCGTTTTTCTTTGGAGGTGTGAGAACTGGTGAGGAGGTGAGGTATGCCTTAAGTTTCTTGAAAGCTTCATTGGCTTCTTCCGTCCACTCGAATTTGTCTGTCTTCTTTAGTAGTTTAGAGAAAGGCATCCCTTTTTCGCCGAGTCTTGATATGAAACGGTTGAGTGCCACCATGCAGCCTGTTAGTTTTTGTACTTCTTTGATGTTTCGAGGAGGGCCCATCTCTGTTATTGCTCGAATTTGCTTGGTGCTTGCTTTGATTCCACGGTGACTGACCAAGAATCCGAGTAGTTGTCCTGAGGGAACTCCGAATACGCACTTGTTTAGGTTCAATTTCGACCTCCACCTCTTCAGGTTCTCAAAGGTTTGTTTTAAGTCTTCAATAAGTGTATCCAGGTTCTTTGTTTTTACAACCACGTCGTCCACGTATGCTTCTATGTTTTCGCTGATCTGATCACCGAGGCATGTTTGGATGGCTCTTTGGTAAGTGGCTCCAGCATTCTTGAGTCCAAACAACATTGTCCTATAGCAGTAGGCGCCGAACGGAGTGATGAAAGATGTCTTGCTTTGGTCTTTTTCTTTTAATGCGATCTAGTGATACCCAGAATAGCAATCGAGAAAAGATAATAGGGTAGATCCTGCTGTTGAATCAACTATCTGATCAATGCGTGGTAGCCCGAACGGATCTTTTGGGCAGTGTTTGTTGAGATCTGTGTAGTCAATACACATGTGCCACTCGTTTGTGTTCTTTTTCTATACCAGAACTGGATTTGCTAGCCAATCTGGATGGAGAATTTCTCTGATGAATCCAGCTGCGATTAGTTTTGTAATTTCCTTTTTAATTGTTGTCTTCTTGTTGGGAGAGAATCGTCGTAGTCGTTGTTTTACAGGCTTGGAGCCTTCATTGATATCAATTCCGTGCTCAGCCAACTCTCTTGGGACCCCTAGCATGTCGGCCAGCTTCCAAGCGAAGATATCTTTGTTGTCCCGAAAAAAGTTGGTGAGCGCGAGTTCCTATTTTGCCGATAGGTGGGCACTGATGGTTGCTATTTTTGTGGGATCACCGGTGCCTAGGTCGATTTGCTTTACATTGGCTTCTTTTGGTGGTGCTAGGATGCTTGGTCTCTTAGTCGGTATCTCTAGTTCTTCTTGGCTTGTTTCTGCAGCGATAGTGGCTATTTCTTTTCTTCCATCGTTTGCCTGTGCCTTTGCTGCAATTTGGATTGCTTGTACGTCGCAGTCAAATGCGTGCTTTAAGTCGCTCTGAAGAGAAAGAAGTCCATTAGGCCCTAGCATCTTGAGCAACAGGTACGGATAATGCAGTATTGCCATGAATTTTGCTAGTGCCGGTCGCCCAAGAATTGCATGATATGAGGAATCAAAATCTACGACTTCAAATTTGATGAACTCTGTGCGGTAGTTCGAGGGAGTCCCAATGGTAACCGGTAGAGTGATTTGTCCAAGTGGCATCACTGCCTTGCCGGGTACTATGCCATAAAAAGGTGTGCTTGTTGGTGTGATCATCCCGGCGAGTTGTAGTCCCATCTTCCTTAGAGTTTCTGAAAAGATGATGTTGAGTCCTACTCCTCTGTCAATTAGTACTTTCGTGACAGTCATGCTGGCAATGGTTGGATCTAGAACCAATGGGTAATGGCCTATGTTTCCTATGTTGGTCCACTGGTCTTCTCTTGAGAATTGGATTGGGTACTCTAACCAGTTGAGATATTTTGGAGTAGCGGGTTCTGCGGCCATAATTGTTCGTAGCGCTAGCTTTTCCTGATGTTTGCTTCTAGAGTCTGGAATCCCAGCAAAGATTACTGCTACTGTCCCTCTAGATTTTTGGAATCCCTTGTCATCATGGTTGTCTCCTTCTTTTTTCTGATTGTCTTCTTTATTGTTTCCCTTGCTATCTTTTCTAGTGTACCTTTCGTTGAAGGTGTAGCAATTTCTGATGGTGTGCCTCCCGTTGGGGTGCAAAGGGCAACGCATGTTCTCAATGTTGTCATATCTTCTGGGCTTGGTAAATTTCTTTGATTTGTCAGTTATCGCTACCGTGTTGTCTGGACCTCGCTTTCTTTCCTGATGTCTGTTGTTTTGAGGATTTTGCCTGTCCGGGTTGTCTCTGTTGTTCCTTTCTAGGAATCTTTCTTTTGTTTTTTCTTCTGCAGTAATCATCTTTTCTACTGGTCTTCTGAATTCTTTGTTATTTCTTGGGTTTTCTTTGTAGAAGTCTTGAAATTGCCACCTAGCCACGATTCCGTGAGAGAAAGCGTCGATTACTTCTTGTTGTGTGATGTCATGTACTTGAGCTCGCAGTTCGCCAAATCATCGATAGTAATTTCTGAGACTTTCACCTCCTTTCTGCTTGAGTCCTTTTAATTCTGCATGGCTGATTGGATGTGTAATAATTCCTGCAAAATTTTCACAGAAAGCTCTTTGTAAGTCTTCCCAATTTCTGATTGATCCGGGATTTAATTTGTCAAACCATTGAAGCGGCATGGTTTCTAGGGCCATGGGGAAGAACAAGGTTTTGATGTCATCGCCTCCTCTGGCTAATTCAATCGATTGAGAGTAGATCCTGAGCCATTGCTTTGGTTTGGTCTTGCCGTCGTATTTGGAGTGGTTGGACGGTTTGAACTTATGAGGTAGTCGAATCAAAGCAAGTCTGTTTGCAAAACAGGGAAATCTATCGTGCGTTCTAGCTTTTGTATATTCTGACTCTACGCCCCCTTCTTGCCAATTGTCATCTTGGTGAGAGTAGCTTTGCGTGGCTGTCCGAGTAGGTGCTCTACTTCTGTCCTTTCTTGGTTGCTTTACTCGGTTATTTTGACTGTGATTTCTTCGGCTTCCTCCATTGTGACTTCCACTTGATTGTATCCTGCATTGCTGTCCATAAAACTAATAACCTTATGTCCGGCTGCTACATCTACTAACATATCGGCTATCGACATCGGATAACCATCCATGGGTGTAGCCTTGTTTAGATCTCTGAAATTGATGCAAACTCTTAACTTTCTATTTTTCTTATACACAGGAACAACATTTGATATCCACGCTGCATATTGGCACGGTCAGATAAATTTCGCTTCTAGTAATCTCTCAGTCTCCTTTTTGATATCATTAAGAACATTTGGGTTAAATCTTCTCGAAGCTTGTTTAAACAGCCAGTATCAAGGTTTGATTGGCAACTGATGTTCAACAATTGATCGATCTAGACCAGGCATCTCATAGTATTTCCAAGCAAAACAATCTCTAAATTCCTTCAATAAATCCACCAACTCTTGCTTATACTTAAGATCCAACCTAGCACTTACATACGTTGGCCTAGGTCCATCTTCAGAACCAATATCTATCTCTTCTAATTCATCGGCTGACGTAAAGTCATGTCTTAGTTTATCATCTGTACCATCTATTGGATTATCCATTAAAACAAACTTTTAGAGCCAACTGCTTGGATCGGTTGTTGGCTTTCATCATTGATCTTAATGAAGCCTCCTTCCCATACCTTGTCAGAAAAATACTCGAAATCTTCCAGTTCCCAATACATTAGATCAGTTGTGGTGATACTTACAGAATCATCAGCGTGAATCAGCTCAACATCATCTCCGTGCCACTGAATCAAGCATTGATGCATAGTCGATGGTACACAACAATTTGCATGAATCCAATCATAACTAGGGAGTAAACTGTATGAACCCTTTCCATCAATGACGAAGAATATGGTGAGCAAAGTCTTACTTCCGATTGTTAATTCAACGTTCATTGCCCCTGGTCTTGTATGTATTACCCCCAAAATCCTTAAGCATCATATCGGTCTCAATCTAATCTTCTGGTCCCTTGCCAAGCTTGCAAAAAGTAGTATAATGCATAAGATTAACAAAAGCACCTCCATCCACCAATATTTTGCTTATCGGCTTCCTATCAACGAAACCTTTTACATATAAAGCTTTTAAGTATCGATGCTTGACTGGCTTATCGAATATAGCTTGTTGTATAACTATCAACTTGGCAACTATTTTCTTATACTCTAATTCATCAAAATCTAAATAGACTTCTTGATCTGTTGAGCTTTGAATTCTGACGGCAACAAAAAAGTTATCTGAATATTAGCCGATGGTTGACCCCTATCGGCTGTTTGTTTAGCACGCCACACTTGAGGTTTACTAGATGCCTGAGCCTATTCTAGTTCTCTATTCCTTAGGTGTTGTACTCTTCTTTTCTGGCTTCTTGTCAAACCTCCTGGACACAATTGCCCTTTCTGCCAAACATACTCTTCCTCATTATCTTCTTCTCCATAATCAACCAAGTTTTGATCAATAACTCATTTCCCAAGCCGATCATGAACACTTCTATTTTTAAGCGCCGATCCATATTATTATGATGATACTCATGTCGAGCATGGATAGACCGGCGGTTGGCTTGAGATTGCCTAAACTGCCAATATTGCTCACTGCACTCTGGGCAATTATTTTTAGTAGGCATTTTTAAACATTCATTCCAATAATGTCTGAAGAAAGGACAATTCCAATATGATTCAGATTGCTTTCTTTCATACCTCTCCTCTTCTTGTTGACGTTGGTATTCTTTTTCTTCTAACCAACGCTGATAATCCTTTTCCTTCTGCCGCTGCCACTTATTCAACAAAATTCGAGATGTGACACATGGCCTTATCGCCCCATCCCTTGATGTCTCTCCCTACTCATATCGGCTCTTCTGTTGGTCACGATGCCTTTTAATCTCCCTATATTTATCAGTCGATATTTGCATTTTTGGATCAACTATTCAAGTTTCTTTGGCCTTAGTTGATGTTAGGACTTTAGTCTTCCCTTTGAACAACTTAGCATCAACCATGTTCTGATCTCTTGAGAAAGGATTATCATCCACTTTCATCTTTCGAGGTGTATCAAATTTAAGCCTTCCTTGCTGAATAGCCCTCTGTATATGTTGCCGAAAAAGTTTGCACTCGTTGGTAGAATGAGAAGTAGCATTATGAAATTTGTAGAACTTCTTATTCTTCAACTAATCAGGAGGTAACATAACATGATTGGCGGGCAACTTGATCTGTCCTCTCTCAAGTAAGAAATTAAAGAGCTTGTCTGATTTTGTAACGTCGAAATCATAGCTCTCTTCAACCTCTTTTCCCTAAGGATTTAGCACCATCACTGTCTTCTTATCCCAATTCCATTCGGCCACAACAACCTCTTCTTCATCCTCCTCATTGTCATCATCAACTGAGTATGGATCAAAGGCTTCAACAATTATGGCACTCTTCTAGAATCGGGCATCTCTACGTATATTCTGGAATTGGCTATTGAGTGCTGCCACTCGTTGAGCCAACTGACCTGGATTGTCAATCTCCTGCCCAAGCAACTTCTCGCTCTTTGTTGGCAACATTCCTTGAATGACTAAAGTAGCTAGCTAATTATTCATCAGGTTCAATGAAAAACACAAATTCCTGGTTTCTCGGAACCTCTGAAGAACCTCGGCACCCGATTCATTAGTTCTCTGCCTTATGGTCATCAAATCTATGATTTTCTTTTCTTCTGTCCCAGTATAGAAATATGTATGAAACTTTTTCTCTAGGTCAGCCCAATTGGTAATGAAATTAACTGACAATGATAAAAACCAAGTGAAGGCTGGTTCTGACAGGGACAAGGAGAAGAAATGAACTCGATGAGCTTCTTCAATAGATGCTTCGCCCAACTGTGTAAGATACCGACTGGCATGCTCTATTGTGCTTGTGCTATTTTGGTCAGTGAAATTAGCAAACTCTAGGAGCTTGTAATTTATAGGAAGAGCGACCAAATCATACAACTCTGGATATAGACGTTTGTACGAAAAGGTCTACCCTTTTGGTTTTAAACCGAATTGATTCTTCATCATCTCGGTCACTCTGAGCAACAACTAATCAGTATTTGAATCTGGATTTCTCTGCAATTGTTGACCCATTTGCGGATTAAAATTTTGGGTACCTTGATACCCTGGATTTGGAACCATATAAAGGGTATTGTAATCTGTGCCATAATGATATCCTTGTGGAATCTCTATTTGTTGGATCCTTTGCTGATTCGCTGCTTGAAGTCTCTGGTTGTAGATGTTAAGATCTGTATGTCTACAAATCATTTGAACTGATGGTGCTATTTTTTGAGCCGACAACGGTATTTGGCCTGATATGTCAAAATTAACCATTTGATTCTAAACTTGTTCCATCGGCTGTAACACATACTACGTTGCTGATCTAGGATTATTTTGTATTTGATTAGTTGTGGTGCCTTGAACTTGCTCAGATGAGCTCTGAATTGCCTAGACATTATCATTACTAGTTAGTGTTGCTTCTTGATGGCTAGTACCGGCTTGATTAGTCCCCTGAGTCGGCGGATGTGAAATATTATAATAAGCCGACCCAACTTGATCAATTGTAAATCCATGAAACACATCTTTCATGGTATTATGGAATGTGTTCAAGAAAATTATATTATGGTGCAACATGGCATCATGAACAGATTTGTTTACGGCATCCATGAAGAAACGCCTATCATCAGCTTCATCTGCATCTAACTGCCTATGCATCAAAACTTTTGGTAGTGTATATTTCTGAACAACTTTATTATCACGTGTCTTGATGTAGGACAACAAACACTTATTCTGAAATTTTTCTATAGCTTTACCGATGACATCTTTATCCTCATCGGGTAGGTCATCATAAGGTACCATAAGGATGTTACTGTTATTGTGAGTTGCCATGACGATTGTGGTGTCCCACCGGGCGTGCCAGGACGCGTGTCGACACAAAAATATCAACACACAACAAGTGGGAAGGATCTGCTTGATGGAGCAAGGCTGGAGATCTGCTTGGCTTCAACGCAGGACTAATCGACCCTGCAAATTTTTCGAGGGCGTGCCAGTCAATTTGACCTGCAATTGATAAGGAGAGAAAGTTTATCAGTAATTTAAGATGGAACATGCCGGTTTTGCCCAGATAGTTCCTAGTGTGCCGCTTCGGGAGCAGCCAGACGGGAAAATCGACTAAACAGTCGATACGAGAAGAAATTAACTGTTAAGGACTGTAACACTCGTGGGTCATTATTGATTTTATAGTAACGAATGCAACGTGCCGAGATATAAGTAATATCATCAGCTGGATAAATATAACCTGTGTAAAGCATTGAGCTGATAAGTTTAACGAGAAACGATATAACATGTGAACAAAATCGACTGTCTAGTACAAATGCTCTGAATCTAATCTGCTATCATCAACAGTGAGGTTCGACCGGATCGATACAGCTATGATGATAACAGCAAAAAGCCAAAGAATCCATAAAACCATCTATACGTTGACAGGTTTCTAAAAGACATGCTATATGTGTGAAAGTAGCCGATTCAGGTAGAAAAAATGATCATAGCATGAGAACAATCGACTATTTAATAAGAACAGATTTATAAACTCATCGAATCTATAATCTATTATCTTTAACAGTAGGGTTCGACCGGATCGATGACAGTCATAATAAAGATAACAGGTTAAACCTTTTAAAGCAAACATATCTATTCATATTTTACAGAATTATGAAGACACACTATAAGCGTTAAAGTATAGGCGATTGACTATTTAGCCGATGCAGGCATAGCAAACAGTCGAGATCTACACTACCCCTACTCCTAAGGGTTGGCGTGAAGCCGAAAAAGTAATTAGTATTGATTGATTGGATGATCTTTTACAATAGCCGTGGTCCAATATTTATACCCGGAATCTAAACATGAATTATATTCAAACACGACTCATTATGATCTTTGAAATAAAAAAATATTCATAACTTAAAGATAACTTGGATCCTAATCTTTTCTTTTTGTTAGAGTCCGACATATTTTTCTCGACGCCAACTGTAGCTCGTTGACGTTATCTGCTGATGCCCGTATTTGAACCAGCTGATATCGATTCTTATACAATCGATTCATAGATTTCCAATCTTAGAAGATTTGAATTTTCGCGTTTATCTTTCCGATTTTTTATGTAAACACGTAGCCGACCGACGACGCGATCTTTGTCTTCGTTAATCCGCGTCCAATTCAATAGCTGTCCACTGATTGCGATCTGATGGTGCGTGGGCGTGGTTGCTTTGCTTGACGCCCCTGCCCTACTGAAAGAAATGCCTTCAGATTGTTCGTTTTCGTTCAGGCACCGGGCATCTCGTCGCGGGGCCCGCCCATGTCGTCGTCTTCTCTGCTGTCATGTCTGCAGGAAGGAGAGCCCGCGGCAGGGGATGGATGGGATTGGGAAGGAGAAGGATAGATTCGGAGCCGTGCGTCAGCTCCGGCGGCTAAAGCAGCGGCGAGGTCGACGGGCGGGCGGACGCCCGTCCTTGCACGCACACCAGCGGCACATCAGACAGACAGAATCAGTCTCGATCGCACCCATGCTGATAGTCTGATGCTGCAGATGTATATATCCCGTGACTGCGCCTCCGCTTGCAGCTAGCTAGCACGATGCAACCCCGATGGCGCCACGGCCACGGCCCACGAGTTTCAGTTTTAAACTAAGGGCCGTTTAGTTCTCAACAAATTTTATACAGTACCCATCATATCAAATCTTGCGGCGTATGTATGGAGTACTAAATGTAGACGAAAAAAAAACTAATTGCACAGTTGGGTGAGAAATCGCGAGACGAAACTTTCAAACCTAATTAGTCCATAATTAAACACTAATTACCAAATACAAGCGAAGTGCTACAGTAGCCAAAAGCCAAAGATTTTTGCATCTAAACGCGCCCTAAAATCTAAAAATGCCTGATGCTTAATAGAATTGCCTGAATTCCATGCGCTGCTGCTCTGTTCTGCGTGAGACTGATGGATCATGGTTTCAACATCGGCCATGGTCCCAGCAGAAAAATCCAGCGCCCGCTGGTTAGAGCCCACTTAACGTGTCGTCGCGCTCCACCTCTTGACCTACCCACACGGCACGGCGGGCCGCCGATGGTGATATGACCTGTTATAATTTTATATTTTCAAAACAAATGGTATTAATAGATTGATCATTTCTTTTATTGCAAGGCAATGATTCAATCTCCTAGCCAAGTTTTGATTTTTTCCCCTTTTATATTCAAAGACAATGATTCAATCTCCTAGCAAATATCAAGAGCCTGTTTTTTTTCTATATTTAATTTTAAAACCCTCATGTTAAACCAATGTTTCGTTTCTCAACTATCTAACATCACAAAATAATTTGAATTGCAACCATGAATCATTCAAGCAAACTTTAATTATAATTAAACTCTTAAAAGCTTATGAAGGTGGAACTAAGAGCATCTACGGGACTATCCAAAGCCCACTTCCAACATTAATTTTGTTGGCAAGATTAAAAAAAACTCTCTCCAACAACTCCTTATCTCAAATCTCAATCTTTCCGCACTTATGAAAATCAGTCCAATCACGTGGAAGTATAGACACACTTATCCAATTGGCGGATACGTAGGTGGAAAGACATGAGGAAGAATAAGGAACAAAGAGAGTTTCCAATGCAAATGTATAAGAAAGAAAGAAAGTATAAAAGTAGCTAGGGTGATTTAAAATTAGTTCGGGATTCCTGATGTAAAATTGCATTCTCACTTTTAGGAGCGGGATAATGAAAATAGTTGTAAAAAGCTAATAAATATGTTCCTTTTTTTTAGCAACTTGAAAGATTTACCTATTGTTTTTCTTTTACTATTGGAGATGCTTTTGATTAGTTGGCTTCGTTTTCCTTCGTAATGACAGTGGCGAGGCTCCAAGAGGGCACCAAGGGTCTGATAGCGGTAGGGGTCTTGAGCCCCTAGATCTGCCCCTGATACCTAGCCTAAAGATAGCGTACAAGCTGCTAGGTAGGTGATATAGGTTGGGGCTTGGGGTTTGGGGCTGTGATTAGTACTAGGGCCATGGTTAGATTGAAAAAAATTTCAAATCGATAAATAGTAGCATTTTCGTCTTATTTGGTAAATATTATCTAATCGTGGATCAACTAAGCTTAAAAGATTAATCTCGTGATTTCAAACTAAACTATGCAATTAGTTATTTTTTTACCTATATTTAATACTCCATGCAAGCGGCTAAAAATTGATGTGATAGAGAGAAAGTGAAAAAACTTAGAATTTGGAGGTGATCTAAAGAAGGCCTAGCTTTTATGCGATCTTTAGGATGCCATTCGTAGCGCCCCACGGCCAAGCTGAGGCTCAGGCCCTGGACGAGGTTGTGTGTGAAGGTACCTGATCCACACAGAGCTTGTAGTAGCTCCTACGCACACCCTCCGTCAGACTAGAGTCCAGAACCAGTCCGTCGACGACGATGCTGAAGTCCTTGAAGGACGTGACGTCGGTGAACTCCAGCGCATAGCCTCTTGATTGAACATGTATCAAAGGATGAGTAACAATGAAATCAGCAAATAAAGTCCAACGCAGAGAACTACTAACCCGTCGAGAGTAACAGCTTGGCGCTGTCGGCGTCCTCTAGGTGGTGTTTGGCTTCTAAATTTTAGTCGCTATCTCATCGAATATTTAGACACATATATAGAGTATTAAATATAGATTAATTACGAAATTAATTGCATAGTTTGCGACTAATTTGTAAGACGAATCTTTTAAGTCTAATTAGTTCATGATTTGACAATGTGGTGCTACAGTAAACATATGCTAATAATGGATTAATTATGCTTAAAAATTTCACCTCGTAGAGTACTGACGGATTATGTAATTTGTTTTTTTATTAGTATTCGAACACCTCATCCAACATCCTTCCTACATATCTCTTCAATTTTAGTCACTGGATCTAAACACCACCTTAGTCTGAGGATCACAACTGCTGCATCTGCTTCCTCTGCCGAGAAGTTACCACCCACAGGGAGGAGCGGTGGCGGAAGGATCCCGACGTCCTGCAATCATCAATCGAAATAGAAATATGGTATAAGGACCGGCCCACTCTGTACTTCAATTTAGGAGACAGATAACGCGCGACTCGTCGGGCAAAGAGGGGAGTGCGACCTAGCCCCACGCGCGCGACCAGCGTCCAACCCCGCTGACTCCCGCCCCCGCCTCCGGTGGGCGAGGCGGCGGCGGAGCGAGGCGGGTCGCCTATTTGAGTTTGCGTTAAACAGATCCGTACCCGCGCATGAGGTGCAGCGGCGTGGGCTCAGGGCTTGTTGGCGCCCAAGCCAAGGACCGGGACATCGCTCCAAACCGACTGAATCGAGGCGTACCTGCATAAAAGAAAAATTAACCATCTTCCTTTTTGAATGAAAAAATACGGTGGCCTCCAACATGGGCCTGGCCAACGATCGGCCGGATGGCCTGCCGGTTCTAGTGAGGCTCAAGGCTTCATGGAATGGTAATATTCACGGGCATTGAACTAACCACGCACTTTTTTTCTAAACAAATTGCGTGCGACTGTATACATGCAATGTCTCTTCCCTATATATTTCGCAACAAAATCATGATCGCCTGAAACTACTCCCAAATCTGAATCCAATAGTGCCATTTCTATAGGGTCTGTCTACTTTATGTTCAGGTGATTCAGGAAGTCCTGACACGCGTGTTCCAAGCGGCTAAAAAATGATCGAGTTTGGTTCGGCGACGGATTCGAATGTTTTAAGGACACAAATCACTCGATTCTTGTAACCACATGATCCAAATCAAATGATCAAAATTAATACAAACAGATAGAACATATAAAACAAAAAATATCCAAATTATTTCTATGAAATCCAAATTGGAAGATTGCAAAGGGAAACAAATAAACCATACGGACAAAAAATATTAAACAGACAAAAAAATTAGTTAGATCATTTCTATGGAAGTCAAATTAGAAAATTCCAAAGGGGAACCAAATAAAACGTACAGAAAAGCAAAAAATATATGATCAGATAAATGTTCGAGTCATTCTGACCATTCTCATTTACAAATAATCAATTTACATCAATTAAACATAAAACTTATAAGAAAACAGAAATACTAAAATATGGTATCCCTATCGAAGAAGTGAATCTATGTGCATACATAGCCTAGAGTACGCAACAGGCACAGAGGCCGAGGTGGGCAGACGGGGTGCTGTGCTGCTGAGCCAGCCTACTCTGCTAGTACTAGTACTCCTACGCAGCGCACAGGGGCCGAGATGGGCATGTGGCCGGGTGCTGTGCTGCTGACCGTCTGAGCCTGCCTCCTACCGCGTGCGCACTAGCCAACTACGGCATGTAGTCTAGTAGGATGGAAATCCAGACCAAGCCTTGTTTAGATTAGCTCAAAGTTTCAAGTTTTTTTACTCTTTTTTTATCACATTAATTTTTGGACACATATATGGAGCATTAAATATAGATAAAAAAAACAACTAATTATACAGTTTGGTTGTAAATCACGAGACGAATCTTTTAAGTCTAGTTAGTCTATGATCAGACAAAGTTTGTTAAATATAAACGAAACGTGCTACAATATTCAAATTGTAAAAATTTGCAATCTAAGACCCAACAGCAGAGAGATCGGATGGCTGATATATCGAGTGAGACGAAAAAAAAAAAAAAACACTCGAGCCACGGTTAGATTTAGCGTTTCTATATATATCGTAATAAGTATCCTAATAATATTACAAGACAATAATAGTTAGCTAAAGATTCAAAGTTGGATATTTGCTCATGCATGTTGTGTCATATTGTTAATCACCTCCCTTTCAGCATTAATAACGAATCACATAATTCTCAAATCATGATCGATTTTATGCATCATCATTAGTCAAACGTATACACGAATGGTGCGGCCGCATGTTATTACTTTTGAAATATATGCCATTAATTAACACGACTGTGTGTTACATAAGAACGATTTTTTATTAGTTTAAAAAATGTTATGGATTATGAAGCATTACTCACGGTAAATGTAAAACCTCGAGAGCTTTTAGCGCGACAAAAACTCTATGCATGCAGACATGCAGCACAAAGCATTCTAACACATAGGAGCTGTCACACGCTAATGATCAAATATGCTCACTTCCGGCCTTGCGTGTGTCAATACAGTTCAGTTGCAAAGATCCAAAATATGATCGAGGTGCAACAGCATGATGACGACCATGTTCTTGTGTGCTATGCTTTTCGGATCCTTAGCAATGCAAGCACAATGTAAGTGCTGTTGAATTTGTATATGTGCGAGATCAGAGTGAGTATTATACTAGTTATTATTGAGGAAATGATGATGAGCATGGAAATTCCGCAGGTCGTCCTCATCAGCTATTGGATGCCAGGAGGAGGTCTGTCGTCGATACCATTGCCAACTCTACATCGTCATTAGAAGATGAGAGAAAGAGCGACAAGCTTATGGTGTGCTTGAAGTACCAATGCAATGACTTCGAACCTAATGGTACTTGCTTCTGCTGTGAGATCTCCAAGGACAACAACGATTGCTACTTGACACATGATGAGTGTGTGGATAACTGCCACCGTTGCAAGGGGCCCAATTGTTGACCATATGCATTTAGGATTTAGCCATGGCTTTACATTACTCGATGGACGGTAAAGCATTTGGATGTAAACGCACACTATGCAGTATAAGAAGTTGCTGGATCTTAAAACTAATCATTTTGGAGTCAAATATCGTATCTTGAGATGTATCATGCATTTTTGCTACAAATAAATGTTTCCATTTTTTTTTGTTGAAATATAAATAATTGATCATGCTTTATATTTCACCTCTGCGTGTTCTCAGTCTTTGTTTTGTCTAGATTGATCAAAGAGTGCAACCAGCAAATATCATATATAAAACTTGTATATGTATGGACGTTGTGTTTATCTCTACAACTAAAATATTCATAACTATTCCGTCCACAGGTGCGACACCAAAGTCGTCCCATGTGATCAGATCAGGAAGGCAACGCGCACTCGCTACATGCAATCAGCTCAATCCCTATAACAACCGCAGCAAATCAGGAAGGCGAAAATCAATTCCCGTAACAATCACTCGCTTTCCCCGTGATAGCAGCCTCTGACTCTCCCGTCAACCATCCAGCAAAATGGAAAGAAAATCAATCACCAATTACTCCTCAATCACGGGAATCTCGTCTTCAATCACCGCGTGCGTTCCTTCCCCGCATACGACACACGCAGACACACAGTCATCTCGGCCAAAACCATTGCTAGAGCCCCTGTCCCGCTGTCCTTCCCCGCGGCCAGACACACACACGGCGCTCAGATCCAGTCGGTCACTCAGCGCTGGCGCTCTCCAATCCAAGGCGAAGGTGACGCACGGTGGACGGGGAGCGCAACCAGCGGCCGGGTGTGCGTGCCAGGACAGCGGGGGGTGCGGCCAACGGCCATATACGCACACAAAGCGGACGCAATGTGAGCGTTTGTTTCCTGTCTCTCTTCTCCTGTGGTTGCTGTTTGCATTTGCTAAAATCTGAAGTCATGTACTACTGGATTGATGATTATCGAACTATGATCTACTAATTGATAAAATATTTTTGAAGTGGATGCCTAGGATAGGTAGAACATCTATGTTTTTATATTCTTCTTGCTTCTGTAAATAGACAGCCTGTTCGGCTCGGCTCGTCTCGGCTTATTTCAGCTTATTCTCTCTCACAGAACACTATTGAACCAGCTGAAATCAGTCAGCCAACAGTGCCAGCCACACCTGCCGAACAGCCGGCAGCAGCCAGCCGAACAGGCCGAGATACACAAAACAAGTGTACATATGCAAGGCATCGATCTCCTAATCCTATGTACAATTGCAGTTTAATAAATTATAAATTTTGATCGGACTTATTCACCTCGTAATCCCAAGTCCAATTGCAGTTTAATAAAATAATTTTGATTGGACTTATTCCACTTTTTGTATAATAACAATAGATGAGAAGAGATTTATATTGATCGTGTTAAATGTTTTTTATTTGTTTTTTTCCGGTGCTTCATGAGGAGGGTTCCAAGTGTTCTTCATACTAAGGAGAAGCAACTTTTCATTAGTGACTATAAATGGGTTGTAGCTTAATCAATGGTCATCTAAGTTTTATGTCGTAACAAGTGTTCTTCGTACTCCCTCCGGTTTGCAAATGTTTGGCGTTTGAGAATCAAATGTTTGAAGTTTGAAAATCAGGTTCATAGAACCATCCAAATTCACTACTACTCATGTTATCTATGTGAGGCAACATTTATTTCTGATTTCCATTTTCAGGCCATTTTCACCTTAATCTACCATTTGAAATCACTTCTGCATTTGATGCATTCAGGTGGAGTCGTCCATGGACATGAACCAGTGGCGCAGCCAGAGCCAGAGCCGCGTGGGATCAACGGCGGAGGACCTAACTGTAAGATGCCAATATCTGTGCCCAGCTTTTTTTTGAAACAAATATCTGTGTTCAACCAATTATGTTTTCAGGCATGAACTTACTGTACTATAATAGAGAAGGTCCGACACCCTAATGTCATTCAGTTCGTCGGAGCTGTCACTCAGAACATACTATAATCTTCTAACCAAAAGTAATATAGCACCATGTCTTTTCCCAATGGAAAACAAAGTTACCGTAATCTTCTGACCAAAAGTAATTTTGAGTGTGCCACTGTTATTTACATGTGTATAAAAATTATCCTATGATGGGTTGACTTCCTTATTTTTCCAAGGAACTCAGAAAGACTTATCAGTCAGTATCCAGATATGGCTTTGATATTGCCAGGTACTTCTAGGTTCTGATCCCGACAAGAGCCGAAGAAACCAAATATACACCCTATATAAAGTATTTATATATGATGAGAAACTGTCATATATAGTATGTTTATGGCTGTGCATTTTTTATTGTCTCATATACTGTATTAGTTTGAATGTGAATCTGAAAAGATTGCAGTTCACAAAGGTGATATCTCCAATGCAATCTAAACAACTTAGGTGATATCTTTTGTTATGTTGCTACTGTGCTTTCGTAGCAGCATGATTTTTTCTCTTTTAGTCAGAATAACCTGAATGCACCCATGAGAAAATGTGTGACCGATTTCCATTGCTGTTGCCATTCTACTGCCTTTCCTTATTTCCTTATCAGTTATCACCTCCTAATGCTTCTGCCATCTTTGTTTCCCAGGCGAAGTCCATCTTCACCTTTGGATTCTACAGCTTGCTAGCAGTGCATCACCTTAGGATTGTGGAAGATACTCAAGGAGATGGTGAAATATTCCTCTTTGTAGTTATAGAGGGGTACTTGTTCATTAACATTATTTTTTTCAGAATTCTAATCTCTTTTCACTATTGCAGCCAAGGTCAGGATCTTGTATTATCTCTACTCCTAAAAAGCCTGACAATCGTCAAAACTAGCTCCCTTCACTCCCGCTCGTTTTGCCTCCCCCGCATTAGCAAATATTGTTCCTGACGTGTATGGGACACTGCCTTCATTCATGTAGAAGAGTTTATATTCGAGTTGCATGAGGGATTTAGGTTCAAGTTCTATGGACTTCCCTTATTCAGTCTAGCCATTTAGAATATAGATGCAGCTTTCGTAAATTTGAGTGCAATGTACACAATCAAGTGTTTATTCTTTCAACTATGATTAATGTTCCATAACCGTATCATAAATTTAATTATGGCTTAAATGTGGCATCCCTTATGCATTTATATATTAATTTAACCCTTGAAATTCTTTATTTTGTAGAAAATAGAAATTTTATATTTGAACTAAGAGGCATGTTATTTAAAAGTTTCCTTACGTTGTAGGAGGGTGAGACAATCTACGCAAGAGGAAAGGAGTTTTCATTGAAATTTGTATTGTTCATGGATCTACTCCATTGCAGAAACATGTGATCAGATCTTTACTACTCTCTTTGTTTTAACTTGTAAGTCGTTTTGACTTTTCTAAATGCATAGCTTTTGTTATTGAGTTATCTATCTTTGCAGCACACGAACAATCCTTCATGTTCTCCCACTGCAACATGATCTCAGCATGGGGAAAAAAACTTGAGTTATATATTCTAATTGTTCATCCTTTATAAAGTTGTGGACATCACAATTAAAGTATCTTTTTAACTGGACAAACCACCTAAACTTGAATCATGATGTCATTTTTTTCTCACTGCAATGCACGGGCACTTTACCTATCATCAAAATATATGTGGTTTGACTCTTGGAGAACTGGCGGCGTGCAGATATTGGTGTCACGGGTGGGACAGCGGCGGCATGGATAAGGCGATCTCCGTGAGCATAGCTAAGATTAGGTGGTTGTTCCCGTTGCAACGCACGGGCATGATCCTAGTAAGGCTAAAATAGGGTTGTAGAACAAGCAAAAGGTTGGTATGAGAAAGCCACGGGATGGAAGGTTGAAAATGATGGTCACTGGTGAGATTCTGGCATGATATGTGGTTAGAATGTCCTCTAAGGATTTTGTATCCAAGGCTGTTTAGGATAAATAGACAACAAAATTGGTCAGTTGTTGATATGAAGAAGGAAGAGTGGAACTTGGAGTATAGGAGAAACCTTGAAGATGAATATGTAGAGGAATTGGAGAAACTAATGGTGTCTTTGGGGGGTGTGGAGTGTGGGTAGTGAGGAGGATTAGGGTTATATGGAAGCTTAGAGCCTCTGGCAAGTCCTCCATAAGATCTCTCTCTCTCTCTCTCTCTCTCTAGGTTGATGACATTTGGATGGGTGGTTGCTCAAAGAATGAAAGATATTTGGGACACTAGATTACCTCTAAAAATAATATTTTGTGTGCATGATTTGGAAACAACATAGTGCAAACTGGTGAGCAAATGAAGAGGAGAAAGTGGAAAGGGAGCTTTCTTCCTCTTTATTCCCACAAAATAAAATACGAATATTCTTGACATGTAGGTTGATTTAGTTCTACCATGAGTTGAACTTAAAATCTGACCAGGTTTCACTACTACAGACTCAGCTGTCACCGCCCTCATTATCACCGTCGGTTATGTAATAGCTCGTGGTGAAACTGTGTCACCGACGACTAGAGAGGGACGGCGGTGCTTGGAGTGTAATCAAACCAGTGGTGAAAACATCTACCACCGATGGGTGACCGTTGGATCAGACGGTGATGCAGGGGTTTCTTCTTACCGCCATATTATACGTTGAGCCGCCTTTAATAGCCGTTATGGTCGTAGGCACGAAAGCAACGTTTGCTGGTACCGGCGGTCCACATTCTACGTGACTGTTGAGTAATGTCCCAACTACCAACATGCTTTTATCACCATTACTTCTGCTAGGAGAAGCCGAAGAGGCTCACCTAGTCCTCTACATACTCTTCATGTCCACTTCTTTGAAACCACCCTTCTTTCTTGTTCACCCATTCTGCATTCAACTTGAAGCATGTCGGCGGACAGCTACTTGAAGCTTTCGAGCAACAACTCGTCCACCGACGAGGGCGAGCTGGACCTCAAGCGACGACGACTCTAGTGACTATAGTTCTCCTGGTCGGAGTCCTCCCTAGACCTCCGAGGAGGAGGAGGATGATGCCTTAGGGCCCTCGAAGTGGTCAGAAGGCGATGACGAAGCCAATCCCGAAGAAGACGACGAAGATGACGGCGGCAGCACTGACAAAGACCCAAGGATCATTCATGCATGCACTGTAGCAAGACCACGCTTAGAGGAATTTAGAGGAATCTGGATGAATTCGAAGGAATTTGTGAGAGAAAATAAGCTGTGAACAGTAGAAATCAGACGTGCACAGTGCTTTTTTTTCACCAGCCGAACGGCCCCAAGGAAGTATTGTATCTGTATGTGGTCGTCGACTGATTGCAAGCGGCGTGCGGTTCCCTTCCAAAACCCAAACGCTGTTGCTTATCCCGAGGAGTGAGGACGATGCCTTGCCTGGGATTGGACGGGTTGATACGGTGGCTACTTGACCTTGATCATCAGCTAGAGTACGAACCCATTTCGTCTGAGCTGAGCTGAGCCTTCAGGTTCATTCATGCAGCAAAATTCACCGGAGGTCCTTCAAAATGGTAAGGGATATTATCTAGGTCCTCCAACTTTTAAAATATCAATTCTAGGTCAATGAACTTGGCTTCGAGTGTCGTTCAAGTCCAAACCCACTCTAGATGCTGACGTGGCGCGCTGGCGTGGCTCCTACATGTGGAGCCCACATATTAGTTGGTTATATTTCAGTTTATTTTTATTTTTTGCTAGCGTGGCACGCTAACTTTTTTAAAAAATAATTCATAACTTTTTTATATGAGCTCGAATTAAGATAAATTTCATAGCAAAATTGTAGCCTTCGATTGGATCTATAGCTTTGTAGTTGAAAAGTTTTTAAATTGAAACAATTTAGGGTCCCAAAATATTGTTGTTGTAAGTGCGCATATTTTAAAATTTGAAATTCAAAATTATCCAACAATCTCAATTGTTGACATGGTGTATGCGAAAGTTATAGTTCTCGATACGATCTAAAAATTTGTAGTTGAAAGTTTTTTATTTAGAGTTGTTTAGTGTCCCAAATATGTGTTCTAAGTTTATAGATTTTGAAATAAGAAACTTAGAACACATATTTGAGATACTAAACGAGTTCAAATAAAAACTTTCCAACTACAAAGTTGTATATTGTATTGATAACTATAACTTTCATATACACCATATTAATATCCGAGATTTTTTTGATAATTTTAAATTTTAAAATTTAAAATCTGAAAAGTACAATAGTATTTTAGAACCCTAAACAACTTCAATTCAAAAACTTTTCAACTATAAAGTTGTAGATCATGTCAAGTGCTACAGTTTTGATACAAACACGCCATTAGCTTGAACTTATTCAGAACTACTTTTCAGCTATGGAATAGTATTTTTCTCTCACAATATTTTAGCATAAGCATTAGCATAAGTCAAATTTCAGCATAAGCGAACTGGATGAAAGTTTGTCATCATCCGAGCTCATATGATAAAGTTATGAATTATTTTTTGAAAAAAATCAGTGTGCCACGTCAGCAGAATAATAAAAATAAATAGAAATATAACCAACTTACATGTTGGCCTTACAGGTAGGAGCCATGTTAGCGCGCCACGTCAGCATCCAGTGTGGGTATGTACCCGTTTGAACTAGGACAACACCCTAAATCAAGTTTGTGATCTAGAATTAGTATTTTAAAAGTAGAGTCTTGCATAGTTGAAGAACCACCGTTGAATTTTGCTCTTCATTCATGCATGCACTGGGCATCCCGCGGCGTGGCCTATGCTCATGTCGTCTGCAGGTACGACTGAACGAGCCTGCAGGACGCAGCAGGGACTGGCAAGGAACGAGCGGTCAGCTTCGGATGTCAACGTCATTGCACGCTGCGTGAAGCCCATGTCCTGAGCAAGCACGCACCAACTATCATGATTCTAACTTCCAGTTACGTCATTAGACTGTCTCAGGCGAAGAATCTATATATCCAATTTTAAGTAGTAAGCGATTTAAAATTAATCTTCAATAGAGTATTTATACGAGAGATCTATTTTAGGTTGAAAATCTATTTATAGATTGGATTCTCTTTTGGATTTTATTGTTGGAAAAGAAGTCAAATATGTATTGAATATTTTACCTGTAGCGCTACCCAAAGAACAAATATATCTTGTATTTTGACTGTTGTTGTTGTCGTCTTACATGTATCCCCAGTTCTCTCCCAACCCATCTCTGAACTCCCCTTCTCTGACCTGAGTTCCTGCTCTCTTTGCCTCAGTTTTGCTCTCAAATCCTATCGGCTGGTAGCCTGTACAGTGCGTGTGCAGCATGTCTATCTGAATATTTACAGGTTCGTAACATATACAATATTTCTGTAAATTCTTCATAACGAGAATTATTTTAACTCCTAATTTTTTTATTAATAATTAGAAAACGTTAAGTGCCACATCTATGCATTCAACTAACTTTTCATGGTGTATGCGATCAATCAAATGAGGCTGTGTTTAGTTCGTGAATTTTAGAAATTTGGCTACTGTAGTACTTTCGTTTTTATTTGACAATTAGTGTTCAATCATGGACTAATTAGGCTCAAAACGTTCGTCTCGCAATTTTCAACCAAACTGTGCAATTAGTTTTTTTTCGTCTATATTTAATGATCCATGCACGTATCGTAAGATTCGATGTGATGGCTATTGTAGCACTTTTTAGAAATTTGGTTGAGAACTAAACAAGCACTGAAATCAAATAAAAACTGCCGCCCCCGTTTCCTATTATTACTCAGGCTGAATACTAATCAGATTATAATCAAATTATATAATCATGTTTTGATCTAAATAGGATTAATTATATAATATATTATTATAATCAAATCTCTTGATTGTCATAATCCCATAGGTGAAACCAGGTCATATGGGATTATGGATAATGAAAGTTCAACTTGTCTCTAATTGATTATTCAACTTGTCAAACTATCGGCCTGTTCGTTGGTTGGACTGACTGGTGTTGGTTTATTGTGAGAGAAAAACATTGTTGGCGGGCTGGTTTAGGCTGGCTGAAACCAATAAGCGAACAGGCTGTATAAAGAATAAAATAAAATTTTCTCACTTTAACCAACCATAATGAATCACCATAATCTATTGAACCAAACACTCTAATTATTATAATCTATAATCCAAATTATAATAATTATATACATGATCCAGATTATAGTAATCGAGCCGTGATCAAACAGGCCCTCAATCACCTTCTTTCGTGTACCAAATCTCCTGTTTCAAAAAATATATCGCTTGATTTAACTTGGCACGGTATCAGAAACTTGCCATTACGTGTTGACTTATCTTGGACTATATAATATATTTATTCCCAAGAAAATTGTCCATCAAAATAAAATTTGCTTCAAGCCCTAGCTAACTAGTCTATTCTTCAAATCAACCATGAACAAGCAAAGAAGCGAGACAAATACCTTGTCCTAGGCCATGGGGAGAGAGATCAGAAGTGGTGGTTTTGTTTGGGGGAAAAAAGTTCAACGCGGCGGCACGTAGGAAGGAGAGCGGAATCCCCTGCATCAGAAAATGGATCGAGCCGCCGGCTGCGCTTGTTCTTGTTTCATAAAGAACTAGCCAATGCTCGTGCGTTGTTATGGGTGACAAAACTATGTTAATTCAATTTGTTGCTCCCATAAGAAGGGTTTTCGAAACAATGTTGGCATCAGTAATGAAGGTAAAGCAACACATGATCTATTAGTTTGCATCACTGGTATAAGTGGAAATGAAATATTAACCAAACTATATATACATATAAGATGGATCAATCTTGATCCCATCAATCCACAGCTGCAAAACTTGCATGCGAGTTCATTAGAGCATGTATATTTCAGCGGTCAATCAGGTCATTAAGCTTTAGGATATACTAAAGTTTGAAAAGTCAAATACAGATGGTTGAATATATAATAGTTACTACATGCCTCATGCAAAGAAGTAGCTAAATGCTGGCAAACAAAAACATGAGGATGGTGTGCCAGCGTTGTATGTCAGTACGGGAGTATTCATACAGTGAAGGCAGATTTTACTACAGCTGCAAATGCCGATTCTCAAAAAAACATTTCAATCTCAGGTCCCATTCCTGGAAATGAGAGCTTTCACGTTCCTATGCCGCAAATGCTGATTCTCCAAAAACCATTTCAACAAGCCCATCCCTTTAAGACTTTCTGCGTGTCAGAACCTTGACACACTCTAAGTTGCCGTGAATAATTTCACTTGTTCTGTGCCGTTATGGCTAGCAACACTTCCAAGCCTTACTGCAATATCCTTGTCAATGAATAACCTGACTGGAATGATCCCAGTTGACTGAGCAACCACACCCTGCTTTAGTTCAACCTAAGTGAGAACAATCTCCAAGGGGAGATTCCACCAGAATTGGGACAGTTGAGAAACCTCCAGTTTCTAGGCCTTGCAAATAACCAAATAACTGCTGTCATTCAAGAATACATAGGCAGTCTATCAAACCTTGCCCAAATAGACTTACTTGGAAACAGATTGACAAGATCAGTGTTGATGTCATTTAGCAACTTGCTAAATCTCCTTTGCATCTTTGTTGATGGGAACCATCTCTCTGGGAATCTAGATTTCCTATCTGCTTCATTGTCCAAATGCAGAAGCCTTACAACCATTGACATACCAAACAATGCGTTCACAGGGAGGCTACCAACTTCAATTGCAAACCAATTTCCTTCGGTGAACTCTGCATGATGATATATCTCAATCTGTCCAGAGATTTATTCCATGGATGAATACCAGGTTCATTCGGCAATATACTTAATATTGAGGAGTTGGATCTATCCTCCAATGCACTTTTCGTTGCCATCCCAAAATCCTTAACCAATCTCACTTACCTTGCCAATCTGAACCTTTCCTTTAACAGGCTGGATGGACGCATACAAGGAGGACTGTTCTCAAATATCATACTCAAATCACTGATGAGGAATTCTCAAAAAAAATCACTGATAGGGAACAATGCACTGTATGGCCTTCCCCGCCTAGGTATAGCACAATGGCAGAACACCAGTAATCAGTCAGACCAAAAAGTTCTGGCTAGCTACCTTAGCCACTATGGTTTTCTCTTCGGTTGCAAAGCAACACTTTTAGAACTGCACTTTTGATCTCATTGTTACAGGATATTTTCTAAGGGTGACATATTAGGATTCCTTTCATCGAAGAAAAGTACATGCAAGGCCAACACAAAATAAAATATCTTTGTTGTACCTAATAGATGGACAAAACCATACAAACTGATGGGAAGTGGACAAGGTTTCAAGAATGTATAAGCATGCATGAACCAGAACCATCACAGATGTCAGCTAAACTTTTCAAAAACATATCACTGTAACTCAAGCCAGTATACCAACAGAAGGGATCATGGGTATTCATCATATGTATAGAACCATTCCATTTAAAAAGACATTGGATGAAACTCGAGGATCAGTCAAAGCTCTATGCTCAGTTGCAGTTTACTACAGTCATCAGCACCGCTCACTTTGGGCTACAAATTACATGATTTCTAGAACTCTTGCATTCAAAAGTGCAAATCGGGTTAGTGGAAGTACAACATACATGTTTTCTGGAATCATGACAACTTTATGGGATAAGCTGAAATTCATTAAACAAATTGTAAAGTATGAAAGAATGGTGTAGTCCAACCTGTGCATATACATGGTTTGACAGATGATACACATAAAGGACAAATTCATGTATCCGCTCACAACACTATCAGTTATGTTATCACTCACACCACTATGAGCCTGTTACCCATAGGCTCTTCAAAGCACATAAGTTTTATGGTTCATACGACCATGTTTTCACACATGTTTCAGTATTAAGCATCCAAAAATGATCTCTATGGAATCGAGCAGGCTAAAATAAGAGTGATAATGCTAATGTGACATGATGAAGCAAACTTCTCTCTCCATTCATCATGTAAACACCAATATGAGAATTGCGTAGCTAATGTGACATGATGAAGCAATTCATTGGATGGAGCCCTTCATAAATGGCATCATATTTCATACAGTGCACTAAATAAAAGAAAATTATATTTTAATTGGTCAATGCTGATATGTGCACTAAGGTAAAATTACATTTATCGTCCTGGGTATAAACCTCCATCAATTATTCATAATATTTTGTTTTAGCTTTCATTATACATGGGAGCAATGTTGTCTGATACACTGCTAAATTAAAAGGTATAGTAGGCTGCATAAAAGTGAGAAGATGTAGCAAATAGCTTTACTTGAATAGAAACAAAGATACGAAGGACCATTCATTCTCATTTGCAACAGCTCTGCACCTTTATATGTACTTATATATCTACAGTTTCATAACAGAGCAAGATAAAATCATTACTCTTTATATTACCCAGTACCTCAGATAACAGAAGGAGCATCAGTAAATCTATCTAAACTTAACACATTTTGGCTCCTAAGCAATATCCATCCCTGTGTGATATCTGTCCCTGTGCGATATCCTGAAAAGAGCATTGCACATGAGTTGAGATTAAACTGTAAAACCCTATTTTCTATCAATGAAGATGAGATTGGACCAACTAAGAATGCAAAGCTAGGCATATGAGCTCACACAAATAAAAAAATCATTAGCATCTATCTCCAAGCACTTCTGGCTGAAAGAACCTCTTTAACGCAGATGCTAATTCTCTTTCAAATGACCGAGTGATGCTAGTCTTTGAAATGCCTAAGTGAAGGTGTGCAACCACACTGAAAGGTAGTAACCATGGAAACCAAGAACATATATTGAAAGAAACTACAATGAATTTATCGAGTAGAACTGGCATTTCATCGAACACCTAAAGTGCAAGCAGTAGCAGCACATAGCAACAAGCACAGGAAAATCACATCCAGCGTGGCAATCACCCGAGTGTCTGGGCCGACCAGTAGCAAGCACAACTGGTAGCGGCCTGCTGGAATGGCTGGATGCCTCGGCGAGGGCGAGGTCGATGGAGGGACCCAGGACGAGAGAGAGAGGCCTGGTCCTACCTGTCGACGCGGGGAGGATGCGGGGAGTCGAGGGGCGCAGACCGCGCGGTAGGAACGACGACAAGCATCAGCAGCCAGCACCGCCCGCCGCCGTCAGTGGTGAGCTGAACCTTCGCTTCTCACCCTAGCGTGGTCGCTGTCAACAGGGAGGGAGCTCTGCCCACATCTTCAGTGAGGACTGATTAAGCGAGGTGGCACTCGTCGTGCCGGTGCCGCACCAAAAAACAAAGGTTGGCCGCCGTTTCGGTTGCGAACCTCGGACGACGGCCGCTCGTCTCCCCGTCAATGGCATCTTCCGGCCGGCATCGTCTCCTGTACGTGAGGGTGAGGCGACCACGATCAACGAACCTCAGCTGCGATCAACTAGGGCTCCACTACGATTGGATTGTGGCACCCAATTTTTTACTATTTAGCCCTTTTCTGAAGAAGACTTACATTTGGCTCCCTGGCGGAAGTAAACTCATCTTTGGACCTGGGGTCGGCGCCCCGACTTATGGCGCCGAGGTAACAGGCACCCAGATCTTGACGCCGAGGTCCTGACCGAGATCACATTGATGTGGCCGGTACCTCGGGGTCAGCGCTAAAATCTGCGGCAGGGCGATGGGACGTGACGAGCATGATAAGAGGTGGAGTGGCGTGGGTGGGAGCACCTCCTGTCGTAGTGTCGTTTCCTACCCGCTTTGCGGGACCCACCGGGAGGGTTGCGTCGCGGTTGACAAGGCGGGCCTCCGGAGTGGCGTGGGTTTCTATACACTCCACCACACGCAGACGCAAGCAGAGAGCATTGCAGGGTGGACGGACGGGGGCCCGACGAAAAGAAAGACACGCTGAATTACCACCGGTGAATAACTCGGAGAACGTCTTTACGCTTTCGTAGGAACAGTAATAGTGCCTGCCGACAGGTTAAAGCGTGCGTGATCTGAATCAAGAGCAGCTTTGAAGTTCGGGGGAGGGCAAGGAAAAAAAAAGGAGAGCAATGCTAAGCACGGTGATGATTTCTCTTTTGCAGCACAGCACATCTCACATTTGCATCGTTTAGTGCCGCGCGCCATGGAAAGACGAGAAAGAGGTCTAGCGAGGGGCCCTAAAAGTCCAATCATTGTGCATCCCCAACGCAGAAGCACGAGATCGGAGAGAGCAACGGACTATCATGTTGTATTTGGGTGTGTATTATTGGGTACTCCTACGAGAGTACGGTGGCTGATTGGCACCCTTAATTTGATGCGGATTTAGGGGGTGTTTGGATATAGCTACTAAAATTTACGAGGTGTGTTAGGAGGATGTTGTATGGAGTTCGGATACTAATAAAAAACAAATTACATAATCCGTCAGTACTACACGAGACGAATTTTTTAAGCCTAATTAATCCATCATTAGCACATGTTTACTGTAGTAAAACATTGTCAAATCATGGACTAATTAGGCTCAAAAGATTCGTCTCATAAATTAGTCGCAAACTATGTAATTAGTTTCGTAATTAGTCTATATTTAATACTCTAAGCATGTGTCCAAATATCCGATGGGACAATGACTAAAATTTAGGAGGGACAACCAAACACCCCTTATCGACTCACCGCTCATGTGCGAGGCAGTAGTGATTAGACTGACTCCAACAACGAGAAGGCAAAACGGCGACCCATTCCAGGATTTAGGTTGTGCACAGCAAATAGGTCACCGACCCAAAAACTTCGTTTTCCAACAGCCAGAAGGCAAAGGAGGAGCCCCCCCGAGGTCCACCCGTCTCCCTCTCCCGCCGAGGTCCGCTCGTCTCCCTCCCCGCCTCTCTGCATGCGTCGCCCCCCTCCCCGCCGACGAGCTTGCCTGAGAAGAGGGAGCCGCCGCGATCGAGCTCGCCGGGGAAGAGGGTGTGGGCCAGATCCGGCCCGAGCGCGCGGGCAAGCTCGGGCGACTGCACGGGGGAGCTTCGGCCCGCCGCTGCGCGGGTGACCTCCGGCCGACCGCCGCGCGGGCGAGCACGTGGGGGAGCACCGGCACTGTTGCCGCGCGGCCAACCTCCGGCCCACTGCCTTGAGGGCCAACTCCGCCACGGGAAGGCACAGGAGGGGCTCGCTGGGGAAGAAGACCCGGGCGGTCCTGCCTCCCTGCACCGGCCGCTCCACCTCGACGGCGAGGAGGAGACCGTGAGGCGCCTCATCGTAGTCGTCCGCGGAAGCACGTCGCCGTCGTCATCGGCTTCACCCCGACGCTTGGGCCCACCACTACCGGCGCAAGAGGATTGCGTCGTGGGGAAGAGACGACGCATCTTTGCGTTCCAGCTTAGCTCGTACCCAAAATAGGTGTTCGGTTTGCATACGTGAGACTGTTTTTTTACCCAAAACACTATGGGCTGCTCAAAATGTGTTTGATTCCGCTTTGACTGGTCCATTGGAGACAGTCTTACGTACGCCAATTAATAAGCTTTGAAAAGCTTTTCACAGCAGAGGTAGTTAGGCCTTGTTTAGATTCTAAGTTTTTTCACTCTCTCTCAATCACATCAAATCTTTGGACACATACATGGAGTATTAAATGTAGATAAAAAAATAACTAATTACATAGTTTAATTGTAAATTACGAGACGAATCTTTTAAGCCTAGTTAAACTATGATTAAACAATAATTACCAAATACAAACGAAAGTGCTACAGTGTCCAATACTGATTCCTAACACTCATCTAAACAAGGCCTTAGTTTTGTTTTTGCGCTGGTCAGTCGAGAGAGACGATCGGGAGTGATGGGTGGATGGATGACGACGGACAGACAGAGACATGCCGCATGCACACGCGTCCGTGCACAGCATAGTTCTGGCACTTGTTCAGTTCCTTCAAACTTTTTAAAAGTGCACTATATAAAAAGAAGATTTCTCGTCACATCAAATTTGCGGTACATACATGGAATACTAAATATAGACGAAATCAAAAACTAATTGCACAGTTTACTTTAACTTTGCGAGACGAATCTTTTGAGCCTAATTAGTCAATGTTTGGACAATAATTCATAAATACAAACGAAATACTACAGTAGAGAATCTTCGCTATGCAACGCAAACTTTGGTCAACTAAACACCTCCTGACGTCCTGGATTTCAAAGGCGGACGGTTCATGGACCGCCGGAGAACTTAGTACTCCTCTCGTTACTGCCGTTGAGTTTCCGTTCAGGCCTTGTGTGTCTCAAGCACAGCAAGCATGCGAGCATGAAGTGAACGTGCGGCGCGACGTGCTCAAATGAAGAAGAAAAACAAACGCAGGCAAAAGAAAAAAAAATGGCTAGATTCATTGAACCCAACAGTTGCAGCCGTTGGATTTAGCTCAGATCTCTCTACCATGCAACAACTAAAAATAACCTGAAGAAATTTGTTTCCCCTCTTTTTGCAAGCATGAAAACTGAAATGACAGGTCAGACACGAGACGGAGGCCTGCCTTGTGAACCGCGACTCCGGAGGCCCGCCTTGTGAACTGCGACGCAACCCTCCCGGTGGGTCCCGCAAAGCGGGCAGGAACGACACTACGACAGGACAGGACAGGACCGGAGGTGCTGCCAACCACGCCACTCCACCTCTCACCATGCTCGTCACGTCTCATCGCCCTGCCGCAGACGTCCATGCTTAGCGCCATACATTTTGGCGTCGAGATCGGTGTCACGGATCTTGACGTCGACCTTGGCACCATGTATTATGGCGTCGAGGTATTGGCCACGTCAACGCCATCCAGATCTCGGTTAGGAACCTCGGCGTCAAGATTTGTGGCGCCGAGACGTGTTACCTCGGCGCCATGAGTCCTGGCGTCGACCCTCAGAGTCCAAAGATGAGTTTACTTCTGCCAGAAAATCAAATATAAATTTTCTTCAGAAAAATGGCTAACTAGTAAAAAATAAATTGGGATTGTTGCATTCCTGAAGACGACGCAAAGAGAGGGCTGTGACTATCTCTAGCAACCGCGAACCAAAATAGAAGACCCATTCACGTAAAGGGTTTAATATTTATTTTTTATCTTTTCCAACAATAAGACCCAAAAGATAACTCTTTCTGTAAATGAATTTTCAGGAGAGAGAATACTCAGATTTGAGTTATGCGACATCTAAAATAGATCTTCCGTATAATACCCTGTTGAAGACTATAAATATTGTATTAGAGACCCATTTTAAGTTTGGATTCACGATCTATCTCCCGATGAATGGATCAACGAGGCCACCAACATTCCACAAAACAACATTGATTAACTTGTGATTGCTAGCCATTACACTACAACAATCCGGATAGGCGGTTGGCTAAGCCGCAGAACAAGCACAGGTTGATCCAAACAAAATAGACAAACACAGCAAAGGAAAAGAAATACTCCAGAACAAGCTTGCGCACACACACACGGAGGGAGCGCCCCAGCACAAGACTGGGGTAGCAGGCTAGCACCCAGAGGACTGAACTAAGTCCTTGATCAGCACGGCGATCCTTCCCAAATCCAACTAATCGCCTGCCGTGTGTCTAGATGTCATCACAGTTCGTGGGTGCAAATAAGAACTTGCTGTCGTGGACATCGAAGAGCACGTGGAAATTCTGCTGCTGAACGTTGCCGATGATGGACATGCTCCTAGCGGGGACCACCGCGAGGCACATCAGCCCGGCCCTCGGCTCTTGGAAATAGTTGTCTCTTGGGAGCACCATGTCCGCGCCTCCGTCGAAGTGCAGAACCAGCGGCGGAGTTTGCACGGCGCCCATCGCCACCCCGTTCGGCAGTGCGAAGCACACCTCGTAGTCCTTCACGCTTCTGTTCGTCAAAGGGTGTGGACGGAGGACTACTTCCTTCGAGGCAATGAACGCCGGCTCCACGAGTTGGCCGACGGTGGAACCTAAGTCCACCACAGTTCCCCCGTGCTTGAGCGCAAATGTAGCCTCCGGCACGTCCAGCCGCCTAGTCCCGAGGGACAGGCGGACCAGCGGGACGTGGTAGAAGAATGTAAACGATACCGGGTTCCTCAAGATAGGCACACTTTGGATCGGCCCCGTCCTCTTGCATCTCCCCAAATCAGCCCATGCACCGAAGAAGAGGGGGCTGCTCTTCCGGTCAGCATAAGGCGTGAGGCAATATGAGAACTTGGGTATCCCAGCTGCGACACAACCGCTGGACTCATCCCCAGGATGCCGGAGGCGCCGAGGAGGTTGCCGTCAGTGATCGCGCCGCGGCCGAAGCCGAAGCTCAGGTCTCCCTGCTGGTCCTTTCGCCGAAAGAGAATTCTTCATAGGCGAGGACGCCGACAGCTTCCACGCTGATGTACGGGTAGTCGTCGTACCGGCACGTCTTGTTGGAGCAGCTCTTGCTGCCGGGGTTATCCTCCGTGCACAGCTTGCTGCTGCAGGCGACGAAGGCAAAAGATGACGACTTGGCTGAGTCGAAGAGAGGCAGCCCCGGCCCTGGGGGTTCGAGCTGTGCGGTGGCACAGGGCCCTCGACGTCAAGGGGCCCCAACCCCATAAACGTAAGCTGTATAGGAGCCCAATAGCCCATAGGAAAGCCAAGAGCCCAGGACACGGAGAGGCACGTACGTGAAAGTGAAACACGTCCGTCGTTTTGGCTTCCGCATCGGCGCGTCAAGTTTCGCCCTTCTGCCACGCGGCCGCTCTGCTGCGACCTACGACTGCGTGTTGTGCTTGTGCCATCGTCGATCGGGCGTGCGCCCCTACGTCATGGAGCAACCAGCACGCGGCTGCTGGCCGGCGGCGCCCAGCCCGCTCTCTGTTCAGGCACTAGGGCACTCGTAGGCAAGACACCAAAGTTTCGTAGGGAGGTACCTAATAATTGCCCTCCTTTGATTGATGTATGTTAAGTATATATAATTAATCAATATTTAATTTATTTTTTACCCTAATATTTTTTTATTAGAATACAGGATTTAGGAATCCCTACGAAGTTACGATATGATGTTAACTAAAGCAGCGAATAATTTTTTGGAGTTATATTTAAGGGCTCATCTTCCTAGCTTCGCTTCAGGTGTCTAAACTGAGAGGACCGGGCCTGAAGAGAGGCTCTCGCTGCTTCGGCCCCGTTCGGCTGGCTGAAACTTGGCTGAATTGGCTGAAAAATACTGTTCTGGCTAAACTGTTGTGAGAGAAAAATATTTTTCCAGCTGAAAAATAAGCTGAATAGTATGGATTATAAGGTAAACCGAACGGGGCCTTCGCCGTGTCGTTGAAGAGGTTGCACTACGTCCAGGTGAGGTCGCTGGCGGTGTCGACGATGAGGGTGTGCGGCTGCGGCGGCGTGCCGATGCCGACCGTAACCGTGTACGCCTCGTTGCTGATGTGAGCGAGGGGCACGGACATGTTGCACGTGAGACGAGCTTCGAGCCTCGCCACCCGAGCCTTGCTCACGCGGGCGGAGCGGCGCCACATCTCGTGCACATGTAGCGAGCTGCCGGCGTACGGGTGCTGAAGCTCGACGCGGAAGCCGGCGTCGCTGCGGGCGAACGGGTGCTCAAGCTCGGCGTGGTAGGCAGCGGACGCGGCGACGAGACAGAGAAGAGAGAGGAGGATATGGAGGTGTAGATGACTCGCCATGGCCGACGCGGTGGGTGTTGATTGTAATCCTTGTGTGCTAGATTAGCTTTCCATATTTTTCCAGTAGCTATTTAGGCGCATGATCATTGATTGTGATTGTGTTCAAATATCTTGATTAGTTTCCTTGTAATAGCTTATTTAAGCATGGCAATACAATCAGAAACGTTGCCGCTTTGCAGCAACAAATCATCGTGTGTCCACTGTGATCGCGTGTGTTCTTCATCTTCTTCCTCTCGCCGGTTCGGGATTCTAACACTTGGTACCAGAGCCAGGTCCCGACGTCGCCATGTCGCAGTCACCATCCAAGAAGCTCCTGACGGGTGATGCCTCCGGCGAGAAGAAGGTCCAGCCGTCGAAATCGCCGCCACGTCGCCGTGGCCGCTCTCACAGCCGTCGCTCGCGCAACCGGGACGCCGGGTCGCGCGTCATCGAGCGCATCATTGAGCGACCATCAGCGAACGTCGCGTGGCCGATGCTGACCCGGACAAACTATCCGAAATGGGCCCTGGTCAAGGAGGTGAACTTCCAGACCCTCAGAGTCTGGGACGTCGTCCACCATGGCATCGCCGAGGACCCCGACGAAGATGAGTACCACAACGACCGACAGGCGATGGCCGGGCTTCTGCGCTCGGTGCCCTCCGAGCTCTGGAGCACCCTCGCCGTCAAGCGCACGGTGAAAGAGGCGTGGGACGCGGTCAAGAACTCAACGACCGACAGGCGATGGCCGGGCTTCTGCGCTCGGTGCCCTCCGAGCTCTGGAGCACCCTCGCCGTCAAGCGCATGGTGAAAGAGGCGTGGGACGCGGTCAAGAACTTGCGGATCGGCAACGAACGCGCACGCGACGCCAGCGCGCAGCAGCTCCGCTGGGAATTCGGTAACCTCTCCTTCAAGGAAGGGGAGAGCATCAACGAGTTTGGCATCCGCATCACCGCGCTCGCCACCAACCTCCGCTCCCTCGGCGACAACATCACCGACGTTGAGGTAGTGAAGAAGCTGCTGTAGGTGGTCCCTGAAAGGCTGAACCAAGCCACTGTCTCCCTCGAGATGTTCCTTGATCTGAACAAGGTCACCATCGAGGAGGTGGTTGGACGGCTGCGCGTGTTCGAGGAGAGCACCAAGCCGAAGCAGGTCACGGACGCCATGGGGCGCCTGATGCTCTGCGAGGAAGACTGGGAAGCCCGCCGCAAGGCATGCCGTGAGCAGGAGAACTCTGGTGGCGGCTCCAGCTCTAGCAACCATGGGAAGCGCCGTGGACGTGGACGCGGGCGAGGCGGTGCAGGATCCTCGTCGCGCGATGGCCGCGACGGCCAGAACGCGGGCGCCGACAACGCCGGTGGCGGGAAGCCACCGCCTGGCACTCTCTGCAACAACTGCGGCAAAAGTGGCCACTAGGCCAAGGATTGCCGCGGGAAGAAGAAGGGCGCGGCCCATGTCGCGCAGGCCGAAGAAGAAGAAGGGACGCTGATGTACATCGCCGCGGACGCTAAGGCCCGCATCCACCTCGTCGAACGGAAGGTTCTCCTCCACCTCATCGAGGAGGAGAAGGAGGCCGTGGGGCCTCACCGCTGGGTGCTTGATACCGGCGCGACGAACCATATGACGGGGTCACGGTCTGTCTTCACCGAGCTCAACATCGGCGTCACCGGAACTGTCAAGTTCGGTGATGGATCGGTGGTCGCCATGGAGGGAAAGGGCACCATCCTCTTCGCCTGCAAGAACGGGGAACATCATCGTCTCGACGGTGTCTACTATATCCCGCGCCTCACCACCAACATCGTCAGCCTCGGGCAGATGGATGAGGACGGTTTCAAGGTTGACATCGAGTCTAGGATCTTGTGCCTCTACGACTTGCAGCGACAACTCCTCGCCAAGGTACATCGCTCGCCGAGTCGGCTGTACTTCCTCGACATGAACATCACCGCTCTGGTGTGCCTCACCGCGCATGTCGGCGACGTGGCGTGGCGCTAGCATGAGCAGTATGGTCACCTCAACTTCCAGGCGCTGCGCAAGCTCGGGCGTGCAGACATGGTGCGAGGACTACCGGCGATCGACCACGTAGATCAAGTCTGCGAGGACTGCGTCCTGGCGAAGCAGAAACGCAAGTCGTTCCCACAGGCCGCGAAGTACCGAGCTCTGGAGAAGCTCGAACTTGTCCATGGCGATATCTGTGGACCGATCTCGCCGCCAACACCATCCAGGAACGCTTACTTCCTGTTGCTGGTTGACGATATGAGCCGCTACATGTAGCTCACGCTTCTGCGATCCAAGGCAGATGCACCGGCGGCAATCATGGAGTTCCAGGCTCGCATTGAGCGTGAGATGGGCAAGAAGCTGAAGGTCTTGCGGACTGACAATGGAGGGGAATTTACTTCTGTCGAATTCGCTGAACATTATGCAGGTGAAGGTGTTGAACGTCACTTCTCGGCGCCATACTCGCCACAGCAAAATGGCGTTGTAGAGCGACAGAACCAGATGATCGTGGGGACAGCAAGGAGCATCATGCGCGCACGGGGTGTGCCCAGACACTTCTGGGGGGAGGCGGTGCACACTGCCGTGTACCTCCTCAACCGGGCACCGACGGCCGCACTCGACGAGAAGACCCCCTACCAGGCCTAGTATGGGAAGAAACCCCCCGTGCATTTTCTGAAAGTGTTCGTATGCATCGCCTACATCAAGCGCCTTCACCCGCACCTCACCAAGCTCGACGACCGCGGCCAGAAGGTCGTCTTCGTCGGCTACCAGAGCGGGTCTAAAGCATACCGCTTCTACGACCCCATGACAGAACGAGTCCACATCTCGCGCGACGCGATCTTCGACGAAAGCACGCGCTGGGACTGGGCAGACACCTCCATTGACCTCGACCTGGAGCCCTTCACCATCGAGGAGGGGTACGAACTCCAGCGTCGTACTACTAGCATACTGTCGTCGGATGCATCATTGTCTGCACCCGCGACACCGTCCACCGCCCAGAAGTCCCTTACGCCTACCACATCGCCTGTACCTGCTACATCCATCGATACACCGTCGCCACGTACTCCGATCGCTCCCACAAGGATGCAGGTCGAGTTCGCGACGCCTCTCAGCGACGATCCCAACCTCGACGCTGATGATGACGAGGACGTGGAGCACAGGTATAGGAGGCTGGACAATATCCTCGGAACGGATGCCGTTCCAGGTCTGGCGCACCGTGACGCCGTTGAAGCTGAACTCCATGCAGTCAGCGTGGAGGAGCCGAAATCGCTGAAGGAGGCAGGCGGCGATCCAAACTGGATTGCTGTGATGGAGGAGGAGATGAACTCCATCCGTGACAACAAAACTTGGTCGCTGGTGGAGCTTCCACGAGGACACCGCACCATCGGGCTCAAGTGGGTGTACAAAGTCAAGCGCGGCGAGAACGGGAACATCGCCAAGTACAAGGCCCGCCTCGTCGCCAAGGGGTACGTACAGCGCCCCGAAATCGACTTTGAAGAAGTGTTCGCCCCCGTTGCCCGGCTGGAGTCGGTGCGGCTGCTGCTCGTCATCGCGGCGCACTACGGCTGGGGTGTTCATCACATGGACGTCAAGTCGGCGTTCTTGAACGGAGAGCTCCAGGAGGAAGTGTACGTCCAGCAGGCACCCGGCTTCATCGACGACCAAAATAAGCACAAGGTGCTCCGACTCCACAAGGCACTGTATGGCCTTCGTCAAGCTCCACGCGCATGGAACCAGAAACTCGACGCCTCGCTGGTGTCACTCAGTTTCCATCGCTGCGTGGATGAACATGGGATGTACACCCGTGGAAAGGGAGGAGGACGCCTGATCGTAGGCGTGTACGTCGACGATTTGATCATCACTGGTGGGGATGCAGTTGCAGTAAGCAAGTTCAAGGCTCAAATGAGGAACGCGTTCCGCATGAGCGACCTCGAACTCCTGTCTTACTATCTGGGTCTTGAGGTCACACAGGGACCAGACGGGATCACACTCCGTCCGAGTGCCTATGCCACAAAGATCCTCGAGAAGGCAGGGCTGGCTGCTTGCAACTCGAGTGCTACACCCATGGAGATGAAGTTGAAGCTGTTGAAGGAAGGGTCGACACCAAGTGTGGATGCCACTGAGTACCGTAGTCTCATCGGGAGCCTCAGGTATTTGTGCAATTCCAGACCCGACCTGGCGTATGCAGTGGGTTACCTCAGTCGCTTCATGGAGGCACCACGGCAAGAGCACCTCGCTGCCGTGAGGCGTGTGTCTCCGCTACGTGGCAGGCACGGTGCATTGGGGCCTGCACTGTCATCCAGGAAGGAAGAATGAAGGCACTCCCAAGCTGCTGGGCTACTCCGATAGTGACCTGACCGGAAGAGCACCAGCGGCCTCATCTTCTTCCTTGCCGGTGGGCCGATTGCATGGCAGTCGGCGAAACAAAAGGTGGTTGTGCTGTCGTCCTACGAGGCGGAATACATCGCGGCTGCTGGAGCTGCGTGCGAGGCAGTTTGGCTGGCACGCTTGCTGGCTGAGCTCGTCGGAGGAGCCGTCCTCGCACCCAAGCTCAAGGTGGACAACAAGTCCGCCATCGCGTTGATGAAGAATCCTGTGCACCATGACCGGAGTAAGCATATTGATGTAAAGTTCCACTTCATCTGGGAGTGCTGCGATAGGAAGCTGATCGACGTCGAGTTTGTTGGTACTGAACTGCAACTGGGCGACATTCTCACTAAAGCGCTCGGGCGCGTTCGGTTTCAGGAGCTTCGAGGAAAGATCGGCATGTTTGATGTAAATAGTAAGCATAACAAGACTTAGGTGGAGATTGTTGATTGTAATCCTTGTGTGCTAGATTAGCTTTCCATATTTTTCCAGTAGCTATTTAGGCGCATGATCATTGATTGTGATTGTGTTCAAAGATCTTGATTAGTTTCCTTGTAATAGCTTATTTAAGCATGGCAATACAATCAGAAACGTTGCCGCTTTGCAGCAACAAATCATCGTGTGTCCACTGTGATCGCGTGTGTTATTCATCTTCTTCCTCTCGCCGGTTCGGGATTCTAACAGTGGGGAGGGCGAGTGGGTGATTGAGTTAGCTGGAGGAGCTGGTGAAGAGGTACAGGAGAACTTTTTATGCGAGACAGAGAAGAGGGAGGAGGAGATGGCTCGCCATGGCCGGCGCGGCGGGGAGGGCGAGTGGTAGATTGAGCTGGAGCTGGGGATCGGAGGAGATGGCTCGCCTGCTCGCTTTGCTTGCTGCTCGCAACCATGGTCCGTCCATGGCCATGGCCCCCCGCTGTTGTCGGGAGATGGCTGGCACTGTTCGTGTGTGTCGCTTTTCCTCTCAAATCTCTCATGCACCGCATACACTGCACCCCTTCATAACTCACTGCGTCGCGTCTCATCCGCTGCAAATTGCTGCATGGTTGCAACTGCAGCAGTAGGGCAGCTATGCAGGTGAAAATGTGAAATGGGACAGTAATAAAGGGTGAGGCTTGAAGGCCTCCTCACTTCAGCAGTTCAGCTGCAATGCCGTTAGAAAGGAGAGCATGAGGATCCCAGTCTCCCAGGCATCCACGGCGCCTGCGCCTGCGCCTGTCAACGAGTACTTCCACTGGGGAGAATCAGAGTTGACACGCTTTGGCCTTGTGCTGTTGGCCTGTTCCTGAGAGCGAGAGGGCCCCTTCTTCCACTAGAGCATTCATTCACATAAAGTGATATAATAGCTGAAAAAGTGGAGACCTGAAGACCAATGTGAAGCTGCAATTTCCTTTATTAGCAAGGCTAGATATGTCCGTTTAAGGCTAATACTTGTGTCTACCGTGTTAAGTGCTTTGCTCAACTGAGCAGTGAGAACTGCTGCTTAAGCAGTAGGAATTGTGTGTGTTGTCTAGTTGAGTGCTGCTAGAGCAATTTACGGTTAGTGGCAGCAGCATTTGTCAATTCTGGTATAATATGTATTGTAGATTAATGGGTGGATTTAAGAGGAATTTTGGATATGAGAGAAGAAGGGGAAGAACAGTGAAGTTGGAAACACTGACTGGATCGATCTTCTCGATCCTTATCAGGTACTCCATCTTATCTATTTCCTATTTTACATTTTAGTCCCCAATTCTAATTATATTTACAACTCACACCAACACTCCCCCTCAAGATGGGGCAAAGATATCATATAGACCCATCTTGCTACCAAATGAAGAGAGAGTCTTTTCAGGTAACCCTTTGGTCAAAATATCAGCTATCTGGCTAGCTGATTTTACATAAGGTAGGTAGATAATTCCTCTATCCAGCTTCTCCTTAATAAAGTGACGATAGATCTCAATATGCTTGGTTCTATCATGATGAACAGGATTGTTAGCTGTATCAATAGCCGCTTTGCTGTCACAGTATAACATCAAGGGCCCACTCTCAAACAATTTCAATTCAGTTAGAAGAATCTGTAGCCACAACAGCTCACACACACCATGAGCCATAGCACGAAACTCTGCCTCGGCCGTAGATCGTGCTACAACACTTTGCTTTTTACTTCACCATGCAACTAGATTACCTCCAACAAAGGTACAATACCCAGAAGTTGATCGTCTATCATCCAAAGAACCAGCCCAATCAGCATCGGTATAGCACTCAACTTGCAGGCTTCCTTGTTTAGTGTATAAAAGACCCCTCCCTGGGCTATTCTTAAGATACCTCAAAATACGATAAACAGCATCCATATGAGATGATCTAGGATCATGCATAAATTGACTCACCACACTTACTGCAAAGGCAATATTAGGTCGTGTGTGAGAGAGATATATAAGCCTTCCAACCGGTCTCTGATAACATTCTTTACCCACTGGGGTACCAACATCTTTACTTAAACGACAATTTTGCTCAATAGGTGTGGTTGTAGGACGGCATCCGAGCATTCTGGTTTCCTTTAGTAGATCCAAAACATATTTTCTTTGAGATAGAAACATCCCCTTTGGTCCGCGGGAGATTTCAATTCCAAGAAAATATTTCAATTGCCCCAAATCCTTTACTTCAAACTCTTGAGCAAGATATTTCTTCAAATCGACAATCTCAGCAATGTCATTCCCAATAATCACAATATCATCCACATATACTATTAGGATTGCTACCTTGCTTGTAGCATGTTTATAGAATAGTGTATGATCAGCATTACTTTGGATATAGCCTCTTTTGAGCATTGATTGCCTAAAGCAATCAAACCAAGCCCTTGGGGATTGCTTCAATCCATATAGAGATCGACATAAACGAAGCACTTTTCCATTTGTTTGACCTGTTTCAAAGCTGGGTGGTATGTGCATATATACTTCTTCGTGAAGATCACCATGAAGAAAAGCATTTTTTACATCCATGTGATATATTTCCCAATCCAAGTTGACAGCACAAGATATAAGAGTTCTTACCGAATTCATCTTGGCAACAGGTGCAAAGGTCTCATCATAGTCAATCCCATAAGTTTGGGTGTATCCTTTTGCCACAAGACGGGCTTTGTACCTTTCAACCTTCCCTTCAGGTGTGTGTTTAATGGTGAAAACCCACTTGCACCCAACAGGTTGCTTACCTTGCGGTAGATCCACAAGCTCCCAAGTTCTATTCTTCTCCAAAGCTCTCATCTCTTCAAGCATTGCCTCCTTCCACTTAAGATCCTCTTTAGCTAATTTCCAGTTAGTGGGTATGGATACAGAATCAAGAGATGCAACAAAACTCTGGAAGGATGGGCTACAACATTTATAGGAGATAAAATTGGAAATGTCATGTTTATAACCAACATAATCTTTAAAACGTGCTGGAACATTGGAAGATCTAGTTAACTTTCTTAGGGCTATAGGTAGATCATTTTCAGGAGGAGGTTGAGTAGATAGTTGATTATCTCCTCTCTCCAGAGTGCTAGATGGAGCATTAGGACTAAGAGAGTGTGAGTTGGTACCAGGGTCCTCGTGCATAAGAGACTCTATGTTTTGAAAATGCAAAGTACCCTGTATATCTCTATGGCAAGAATTATTACCCCCACTCTCGTTATCGTTATCAATTTCCTCCCCCTGACTATGAACCGAATTATTCCAATAGGAACCAACTGAAGGAGGAACAAGAACGGAGCCCATATGAATACCTCCACTGTTACTCTCCCCCTCTTGTCGTCCTTCAGGTGGAGAAAGAGTAATTCCAGTATCATTGGTTGGCTCATAATAAGGTTCATATTCACGAAATGTCACATCCATACTTATAAAGAAACGATGTTCAGATGGACACCGGTAACAATAACCTTTTTTAGTAGAAGAGTAACCAACAAACACACATTTAACAGCACGAGGGTCAAGTTTTCTAATATCATTTCTGTAGTCATGAACAAAGCAAACACATCCAAAGACCTTTGGAGACACAACAAATTCATTCGAATTAAAAAGTAACTCAGCAGGAGATTTATTGTCAAGAACTCGAAGAGACATCCGATTAATTAAATATGCTGCAGTCTTCACAGCTTCCCCCCAAAGAAACTTAGGAACATTCATTGTAAACATAAGAGAACGAGCAACCTCAAGTAAATGCCTATTTTTTCGTTCAGCAACACCGTTTTGCTCTGGAGTGTTAACACAGGCTGTTTGATGTTCAATACCATTAGAAACAAGGAACTATTCAAACTCCAGGTTAACATACTCCGTACCATTGTCTGAACGTAAGACCTTAATAGTGTTGCCAAACTTATTTTTAATAAGGGCATACAAATCTTTAAAAACAACAAAAACATCACTTTTGTGTTTCAACAGATAAAGCCAAGTATATCTACTAAAGCCATCAATAAAAGTCACAAACCATCTATGTCCAAAAATAGAGTACACCTCACATGGTCCCCAAACATCAGAATAAATCACATCAAACGGTTTGTTACTTCTTAATCCCAAACTAGGATAGGGAACTCTTGTATGTTTAGCAAACTCACATGCATCACATATAAGAGATTCCCTAGGACATGCATTAAAAAGCGAAGGATAACTACGAGACATAGCAGCAAAAGAGGGGTGTCCAAGCCTGCGGTGAAGTAATAATAATTCTTGACATGGAGACATCTTGGATGCAAAAGCGACTCCATCACTTCCTTCATCAAGATAATAGAGTCCATTATGCACGGTCTCAGTCCCAAGAATTCTCCCTGTCCCTAGCTCCTGAAAAGCACAATGAGAAGGATCAAACCAACTTCTACAGTTGAGGGATTTTATCATAGAACTAACAGATAATAAGTTAATAGGGAAATCAGGAACGTGCAAAACTGGTGATAAGGATAGGGTTTTGGTGCACCGTATAGATCCACGTCCTGTTATAGGAACCATGGATCCATCAGCTACACGCACCTTATCCTTACCTGAACAAGGAATATAGGAAGTGAAAAGATTGGATGCTCCTGTCATATGGTTAGTTGCTCCAGAATCAATAATCCAAGGTTTATTTGTATAGGCTTGAACATGTTTTATACCTTGGGAAGTAGCATGGTAACTGGAATTAGTAGAGGAACCTTGAGTGGAAGATGAGCCTTCAGAGAGCTTGAGCTTAGAGTTGTATTTCTCAAGAGCTTGAGCATCTACCACTGGAAGCTCCTTTTTAGATGCTATATGATTAGCCCGATTCCAGTTAGCACCTCGAACTCCCCCTGGTTGGGATTTCCCCCCTTTTTTCCACCTAGGTGGAAAACCATGCAGCTTAAAACACTTCTCTATGGTATGCCCCTTATCTCCACAATGATCACAAATCACCTTGCTAGATGGAAAACCATGCAGTTTAAAGCACCTCTCTATGGTGTGCCCCTTATCACCATAATGATCACAAACCACCTTATTTTTTTCTTGGTCCCCTCGGGGAACAGAAATGCGGCCCTTCTTTATAGATAGGGCAGCACTAACATCAACTGTTTTATAATCATCCACTTTGGGATGTGATAGTCTAGTTTCCTCTTCTATGATGCTGGAAATTATCTAATCAAGAGTAGGCCATTCAGACTTAGAGAATATAAGCTGTCGACGAAGATCAAATTCTTGATTTAAACCATCAAGAAATAGCTTGCTCACAAAAGATTGGAACCAGGTATGATGAATAGCCAAATCCTTTTTGTCAACCGCCTCAAATGGATGATAATAGTGTAGGTCTCTGTACATTTTTTTACCTCACCAGCATATTCTACTACAGACCTTGAGCCTTGCTTTAAATGAGTCAACTCATGCATGATTCGAGTAGCTTGCATTTTGTTTGATTTTCCTGCAAATTGTCTCTCCAATTCTGACCACACCTCTGCAGACGTAGTTAAGGTTTCAACTTGTTCTCTGATAATTGGTTCCATACTGCTTAACATCCATACTAGTACTCTATCACTTATTTGCTTGCTTGCTGTATCAACCTCCCTTGTTTCTTTATCAGAATCGACAAGTAAACACTCATATCCATAGGAGCTTAGAATTAACTTACAATGACGGGCCCAACTGACATAGTTCTCTGGTCCAGATAATTTTACTGGATTAGACTCGAGTGTGTATTTGAGAATATTAGAAGTCACCACCTTAGGCTGCTCTATCAATTTGCTAAATATTTCATAAAGTTTTTCCACGTGATCTACTGATTTCTCTCCACTAGTTTCAGCCATGAGCAGCAGATTCAGTATTTAGCAACAAAAACAACAACAACCAAGAACCAGTTCCTCCTTGATACAGGAAACAAGCAAGCAACTAGCAAGCAGATCACGGTCACCAGCAAGCACGCAGCTTTTCTCTCCACCGCCGGCAAGCAACCAAGCAAGCACCTGTATCTTGCAGGAATTAGTACATCAGTCTTCGTGTTGGCAGAGGTTGTGGCCACAACGTCTCCCACAGAGCTGCTTCTAGTCTGGGCGACGACGACTCCTGTACAAGGATGGCGACGACTACGGCATCTCCACCACCTCTGCCCCCAATCAATTAACGAAAACGAGATGGACACGACAGGATTAACCCGCTCTGATACCATATTGTAGATTAATGGGTGGATTTAAGAGGAATTTTGGATATGAGAGAAGAAGGGGAAGAACAATGAAGTTGGAAACACTGACTGGATCGATCTTCTCGATCCTTCTCAGGTACTCCATCTTATCTCTTTCCTATTTTACATTTTGGTCTTCAATTCTAATTATATTTACAACTCACACCAACGATATGTCAACTACTCATTTGGAAATTTTGGCAATCTAGTATGCCAATTCTTTTGCTATTGAGTTGTATCTCAAAATTTCGGTGCAAATGTGTAGAGTAGTAACCACAGTTCATATTTGTCATGCCAACATGTGGGGAGGATGAGGTCAAGTCAAGGCAGGTCACATCATAGGGACGTGGAATCTTCTCTCATTGCCATGCATGTGAAGATACCAGTAGATGCTTTCCATGACGTGGAGTATGTTTGACCAATTTTTATAGATAAAAAAACTATAAATATTTATAACATCAAATAAATATCATTAGATTAAATATGAAATATGTTTTCATAACAGATTAATTTGGAGTTATAAATATAAAAATTATTTACTAAAAACTTAGTTACACGTGAATAAGTTTACCCGGCACTAGCTACAGTGCACAGCATGGCCTCTTGCTACTGAAGGAGTAAGGTCAAGGAAAGGCAAAGTAGGAGTATTGATTGTTGACTTTATATGCTGCCCTGACGGCCAGCAGCAGAGACTCGCGCAAGCAAGCTTGTGACAGAGCTACCTGATGCTTTCTTTTTTTGCGATTTTTTTTTTTGATAAAGAGCAAATTTATTAAAATTAGCAGCAAGATGCTGCGACGACGGTGATGGAATCACCTGATACAGATTTTATAGCTGTCAAAAGGGACAGTTATTTACATGCAATGGAATTGTACATGTAGATAATAACTCATGGGAAGTCCTATCAGTAGAGCCAGAGCATCTCAAGAGTTTCCAAAATTTAGAGCCCGTTTGGAGGAGCTCTGGAGGCTCCGGCTCTGGCACTGTTCACGTACTGTAGCACAGAGCTGGCGAAGCTCGAAATTGAGGCTTCGCCGGCTCCTCCTCTTTCCGGCTCTTTTTAGTTCATTTTGGTCCTCGATTTTCGAAACGGCTCCTGTTACAGTGTTGCTACAGTACCACGGGGTGAGGAGCCGGAGCCCCCGGAGCAGCGCCAAACGCGCCCTTAGTCCCCAAAATCCTTGTGTTTTCCAGGTCCTCAAAAATAACGGAGAGAAAAAAAGAAGCGTATCTCCAACCGTTTTCAAAAAATTAACTCCTAAAATATCAAAAAGTTAGACCACGGGAAGCTTGGGTGGCTAGAACATGTGCTGTAGTGTTGAGCTTCCTGTCTATCTTGAAAATTCTCGCATTATTCCTTGAAGTATTGTTAATGAAACTCTGCGTGAAAGGATTGATTTCCCAGTGCGGTGGATTGTTGTGATCCTTCCCATTGAAGAAGTTAACAAGTTGTTGATTGTCTGATAGAAAGAAGGGTTGTTGGACTCCAAGTGTGCAAAGCATCTGAGCTCCAAGTGCCAAGGCTGCAGCTTCAGCCATTAGCATAGATTTAGAGTCTCTGAGCAACGCTTTAATGTAGATGGGCGACGTAGTGCCTGATTGATTGTTGATTAATGAAAACTTTTCTATGAATCTCTTCCGAATTTTATCTGCTTAGATTAGTACGACAAATCTAATAAAAAATAAAAATGAGTGGATTGAGTTCGCATTGACACGTCTCAATTTTATATGTATTTTACACAGTATGGCAAATTGGTAAACATTACCAAATTTTGTGTGCTTTCCACAGTATGGAAAAAATTGGCCACCACTACTACCACTACCAGTGAGCACCGCGCAAGAAGAGGACTATATATATATATATATATATATATATATATATATATATATATGGAAATTATTTTCTACTTCCAGAGAGTAGTTACTCCCATGTGTATATCTCTAGATTTAGGGCGTATATGGCCCGACGAAGTATATGTAGATAGAATATACCATCATACTAGACCATCTAGGATACTATGTATGACAAGTATGTATATATACTTAAAGTATATGGTTATACTTATTTTATATGCTACTATCATAGTATTATATAATATATTAAAAAATGTGCTCTTTTGAAAAAAAATTCACATAGTAAAAATCTGGAGTATCTTAATATTAGTATGTCAACATACTCAAACTGATAAATGAGCATGTACACATACGCAACATGATTATATATATATAGCCTCAACTATAATTTACATTTATGCCGATGGATGTGCTGCACGTGCAACATCTCAGATGTCTCTAACCAAGGGCAGAAACAGGACACGGAGATTCTTGCGGTTTACAAGACCTCCCAACCATCCTCTAGATCATCCGATGAAGAAACCAGTTGATATCCAAGATTTTCTGCATCCTGTGATCCAGATGTCATGGCCTGATTCGTATCTGCCTGCTTCTTTGACCACCGGAGTTTCCTCGACAGGTTCCTCAAAAACATTTTCTGCAACGAGCGAGTAGTTGTTATCTCTTCAGAGACATTTGTTCAGTAATACAATATTACTTGCTTAGATTTTCAAGCGTGTCTATGACATAAGCTTCAGAAATAGTAACATCAAACTAAAAGAAGGGCTCCTCCTAGCCAGATTTATGCAAAGTGGACAATATTATGATGTAATTCGCCACCACAATTCATTTTCCACTACCACGACAGCACCAGTGTGTTTCAAATACTGTAGTACCTTAAATGATGCGTTTTCTCGTTGAGGGACTAGGTACACCTCAATTTTGTCATTTTTCATGTGCTTCTGACCATCCCTGAGGTCTATATCCACAGAATTAACCATGTTATCAGTCGACATACTTGGATCATCAACACAGCTGGACACACTTGTGCTCGAGTCATGTGAAATGCAAGTTCCTGCAGAAGATTCAATAGGAAGCATAGAAACATAAATGGTCACTGTTATGTGCAGGAGTCACTGTCATATTTCCCAACATAAATGGTTAATTATCAGAATTGATTAAAGGCGAAGCTGTTATATGCAGGAGTCACTGTCATAGTATTTCCTAACATAAATGGTCAGGGAGACATGGCAGGCCTCCAAAAGTGAACAACATTAATTAACAAACTATTGTTGGTGGAAAGTGTGTGTAGTCCTGTTAACAAACCGCACGCCCTGATAGCAGTAACACGGTTGTAACAGCTTGATGTTAGTCAAATGTGAAATGAAAGACTATAGCTTGTTAGACAGTTAGGCCGAAGGCCTCTATCAGGGGAGTAGGGGACACGGTTGGCACCCTTGGAGGGAATCAAGCAATGAAGAGTCAATTTAAGCCATTCCAATCTATAATCCCTAGCATATCAGCATTTACCCCTACGGTTCATTATACTATCTAAGCAATTGTATTGAACTGTAAAAATCATATTTCCTAGCATAAATGGTCAGTATGATTATGTGGAGAAAATGGGCCTTCCTAGCATAAATGGTCAGTATGATTATGTGGAGAAAATGGGCCTTCAATACCAAATAAACACTATCCCAAGTAAGACCATCATCTAGTTTTACTTAAGTACAGAAGAAGTTTTGTATGTCTTGTATAAAATTAATTATACTATTTAGCTCAATTATGTCAGGCAAACTTCATTACCAAATACTATGAAGTTGAGACGAATCAGAATAGTTTACTGTTGAAAACATTTTGGCTTCGAAGTGCATTTAAATATGACGGGAGAGATAACAGAACAGCAGGTCACATTCCATAAGTGTAGAGGTACAAACCATGTGTAGTTGATTCCACAGGGCTGTTTGCACTGTACGATCCAATGTGCACTTCGGGCCTGTTTGCTTGTGTCCCAGGCAGAGTTGCCTGGCAGGGCTGCATGCAAACAGTCCTTTCATAATTTGTGCTAGAATCTTCTAGCAGCGGTGCATTAAAAAAATCCGTAAAGTTTACCAGGATATCTGTGAAAATTCACTATATTAAGACACAGTAATAAGTAACATAAAAACGAATCATATGCCTTTGTCATTCTATGGATAAAGATAAGCTGGGGTTATAAGCAACTTGCCTGAATGTCCAGACCAATGCAGTCCAGCTTGCTCTGTCATTTGCTCTGTGTGCAATGTGTGAGGTACATAATCATCTTGGGTTATGGTAGTGGAATCTGCCAGAACACGTACATCATTTTTTAATCAAAATAAATGTAAAACAGATTAGTGTATTTATGACAAGTGGACAAATGTTTAAATAAGCCAGTTGTATATCTTATAAAGCACTTGGTAATTTTTTTCTCAAGTGAACAGCCAAAGATGTATATATTTTTTAAGCCATTATTTTGATTTTTTAAGATCAAATAGTCAGTATGCTTACATTTTACCTGCTTCTATCAACACTAAAACTTGCAAATGTGGAAAAAAAAAATGGGCCTTTATAACAAGCAGGCCATCATGTGGTTTGCTAAAGCATACAAGTTTGTATACTCACATCAAATTACTTTTCACCAAGTAGGACAAAATGCTGTCATGCCAATTTAATACAAGGGTATATGATTGAGAATATTTACGTTGTTATATGCATTCTTGCATTTAAGTTATTCTAAATACAAGAGGAGAGGTAACAGAACTATCAGTCACAGTTAAAAGGTGACAAGATGCAAACCATGCACTGTTACTCCAACAGGGTCTTTTGCACTGTGTAATACCATTTGCTCTTCATAATTTGCACAAGAATTTTCTAGTGGTATTACTCCACTACAAACAGAAGAATCTGCCAGGATATGAAAAAAAGAGGTTACAAGGTATTTGCCTAAGTAACTTGAAAAAAAATTGATGTGCCCTTGCCATTCTTATATAGATAAAGATAAAATGAGGTTACAAGGTATTTGCCTGAATGTCCAGAACAGTTGAGTCCAACTTGCTCTGTCACTTCTGTTTCCAAAGCATGAGGTGCATGATCATCTTGAGGTACAGTGGTAAGTTCTGTCAGGTCAATTACAAAATTTTCATTAAAATTAAAACAAATATAAAGACAGATCAAAATAGTGATGGAAGGTGATAATGGATGTAATAAGCCAATGATCTGGGCATATGGCTATGGAATGAAGTGTGATTTTACATTTTTTTTTTAAAAAACACAGTATTGTTGATATTAAAAGTTTGCAATGATCTCATGATGACACGAACCATGTGATCGCTGTGGTTTTACAGAAGTCACTGGATTCCATAAAATGACTTCCTCAGAGCTGTCTGAAAGGGAAAAAAAGAGGGAATACAGTACAGAAAAATAATTAGTTAGGCAAGAAGATGCAGATAAAGAGAAATAAAGTGTCTATTAGAAAAATTAGTACCATATATTCTAGTTGTTGAGATGTCCTCAGGCAAAATACACAGATCATTTGATTCAATATGAACTCCTTCAGATGAATTATTTTCTGGGTACACATGATTCATCAAGGATAAACCCGTACTTATTGTTGAAAATGATTCAGTTTGATGAGCATCAGTATCACAGCCACTAGAACTGTTCTCCATGGTAATGAAGGATGCAGGAGTTGAGGGTTCAGTGTTTGGTCCAACTAGCTCCTTTTCAATAGATGTTGGTGAAGATTCAGTGATAACATAGCAATCATCGTTATTTGGCACCTCATCATCAGTAAAGGGACCATAAAATATTGCATGAACATCTTCAATGAATTCAACAGCCTTATCATGAGCCGAATCAAGATACTTGATCGGGAGCTGTCCACAAATGGGGAAAGTTATTATCAAGAAAATCCTATGTTGCGTTCGAATATCCAAATGTGCGCAGACCGAAAAAATCATGTTAAACATCAAACTTATGAGAAGGAACTACTACTACCTCCATGAACTTTTTCACATTTTCCTCAAATCCGTTAAAATCGATGCCCATGTCGAATCCACCCATATGTGAGAAGTCAATATAATCTGAATTAATGCTTCTCGCCATTAGCTTTTTTTCTTTCTTTGTCAATAAAATGGTGGAAATATCCTGTTTCAGAGCACATTGAAAATTCGACATTAAGTACCAACAAACATTATTAGAGTATAACATACGGTTCTAATTGTAGCAAGTATAAATTTCTACCAGGTTCTAGGAATAAGCTTGATAGCAATCCAGACATCTGATTCAGACAGTCAGGAACAGTAGATGTACTTGTTTAAACTATTCACTGGCATTGAGTGGTAAATAAATACTAGTTTATTATACATATAATCTGATCCTACATAACTACAATCAATTAACAGGATTCCTGGTCAGAACGATACAATGTGTTTGCAATAACACTAGGCAGCTTACGTCCTGTTTCTAAACTCTAAAGGCATGCGGTTCTTCCATATCAAGTCATGTTTGCAGGATAGAGTTTGCAAATTAGGATGACACTGGTGTCTGAACCTTCAGACAAGTTGTACTATAATCCCTAGCTGAATTTAGCAAAGTGTGGTACCTGTCATTTACACAACCTACAGTGGACAGTTCTGCTCAAACAAAGCTTGATGAGACTAAGACTGAGCAGAAAAGGGTTGATTTTTATCATCGAACCGTTGGTGAAACCTCAGGCAGATTACTTAAACGAGCAAAGATTATCTGATCCCCTCTCCAATCGACCCCAAAATTAAGTAGTGAACTACTAGCATCCAAGCACCCAATCAAACCAAAGCTTAGTCCTTACACAACCCCAGTAAAAGAGCATCATACTGCCCTAAAACTAAAAGGAGCCGAACTTGGTGGAAACCAAGAAGAGATGAACCTAGTCGCGCCGTCGGATTAAACCAACGCCAGAATCAAGAATCGCAGCGACGACGAATAACCAACTTATGGAACAGAGGTAGGGGTACAAAAAGAAAGAACTGAAACCCGCACCTTCCGTCGCCGGCCGCCGGCGACGAGTGAGCTCTCGAAGCCGCCGTCTAGCCTTTTCGGGGAAGAAAGAAGAAGAAAACAACAAACGAAGTCGCTAGGGAGCTGAGTGGATGTAGTACAAAAAAAGTGGCCAAGCGCGAATCTTTTGGAGCACGAACTCCTCTCCCGGGCCTGACGCTTGTGCGGCCGCAGTTGGTGTAGCTTCAGAGGCGAACAGAACGCACTCCTGAAATCTTGTCAAATTAATTAATGCGGTCGGTTATTTTGTAGGGCTATGATTAATCCAGTGATCTCTGGGGCCGATCTGCGCCGTTTGGGTTAGGGCCCGTCGTACCAGAACTTGGAACCCCCGTTTAGGAGAGGGACACAAACTCTGTTTTTCTCCCTTTTACGGGTAAGAAAAGGACCCCTGGGTGCCTGATTGGTTCTCTGAGTCTCAACCCTCGATGTTGGATGGACCAAAGAAAACACTGTAGGAGTATTAACAGAATTTTGTGACTACTAGGTGGCCACACAAGCGATGTTTTTTTCTGAAAGAGAAGGGTGACGAAAATGACGAGTACTTCAACAGGATATAGAAGGAAAGCGAGTGATTGTGGGCTGCAAAGAGGCGCCTCGGCACACGAGGCTTTCTTTGGCCTTGGCCCCTCGCTGACACCAGTGGACCAAATTATGCCTGGCTTCATCTTCTGTCTGGCCACAGGCCCTGTTTGGATACTCTAGCACAGCTAGAGGTTAGAGTTAGTTTTTAGCTCAGGATTAGCCCTAAACTAACTCTAGCCTAAGAGATATTTGGATACAAGGGTTAAAATGATAATAAAATGTGCTTTCCAAATCATTGGTGTGGGTGAAAGTAGAGAGAAAACAGTGGACCCCACCTCAAATAGCCCCAACTAGCCCAAATAATCACCTCTTTGGGGGGATAGTTTTTTAGGGTAGGCTAGTTGCAAATAACCCACTCTAGCCCTCCTGTTTGGCTACTTTAGGGCTAGTTGAGCTCCAACTAGCCCAAACTAACTCTAACCCATGGATTCAAACAGGGCCACAGTTTCACTGGAGATAACTTGGGCTACAAGTGCAAAGCTTACATCAGCAATGCAGAAAGCATCCAATTAACCATTACCCTGAACAGAATAGCTGATATATGAACCACCAAGTGAATTAACGAATTAAACATGGGAAAGAGAAAGGTACTGAATCGAGAAACAGAATGATCCACATAGTCAATTTTTCACTTCGGCCCGAGCCTGAAACCATGTCTCTTGCAGTCATGCCTTCCCAATAGCTATGAACCACAAACAGCTCCACAGGGAGGGACATAGCTTTACCTTACACGAAAACTATAATTATTTAGGGAATATAGGTGAGGAACAACTCTAGAGACCTATGGACCTATGGCTCAACAGTCGTCACTTGCTGCCATTCACCATCCACAGCTTCCTTCCACAGGGTCACATTGTTGTTGCCATCAGACACCGCCAATATGTTCCCAGTCAGTGACCATGACAGCCTCCACACAGGGGTTCTGAAATCATACAGCACCCGGCCTTCCCACTGCTCGCCTTCTTTTGCTGCTGTCCAGATAATGACTGTTCCATCCTGAGAGGCGCTGGCGATGGTGGACTTTGGAAGGCCCAGGTTTGGCGCCCACGCAACGTCTCTCACCCAGTCCTTGTGCATCTGTAGGGCAGGGAAACAGTCCATCCGCCAACTCCCATTGTTGAGCTTCCACACCTTCACCGTGTTGTCGCAGCCACCAGAAGCGAGTTTCTGAACATACTCAAACTGAACAGAAGATCCCGCACTGATTAGAGCTCCCAGGTGCCATTGCTGGAGCCCATGAAACTGAGGTCACACCGACTGGATGCGCCTGGTCAATACGTGTGGTGTCCCAACCTCCATCAGAACGAGCAGTGAAGACTGAAATGTTCCCATCTGATGAACCACAAGCCAAGCATAGACCCAGCTCATGAGGCGCCCATGCAATGGAATTCACAGAGGACTTGTGATCAGCAAAGGTGTGTACCAGTGCCCATTCATCAGGCTTGCTTCCTTCCTTCCAGATGATCACCCGGCCGTCGTAGCTGCAGGATGCGAGCATGGAACCAAACTTGGGATGAGCCCATGCGACTTGCCATACTGGGCCCTGGTGTCCACTCAAAGTTGCAAGCTGCTGGTGCGAGTTTCCACTTAGGCCAATGATCTTTATTGTGTTGTCAGAGGAGGCTGTAGCTAGTCGCTTCCCATAGTAATCCATGGCGATATCATGCACCACATCTTGATGCCCAGTCTCGATCTTATGGGGCGGCATTGTTCCAATGATCTAACTTTAACTTAACAATATGACAACCTTCTTCTGTGTCCACCACTTCAGTCTCCTATACGATTAAAAAGCAAGGATATCAGATAAGTGATAAATCAAAGAATAATGTAAGTACATAAGGTATGCACACTTAGCAGCTAAAAAATGAGACCAAACATCATATATTCATATGGAGTTGATGGAATGCCATATTGCAACCACAACAACATCAATGTAGAACACTGATGGTATACACAATCCCATGTGTGTGTGTGTGTTCCACAATTGGGCCAAAGTCATCATTCGCCAGATTGAATACTAAAACACATGATGATTGAGGATGCACCACTGAACAATACATTTCATCTAAATTAGCTTTATCAAGCTTAGAATACTGGCAATGGTATATTTATTGCAGCATCAGAAAAATAACACCAATCCACCGTGTTAGAAATGTTCATGAATGGTGATGGGAACTTATTTTTGGAAGAAAAGTAGGAAAACACGGTCCAGCATATATGCATAAAATGCAGCGAAAACATTTGGTACAATAACATGGTTTTAACTTTTTAGATTGCAACCCTCTCAAAACCACTTGTATTCATATTAAAAAAATCCGCAATAGACCAAAAAGAGCTTAAACAAGCTTCAACAACCGACACAGGGGGCATCCTGAGAGGAAAAGCTGCAGAAGCATGAATGGTGATTGGGAATTATTTTTGGAAGAGAAATGAGAAGACATAGTCCAGCATATACACATAAAATGCAGTACATCTGGTATGATAATGTCTTTTCCACTTCTTTGAAATTTTCGAACCCTCTCAAAACCACATCTATTCATAATTAAGCCCTGAAATAGACCGAAAAGAGCTGAACGAAACTTAAGCAGCTGACACAAGGGTACCCTCTGCGCAGAAAAACTGCACAAGAGAGAGGTTGAAGCAAAAAAAAAAAATATGCAGATAGTGGCGTTACTAAATACTAATCTCACGAAAATAACGTACGAACTCAACCACAAACTTCTTAACTTGATGAGAGAGATGCTACCATAGAAGGCTGGATTGTTTAATTCTATTATCTTTTTTATGAATCCAAGGCAAAAGCAAACTTGTTTTTCAGAAACATCCAGCACAAATCAATACAAGCATACAAGACATGGCAACATGGTTTTGAGAACAAATCAAATATTTGCATCTATCGCCAACCAACCTAGCAGCATACGTTTGCAGCAGGAAACGTACAAACAAATACTGGATTCACCTACAGGAATAGTGAACACGTCCCGGTCCCGGAGACCCGAAACCGGAGGGATCAAGGGTTGGATATGCGAAACCCCTCGATATACTACCTACCAAACTAATAACAGCGTCCTCCCTAAATCCGTCACTATGCCAACACACGCCCCCGTAGGGTTCGCCGCCACGACCTAGGCTGGCTGGGTGTGGTACTAGTACTACACATCAAACGACCAATCGATTCGACGCGGGTCAGGAACAGATCACAGGGTACAGCGGAGGGGATGGAAGATTGAGCGGAGAGGTCTTGGCTTACCCGCGGACGGAGGGGGCGAGGATGAGGAGGAGCCGGCGTGCAGGGTGGACCGGAGGAGGGGATCGCTGCCGCTGCCGCTGCTGCAGCGGAAGGAAACAGGCGAGGACTAGACGGCGCTTGGCCTATACGGCCTTTTGGGCCAAGCCCATCAAACCGGGCTCGGTTCACAAATGCGATCCGGCGGTCATCTGCCGGGGGCTGTCTTCGATCCGACTAGGCCCGCACCACCTTGTCTACATGCTCACTCCGCCCGATATTATTTGATATTTTAGCTATCAGCACAGAAATTAATGAAAGAGTAAAAAAAAAGGTGTGATATACTTCCTGAGTCCTAAAACAAATGCATATCTCTCCTCAAAAAAACTCTGCTTAATGAAATATTGGCAAAATGCCTGTTCGAGAAAAAAAAATCTCTCCTAAAAAATACATATCTCATTTATCGAGAAGTCAAATCTTTTAAATTGATCAAATATATACAGAAAAGTATTAATATTTATGATGTACTATAAACATCATTAAATTGATCATGAAATATACAATCATAATAAACTTATTTAGAGATACAAGTATTCATATCATTTTCTATATAGCTAATCAAACTTAAGAGCTTAACTCCCCAATATATGTAATGTGTGCTTTATTTTTGGGACGGAGGGGGGTAACTGCCCATCTCGTATTTCGAGGAATCGATCAATTTTAAGTTTAACTAGATTTATAGAAAATAGTATTGACATTTGTATCTCTAAATAAGTTTACTATGATAATATATGGCATGATTAAACTAATGATGTTTATTGGTATCATAAACATTAGTGTATTTTTGTATATAGTTAATCAAACTTGAGATTGGTTGATTCCTTGATATGCGAGATGTGCACTTATTTTAGGACAGAGGGAGTATAGTAAATGCGAAGGCGAGATATAAAAAACTATTGAGAAAGGAGAAATATACATTGAGAAAGTGATCTACACTTAATGAAACTCGGGCATAAAGCACATTAAAAAAACTATATTGAAAAGTGAAAATAATAAATAATGAGATACGGGTAGAAGGCTAGAATAAATCTGGGCCTGTTCGGTTGGCTGGTTCGTATCGTTGCTGGTTCGTGAAGAAGTAATGCTGGCTGGTTTGTGTGAGAGAAAAATACTGTTCCGACTGAAAATTTACGATCGTTTACGACAAGCCACAGCCAAACGAACAGACTGCGGCTAGGATGTACGGAGTATCTAACATAGCAGACGGTAGAACACAGGCCGCTACTGCTGGCTTCATGAATTTGGTTTATTTTGGTACAGTCTAAAGATGGGGGCGTTAATGTTACGTGATTGATGAGAGTGAAGGCCTGAGGGGAGATGATATTTGTTTTTTTTAAAACATAGGTCTCCCCCGCTATATACTGATCATAAAGCGTCAAAACATTACAGTTCAAGTTCAATGCGTAACGGCGCGCCCGCCGAAGAAAAGGCCTAAAGGCCAGACAACGCATCCGGATTATCAGGCATTACAGAATCAGAACTCTGCTGAACCACAGCGATACAGTCCGCCACCAAGGGCTGCAACACCGATGCTTGAGAAAGTAATGGACTCCAGCCGATTCCAGGTGGTCTGTTTGCTTCCATCTCGATCTTTTGAACCACCACCATCAGTTCCTCCTCCATCGACGCCTTGTACATCGGTCTCCACCATCTTCTTAAAGTTCTTGCAATCTCCGTCAGCACCTTCTTCATACCCATCCAGACTTCTCCCTGAAAACAAATTCTGTTACGCAGATTCCACAAACACCACATGGCAGCCGCATTCACCACATTAACTAGCACAATTTTTTTTTTATTTGCTATCCAAAGAGAGACAACATGTTCATAATTCCATTGTCCAACCAAACCCAGAATGTCAGCTAGCTAGAGCTGACCACATATGCTTGGCAACACAACATTCAAAAAATAAATGATGGACTGTCTCTGTTTCAGAACAGAGAAGACAAGTCAAATCATCCAATTTTCTCCTCTTAGCTAAATTATCTCTTGTCAACACCTTATTTTTTGAGAGAAGCCATAAAAATATCTGGACTCTCGGAGGAATTTTTAGTTTCCAAACAGCTTGAACATACACAGGTCTAATGCCTCTATGATTAATAACAGCATACAGAGATTGAACCGAGAATTGGCCATTAGAGCTAAAGCTCCAAATAATTTGATCTTCTTCCTCAACTAAGTTGACTTCCTCTATAATTCCTAATAGTTCAAACCACATACCCATTAGCCTTTCAGAAACAGACCTCCTAAAAGAGAGTTTCGGAGTTTCTCCATCCCAAACCTGATCAATTGTTTTCCCCTGCTATTCATTAATGACATATAAGGGTCAAAATTGTATAGCCAGGCTAGAATTACCCAGCCATCCCAAAATCTAATCTTCTTGCCATTGCCTACATTCCACATGATGCCCATATGGGCTGCTTGCAAAGCCCAAACCACACCTTTCCAGAAAGGAGAAGCTTGACTGTCATTACAACAACAAATATTTGGTGATATTTGTTGACTGATTTCTTTTTTGCATGAATAAAGAGGAAGAAAGTCATAGAAAGACTGTTTTTTAGCCTTATAAACACGGCGTAAGTGATATTTGCTGACTGATTTCTTTGATCAATTAATCTAAATGAAATGAAACTAAGACAGAGAACACGAAGAAAGCATGTGAGGCAATTATTTATATTTCAACAAAAAAAATCCATGGAAACAAAATTTATTTATAGCAAAGTGCATGATACATCTCAACGTACAATATTTTAGTCCGGACTGATCTTAGCATAGCACGCGTTTGCATCAAAATGCTAAATATATGATCTAAGTAGAATTAGGCCGCTTGCAGTTAACCACACACTCGTGATGTGTCAAGTAGCAATCGCTGGCGACCTCGCAGCAGAAGCAAGTACCATTAGGTTGGAATTTATCGCATTCGTACTTCAAGCACACCATCAAAAGCTCGTCGTTCTTTCTCTCAACGTCTAATGGCGACGTAGAGTTAGCAATGGTGGTATCAACCGACCCTCCGCTGGCATCCAATAGCTCATGAGGAGTGAGGACGACCTGCAGAATTTGCTTATATTTCCATGCTCATCATTTCATCAATATATAGCTATATATATTTAATACATACTCACTGTGATCAGTGACTATATATATTCAACAATTCCAAGATGAGAATATTTATCACACACACACATCTAATAACGTATGTACATATAGGAACGAATACTTACATTGTGCTTGCATTGCTAGGGATCCGAAAAGAATAGCGCCCAAGAACATGGTCGCCATCATGCTGTTGCGCCGCCTCATCACGGTCATAGGTTGGATCTGCTGCTTTGCAACTGAACCGTATTGTTGAGCAATGAGGAGGGGAATTTTTTTTTAATTTAACACTTTTTATAAACTAATTCTAAATCTAATGCCCTGTCTACGTCTGCACGACTGCTAGGGTAAGTACTAGGCCTCGCCTAAAATTTTAGATTTTGACTACTGTAATACTTTCGTCTGTATTTGATAATTAGTATCTAATTATGGACTAATTAGATTTAAAAGTTTCGTCTCGTGATTTTTCACCTAACTGTACAATTAGTTTTTTTCGTCTATATTTAGTGCTCTAAGCCGCAAGATTCACTAAACGGGCCCTAGTCCTCGCTCTGTTCAGCGCACGCACGTAGTTCTAGTCCTCGCTCTGTTCACACAGTACTCTTGAAACATAGTACTAGTCCTCGCTTCTTGACGGTTCAAACACAGTACTAGCCCTTGTGAAAGTAATGTGTTGAATTCGTTACAACGACTGACTAAATAAATAAATAATTAAAGCAATCTGGTCATATATTCTAACATATAACCATGGGGATCAGCATCGGCTACAGCAATCCGGTCATATTATAAAGGTTTCACATTTGCAAGCACAGGTCTATCGAAGCAAGGATTAGCTAAGGCCCCAGCAATAACGTACAACTGCCTCCGTCGCCAAAATAACTCTCCTCATTCCCAGAGCAACTGCCTGCTCGAGGCCTTTTCAAGCAACCAGTTGCTTTAGCAAATTGTGCCAACATCAGAAAATTTGTCGCGCCTGCTCCTGCCGCCGCTGCCATACCAATATGATTATTCGTCCTCTTCGTTTAGACTTGTTTAGCTGATAAATCATAACTGAAAATATTATTAGCTAATTTAATATAAGAAAAAATAATATTCACTAACTAAAAAAACACGACATATAAACCAACTCAAGCCAACAGGTTCAATCATATCGCGGATCTGTTTTTATTCTAATAACCTGTGCGAATCGAAAGCATATATAAACACTGATGGACGATGGAGACAGTGCACTAGAGAGTAGGAACTGAAGAGTTCGTACGCCCCTGTCAGTGTGAGGTCGACGAGACGACGGGCCTATTCACTTGGAATTCTAAAGAAAATCTGAATGGTTTGAAAGAATATTGGATAAATTTATAAGAGAAAAATATTATTTTAAATAAAAAATAAATAAATTAAATCGAGTTTAAAAACATGCGAGCCGACGAAGCTGTCGCTGCTGCAGCGTCACACCAGCTAGTATATACTGGCTCGTGGCTACGCGTGGTTTTGCTTTCATCGATTGCCTGGCGTCATGTCATGCATCACCGCTACAGTGCCGTCAGCGTCACCGCTGCAGTGAGCAGGCCCTGTCTACGTCTGCACGACTGCTAGGGCCGGAGAGTGGAGCAGCGGGGGTTGATTGCCCCTCCTAAATTTTAATCAGTGTTGCATCAAATATTTAGACATATATATAAAGTATTAAATATATATTAATTATATAATTTACGACTAATTTACGAGACAAATTTTTTAAACCTAATTAACCCATGATTTGACAATATTTTGCTAAACATATGCTAATAACGAATTAATTAGGCTAAAAAAATCGTCTCGTAGAGTACTGACGAATTATGTAATTTATTTTTTATTAGTATCTGAACACTCTATGTAACATCCTCGACACACCTTCTAAATTGAGGCTTGTGTCACTACAAAGTTCAAAAGTTATAGTAATTTAAAATAAATATTTTTTTTATAGTGACATCAGCAGCCGGCAGTGTGGTTCATGCCTGCACGCTCTTTCGCTTAACAAGAATTGAGTGAACGCTCGCTCAAATAGATTTGGAGCGCCGAGGGACGTTTGGTTGCTGCGTACACCAAGTGTCTCTTTAGCAGGCTTATACCGATTTCGGTTTCATATATTTTGCGTAAATCGAGACACTGCAGCGTAAAGTCGTTTTTTTTAAGTTAGGGTTAAAATGAATTAGAAGCCGAGAAAAATTAGTTTTTTTTTACTTCACCGATTTTTGCTTCACCGGTGAAGTCGTTTTAGATGAGCCGTGCCAAAGGGGCTCAAATGTGCCCTATGAATTTTATTAAAGCAAGGGAAAAATCGTTTAACGATTCATCATATTTATCTTCAAGGCCCCGTTTGGTATACCTTAAAACCGGCTTGTTTGGCTTCTTTTTTCAGTTGAAACAGTGTTTTTCTTTCACAACAATTCAGCCAGAATAGTATTTTTCAGCCAGTTTTAGCTAAGTTTCAGCAAGTCCAACCATGCCGAAAACGCATGTGATCAACTTTACCATGTTTTATGGACGACACTTCTTCGTAAACTATCCCTACGAAATAAAAATATAGTTGAAGACAACATAAAACACAAAACGGATTTTCAGTAACTCGAGAAAAAAAAGATTTTTACGATGACGTCGACTTACTGTTTACAGTGATCTCCCTGGGCATGGTTCCAATACTCGCATGTGATGACCAGACATGATTTCTGGTGCAGTCATGTAGACGTAGGTAGGGCCGTCAGCAACACCGCTACAGTGCAGCAGGCCTAGATGCCATGCCAGGCCGTGCGGGCAGGCCTATTGCTCAGGCCATGCCTAGCTTTGCCGCGCAATTCTCCGTGGCGTGTTGCCGCGCTAATATCGGTGCAGCGGCAGACCGGTCAGGGTCCTTCTTGTCGTTACGTCATCTCTCTCGTTATGTTATCATACATAACGTAACATAGATATTTTGCTACATCATAGTAATAAGCGCGGTCAAAAATGTTAGATTTAAAAATAAAAAATAAATAATATTAGATTTAGAATTAGTTTACAAAAGATGTTCAAATTAAAAAAAAAAATAGAGGAGGGAGGGAGGGAGATCAGGCTCAGAGTATACGAACTTGAGCGACCAGGACTCCAGGAGAATACTTATATATTATATATATAGAGGTCGGCGTGCTGGCACTAATTGATTACTGTTATGCTCGATTTTAAGAATAAAATAGGATGTAAAATTTTATGTGCGTCCAGAGATCAGTCACACATGTAACCTGACAAATTATAAATAGTATCATCATAAATGTTTATTACATCACGAATAATAAGACATAGTCTTCACATTTAATGTAGCGGAAGTATAAAGAAAAATCTTTCGTGGAAGCTCTATATCACAGGGACGTCAACTGGTTGAACACAAGTCTAGTAATCCTCAGGAAAATCGTTATTACCATAGCCATTTGTTACCTATCCAGGATTTTTATCCAAATAATAAAAATAAACGAGCGTAAGTACGTGTCGTACTCAACAAGTATAAGATGGGTTCATGAGGCTCAAAAGGCTTGATACAGGTTTAACAGCATTCAGCTTTTACAGCATGTTCGCTTGGTCGTATTTGGCTTATAAGCGATGGCTTATCAGCCAACGAACAGTATATTTCTCTCACACCAAACCAACCAACAGTACTTTCAGCCATGGCTTATAAACCAAACCAACCTAAATGAACAGGACATTAGTTGTCATAATTTTAACATAAAAGTAGCAACAAGTTGTTTTAGCCCCAAAGTAAAACACATGATCCATTTAACATGAATAATGAATAGTATAAACAGATAATTCTTAGTGACCATCTATTCCATAAGGGTTTCAAGGCCGCTTGTAACCATGAACACGGCTAATATATCAGTTTTACATTCCGCAGAGGTTGTACACTTTCACTGTGAGTCGTGATACCCATATGTCCGGGTTAATTACTCTCAAAACACTTCCAAGGTGAATAGGCAGGATTCACTATGAAGTCTTTCAAAGGTTCGTTTAACAAGTTAGGGTCATTAGATTCACTCGGCAAATAGACGTAGAGCCCCCCTTTCCGATGGCACATTGACGCGCAGCCTATACACATGGGGACAAAGGCCGCACTATACCCGATTCGGTAAGTCATTCTTATGCCAATAAAGGTAACCTCTAACAAGCTAGAAAAAAGGTCCTCGTACTGAGCTAAAGCCAGAGCCATATAGCCCTCACAGCTGTACTATAAGTCCCGGATGATCACTTACAGATAAGTCCTTAGGGAGAGAAATCTAAAACATTTAGAAAAGTAGCTAAATACTACAGCTCCCTGTTTTCAAGTTGCTAAAAAGTCATATTTTATTGTTTATTGCATATACCATTAGTCAAGTTACAAGAACATGATTTAATTGAGCACTAGCAAAGCTACCTAATGCATCTCCCATAGGTGACAAGGTATAAATTCAATTCTACGGAATCCCTATTAAGATGACACATGCAACATGAATTAAATGTATTAAAGTTGATAGGAAACCAGGATAATTGCATGCTATACTTTCCTTGAACAAAGTGCTCCTGTTGATCCTGCTCGTTAAAGTAATACTCTTGGTCACCCATGAATTGCTCACCGTCTATACTCGATAACCACAGCAACGTACAAGCATCCAGAAGCAATCATGCATATCAAACAAAAGCTATAGATTATAATAGTACACCAATAGCATAAAATCTAGAGGAAAAGTTTGTAAAATAAATCTACGTCTCGCTATGAATACACAGACGCGAAGATCACAAAAATCGGAGCTAAAACGAAGAAGTTATGAATTAAACAAGATTTCCTTTAGTAAAATAATAGATTAAATCTAACCTCAAATTTTAAAAGTTGAAAACATAGTTAACAGTAGTATAAACATGTAGATTACTCAATTACGAATCTAACACAACTTGAACGGACCAAATCGGAGTTAAAACAAAGATTTTATGGCTAAAACAAGATTAGATGCAAAACTGTAAATAGATAAAAACGTATTTTTGGTCTAAACCGAAAGAAACTACGCTTTTAAAAGAACAAGGCGTATTCTGAATTTGCACATTGGACTACGGGTTATGATATAGAAAAGTGTAGGGACTCTTTAGCATAAATGCAGGGACGATGAGTTGAGATCCAAATAATTATAAGGGCCTTTTGGCAAAATGACAGGCGAAGAGGTATCTTAAGATCTGGACCGTTGGATCGGAATCGTATGGTGCAGATCAGATCAGAGGGGAGGGGAAACGGCCGACAAAGACGGCGGCGAGCCCTGACGACGGTGCCATTGACGGGACCTCGCCGAAGCTGTCGGTTTCGACGTTCCAGCCACCGTTTGGCTAAGGAAGAGGTCGAGAAGCAATAGAAGCTCGATGCGAACTCAATGGAGGGTTCGGATGGGGTTGCGGTGGCGCGGAAACGACGCGGTGCGTGCGGTAGCGGCCCGGTTCCGCTTGTGGCATTTTGGCGACGCGGGTAAAAGAACAGAGTGCAAGGAAGAAAGCAAGAGAAGCACCCAGGGTTTCCTTACCTTCTCGCGGAGCTCGGGGTTACGGTCGCGACGACGAAGGAGCGGTGAATCGGTGAATTCGACGGCGACGGCTCATTTCAAGGGCTACGGCAACGCTGCTGCTAGCTCTATGTGAGGCAGCTGCGTTGGGGCGAGATAGGAAGGTGGTGGTGCGGGGTCAGGAGCTATTTATGGGGGCTCAGAGCAACGTGGGCAGCACGCCAAGACGCGGCGTGGTGGAGGCAGAATTGGCAGTGCTCGTGCCGGACACGAGCAGAGGAAGGAGATGACCCTGACACGCGGGCTCAACGTGTCAGCGAGAGGAGAGAGCGCGGGAAGCTGTGTTGGGTGCGCTGGGCTAGGCCGCGGGGAGAAAGAGGCGGCTGCGCGGCTGGACCGGTCCAAGAGCAGGGCGCGGGAGAGGGAAGGCCGAGCGGAGCGGCCCAAGTGCGGGAGAGGGGCGGCTAGGCCTGCGGAGGAGAACAGGCCGACTGGGCCAGCAAGCCGAAAATGAGAGAGGGAGAGAGTTTTTCTTTTCTTTTTCTAAACTAATTTTCCAAACCAATTTTCAATACAAATTCAAATCAATTTGAAATTTAATTTCAAACCACACAATATAAAAATAATATGCAGCAGCATAAATGCATAAGCATGTATGTAGACCTTATATTTGATTTTAATTTGATAAAAATATTATTTTTTTTTCTATGTTGCATGCTCACACTAATGCATAAATAAATTTAATTCACCTATTTTTAAAATATTATAAATTTTAGGGTGTTACAATTATTGCTATATATCAGCGATTCATACTTTCACAGCTACTATCATTCTGCCTTATATATATTTTGTTTGAATGTTTTCCAATTTCCTTTCAAGTTGCCTCAGTGCTGCATGTCCCGCATGCATAGTTTTTGTCACGCTAGGAGCTAGCTCTCGGGGGTTTTACATTTACCTTGTGTTTCACATTTCATATATTTTTTTGAATTATTAAAGTTTTGTTTTTTTATGTATGTAACAAACAGCCGTGCCAATATAATTAACACTGTATATATAAGATTATAAGTAATTCAAAAATAATAACCTGCAGCTAAACCATTCGTGTATATGTTTAATTTGACTAATGATGCACAAAACAATATCATCGTTTGAAAATTCTATTGCGTGATTGGTTAATTAATTTCTGAAAAAGGAGGTGATTAGCAATATAGCATGCACCAGCAAATATTAAACTTTGAATTGTTAGCTAATTATATACTCCCTGTATTCCAAATTATAATATCTTTTGGTATGTCTAGATACACAGTTTCTAATATGTATCTAGACATAATGTATATCTAGGTGCATAGCAAAAACTATGAATCTAGAAAAAATCAAAATGTCTTATAATTTAGAACGGATGGAGTATATTTGTCTAGTAATATTATTAAGTAGGATAGTATGATACGGAAATGATACTAGTATTTGATTCGGATTTGGGAGTATTGTTTCAAATGATCATGATTTTGTCGCAAAATAGGGAGTAATGGCAAGCCATGCGAACATAGCAAATTTAATTACTTTTTGTGGGATTTTTTATCTCGATCCATTAAAACTTAATATCAATGTCCAAAGCCATTATGTAATATTTCCCCACTGAAGAAAAAGACTCTTACTATGAAACTACTCCCTCCATTCTCTTTTATAAGGCACAACTTGACATAACACGGTCTCCTAAATTACACTTTAGCCATCTATTTATTTTATTTTCTTTTCTTTTATACTTATCTTATAAACTTATGATAATTGGATAGTGGATTTAGTTACAGATCTAACAATATCAAGTTTATGTTATAATAATTAAAATTTATTAGTTAAATTATTGGTTAAAGATTTTGAAGTTTAAAACTTGATATGCGCGTGTGCCTGGAAAAAAGAGAACGGAGGTAGTAATGGCGTACTACAGGCAGTTCACTGAAAAATAATACGTGTCTATATAGGTTTTAACATAAGATCCCTCAATTGACGATCTTCAAAGCCAAGCAAATACACAACCTGGGAAATTCCCTTTCAAGCACTTAGGGCATGTTTGGCAGGGCTCTGGCTTCTCTAAAAATGGCTCCGGCTCTGGCTCCTCTGAAGGAGCAGCTCCTCTGGAGGAGTTGAAGCTGTTCTGGAAAATGTTTGGCAAAACGGCTTCTTCGCATTAGACGATGTGAACCCATAGCAAGGAGCCGCGCGAAGCTCATTTTTGAGGCTTCTCCTGCGCAGGCAAAAAAATAGCTCCGGTTCTTGATCGGCTCCCCATGCGGAACCCTTTCCAAAACAGGCATTTGGCACAACTCCTGCAGGAGCCAGAGCTGAAGCCCCTGCAGGAGCCGTGCCAATGAGGCTTAGAGCAATGAAGATTCCATTGGAAAAACGGTAGTAAATCATACCAGTCAGACTTCTTTTGTACTTTGTATGGTGCTCAAGCTTTAGTTCCCATGTTTGAATTTTTATAGCCGTAGAACCTGCCGCAACCATACTATAATGTCATAAATACAGAGACTTTTCGAGGTTACCGTTGATTCGTTATACTACCTGGTTCGTTTTTTTTAATATATCATCAGCTCTCTTATCTAATTCGTTTAAGAAAGACCACACTCATCCAGAGAAGACACAGCACAATACTGTATTCGTACATGTGTGTCGATGCTATACTTAGGTGGTTGTATTCAAAGTTATGTGATTTTTTTAAGTAAAGAAAAAGACAAGTCAAATAAGGCAAAAAAGACAGGCTGAAAAGTATCGTTGGCTGATTTGTTGTGAGAGAAAAACATCGTTCATTCGCTGAAAAAGTACGGCTGATAAGCCAAGCGAGCAGGGCCTCATGGAAAAAAAAAAACTAACACCGCATCTATATTTGAGGAGGCTAGAATGGACTTTTTCTATATCTTTTTTTTTTGTGAGGAAAACCTTTTCCATCCCTAATGACCCAACGAGGAATTGAGTTGGGCTGGGCCCGCTGTTCGGCCATACACACACGTGGTGTTTAAATTCAGGAGCTAAAATTTAGTGGTGTCACATTGGATATCATCTGGGAATGTTTTAATAGTAATAATAAAATAAATTACACAAATTCTTAGTAATTCGCGAGACAAATTTATTAAGCCTAATTAATCCGTTATTAGCACATGTTTACTGTAACACCACATTGTCAAATTATGGACTAATTAGACTTAAAAAATTCGTCTCGCAAAGTAGTCACGATTTGTACAATTAGTTATTTTTTAAATTTATATTTAATACTTCATGTATATGTCAAACGTACAAATATGATAGGGACTAAACCTTACAGGAGACACCACACAAGGCCCTAGTTCCTAGTCCTACTACAGTGTCATGATATCGAGGTACTACCGAGAGAGTTGGAGAACCGCAAACTTAGTTGGCGCCCAAAAACAAACCGAACGTACGTACGTACACGTGCAATTAGTACAACAATTTATTTATTTGTTTATTCAGCCAAAACCTGACCAATGAGACGAGCAGTTTTCATCCCCATCTCCAACTCCCAGCAGCATCGGGGATTGGATTCGGAGCGAGCGATTCGACGATTCGGTGACATTTTTGCGTGGAGCAGGCCGGGCCACGCCGTGCTCTTCCTTCCACGTCCCGAATCCCAATCCAACCCACCGTGGCCCGTGGGAGTCGGTCAATGATTGCGGTGGCATGTGTACCCTCCCTGCGTCGGCGTCGTCAATGCCCCGCCGCACCCGTCGTCCTCCACTGACCTCGCGCCAGCTGTGCCCAGCTCCCTACACCCCACTCCATCCACAGTCCACACGCCGGCGCGTGCATCTCTGACCCTTGGCGGCACGGCCTCTGTATTTAAGGCCACCTACCTTAACCAGCGTGCTCCGCCTCCACTGTCCATTCCCCGTCACTCCGGCAAGCGAGCAGGAGCAGGCCGGTGGGTCCGGTGACCTCCCGATGGCGTCTCCCGCTGCCGTCAAGAAGGTACACACTCTTCTCTGGCCTGCTCATCCGTACCTGTACACCGTCCTCGCCCGTGACGCAAGGCGGAGGACGACTGTGCATTGCTGTGCCGCGCTGCGCAGGTGCTGGTGCCGATCACGGCGGGCTCGGAGCCCGTGGAGGCGTTCGTCCCCATCGCCGTCCTCCGCCGCGCGGGCGCCGACGTCACCGTCGCTGCTGCGGGCGCCGGAGCCGGAGCTGACCTGCGCGTCCATGCCATGTACGGGGTCACCGTCGTCGCGGACGCCAGCGTCGCCGACTGCGCCGACGCCTCCTACGACCTCGTTGCCCTCCCCGTAAGAACCTGCCGCCCGCAGCAACTTCGTCTAGTGCTACGTCGAACTCAGGTCGCTGGCGCTCACGACGCGCGTCGTGCGTGCAGGGAGGTGTCCCCGGCGCGGAGAACCTGGGCGGCTGCGCGGCGCTGGAGAGCATCGTGAGGCGCCAGGCGCTCGGTGGCGGGCTCTACGCCGCCATCTGCGCCGCGCCGCCGCTGGCGCTGGCGCGCTGGGGCCTGCTCAACGGCGTCAAGGTGATCTGCCTCTGCCTCGTCATCCGCACTGCGCGTCTACGTACTCAAGATACTCTTACGTCTTAGCCTCACACACGTGCGTGCAGGCAACTGCGCATCCGGCGTTCGTGGACAAGTTCCCGGCGGAGGTGGCCGCCGTGGACGCCAACGTGGTGGTCGACGGCAGGGTCGTGACGGGGCGTGGCCCGGCGCCGGCCATGGAGTTCGCGCTCGCTCTCGTGGAACACCTCTATGGCAAGGACAAGGTCGACGAGATTGCCAAATCAATGGTACGTGAAAACGTGGCTTAGCTGACTATAAACCGGAGAAACAAGGTAGAATAAGACAAATTTGTTTTCTTTTTCTACACCTATATTGATTGAAAAGAAAAGGACTTGCATAGACTCTTTCACTTGTCAGTTCAGACTCCTCCATACGGGATTGTTTTGAATTTTTTTTACCGGAAAAAAGGAGAAAAGAAAGACAATTATTAGTAGTAGTATGTTCCAATTGTGGACATGGAAAAGGTGCTGCTGGTGGCGTCGGAAGACGGAGAGGTGCTGGTGGTGGCGAGCAGCTGCCGTCCTCGCCGGATCTGGGAGCCTGCAGGAGGCGCCGCGCCGCGTCCTAGTCGAAAGAGGCGCCGCGCCATCGCTGGAGGAAGGGCCGCGCAACCCGCGCCGCCGCCGGAGTGGAGAGGGAGAGGGAGGGGAAGGGTCGCGGCTTTCTGCGCGCCATAGAGGAGGGGCGCGCGGATGTCCGCGGGTGGGAGAGAGGCCTGGGAGAGTGAGCTACTAACCCTAAGTCTGGCTTATATATAAATCCGGTAGGATAATGGATACGGGCTTTCTCCGGGCTGGGATCTGGTGGCTTGATCGGTTGGCTGATTCGTATCGTTGCTGGTTTGTTTACGTGAGAGAGTGGTACTGCTGACTGGTTCGCTGCTACAGTGCTCATGGGAGGGGGCTGGCCAGCCCAGCCAGCCCTAGCCCGGCGAACGAGCTGTGGATCAATATTGGTGGGCCTTATAACGTGACCGCCTCGATAAATCGATTTTACGAGACGATTGACTGTGATCGTCTTGATTAATAAAAAATGACTGTTTCAGTTAATACAAGACATTAACCGAGGCAGGACGGTTTAAAAGCACGTCCGTCTCTGAGTCTAATTTCAAAACGTCTCGTAAAATCTTTTGTGCAGTAGTGTGAACTGAACCAACCGTCGTGTGTCTCTTCTTGTTTAGATGGTCAGGTATGAACCCGGGTACGCCTTCAAGGAACTGAACCCGGTTCAGTGGCAATGCAGCGGCACGCCCAAGGTAATCGCTGCATGCCTGCATCGCAAAGATGAACCAAAGTTCCTATCTGTCCTCATGTCAAACATGGTGACTCCTCTACCACGCACTGTACATTCTCAGGTCCTGATCCCGGTGGCCAACGGGAGCGAGGAGGTGGAGGTGCTCGTGACCGTCGACGTGCTGCGCCGGGCCAATGCGGACGTCGTGGTGGCGTCGGTCGAGGGCGGCGCCAAGGTCGTCGTCGCGCGCCACGGCACGAGGATCGTCGCCGACGCGCTGCTGGACGCCGCCGTCGCCGCCGGCCAGCAGTTCGACCTCGTCATCGTGCCGGCAAGTCGATCGCTCTCTGCATTGCTGCTATACCCTGCTCGATACGGTCGTCGCTGACATGACGCTGATGGAGTTGTGCAACTGCATCCCTGACTGCCTTGCTCACGTGGACCAGGGTGGCATGCCCGGCGCGAAGACGCTGGCCGGCACGGAGGCGCTCGTGGCGCTGCTGAAGGCGCATGCGGCGGCGGGGAGGGCGTACGGCGCCATCGGCGCCGCCACGGCGGAGGTGCTGGAGCCGCACGGCCTCCTCGAGGGCAAGAAGGCGACGACGTGCGCGGCCATGGTGGACCCGAGCGAGTGCGGGAGCAGGGTGGTGGTGGACGGGAACCTGGCCACGAGCAGCAGCCCCGGCACGGCCATGGAGTTCGCGCTGGCCGTCGTGGAGAAGCTGCTCGGCCCCGAGGCGGCGCGGGAGGTGGCGGAAGCCCTGCTCTTCGTCTGACGGACCACGGACGGAGAGGAGCTGTGCAGTGCAGGCCCCGGTCGCACTTGCCGTCGTGTCACCGAATCGTGTTTGATCCTTTGCAGTCGAGATCATGGAACGTGGCCACCTTCCACGCTTGATAACATCGATCCGAAAACATTATCTCGTATAGTAAAATCTCAAAAAAGTATCGTTACTTATAGAGGTGGTACTTGGACTGGGCACGCTGCTTCGGTTTAGTTTTTTAAAAATACTATACAACACACGTATGTTTTATAAAAAAAAACACATGGATTTTAGTCTATCGGATTATAGCCTCTGTTTATCTTCGTCGTCAAATCTGCGAACAGACTCAAAGAAAAAAAAACACAACGCGACGCACCAGCACGTTACGTAGCAGCACATGACGCAGCAGTGCACCAGCACACGACGTGAGGTACAAATTCACAAAAAAACACATGACGCGTGACGCAGCAGTGCACCTCTCTGTATTTTGTTCTTCCATAGAAAAAAAATATTTTCTATGATATATGATTTGTGATATGTGGATCTGTGATCTTGTGATTGTCTTAAGGTAGAAGAAGACTAGAGGTAGAAGGAGGATGGAGGCTGTTGGATCTTAATCTTAGAGTGTAAAAAAATCATGTGTTGAAATTGTATAAAACACAAGTTTTTTTTGTGCTTTTGTGTCACTTCGGATGGTGACTTCTAAACGTGCAAGTGCAAGGCATGTCGAGTCACCTTGGGCATTCGGTTTAAACCGACAATTCGGTTTAAACCGACAATTCGGTTTTGTTTATTTGGTTTCATAAAAGTTCGGTTTTTAAGAATGAGAAGCCGATCGGTTAATTAGAGAATGCAACACCGTCCATTTCAGTTTCAGTTTCTTACTTCGGTTTTGCGGTTTAAACCGAGAAAACCGAGCCTACCTCCAGCCCTCGCAGTCGCTCGCATCCGCAACGCGCGGAGCTTCACCTGGAGTAGCAGATGCGCCGCCGGCTCCACCTTCCACTCGTACAGACCGCCGTCGCCTGCTCGCATCCGTGCGATGCGCCACCGCCGTCGCCTCCCATCGCGCCGTGGAGCAGCCGCGCCGCGCAGCCACCGAGCACGCCTTCGCCTCGTGCCGCGCCCGTGCCGCCGCAGCTCGTAGTAGTCGCTTGTCCACACCTCACCTCGCCCGCCACCGCTTATGCGCTCGCTAGAACACCTCACAGTCGCGCCGCCGCTGGCTGGATTTAGGGTTTGGGATGGGGAGTCGGATGGGAGAGGGAGAGAGGCCAGAGGGAGTCAGACGGGTCATGGGGGGACGGGGGAGAGGGGAGACTGTGAGAGGGAGAGGGCTAAGGCCTCACGGGCCTGCCTAGATAGGTACGTCGTGGGCCTTGGTGGGCTGCATCGGCCATCAAACATTGGGGAAGAGGAGACGGTCAGACGAACACGGAGATTGCTGCGAGCCTGACTTCGGTTCTGCGGTAGTTCGGTTCTGTTCAGGTCAGAAACCGACTCCTCAACCGAACACCGAAGTTCCTAGGATCCAAAACCGAAACCGAACTAAAAAACCGAACTACCGACTATTCGGTTCGGTTTTAGTTAGGTTCGGTTCGGTGTTCGGTTTTCGATGAAAAAGCGTCCAGGCTGAATGTCGAGTACTACTCCGTGCCGTAGTCTTTGCTTCAACCAAAGCATGATCTGTGGCACTGACATGTCTTCATATATCGTACTGATCCTTAGAATATGTTTATTAGTTTTCTTCGTCCACTCGTGATGTATAAAAAATAGTGTTCTAGCTAAGGCATTAAGCGATAGTCCCTCTTCAAACAACTAATAGCAGGATAAATTAGACTACAGGGGCTAAATTGTATATACGAATAAATAGCTTGACCGTCTAGTAGCTATATATATAAGGACATAACGGCAACTATGATGGGAGATTTCAAACCTTGTAAAAGATATATATTGTAGGTATCCTTTTTTACAAAAGTTTCGATGATTTCTCATAATCTATTGAGTAATTAGATGAGATATAGTAAAGAAATACTGGAAAATTATACTGTAGCATTATATATCAAATATGGTCCAAATATAGGCCAAACCACATGGCCCATCATGCCAAGATCCTAGTCATATAGCACGACACGACCCTCGTGTTCATATTATGCCGTTCTTTAGGGCCCTCAAATAACACAGTCCAAACCCTAGCTCTTCTTATATTATGTATACACAAGCATGTTTGCTTCGATTAGATCCTAAGAAGTTTATGGTTAACGGCGATGTCTGTGGTCGTTTCATCACTATGCTGGAGAGACTAAAAAGAATAAAATTCTAGTTTCTTCACAAGTCAAATAATTTTAAATTACACTAAATATATGGAAATATTAATATTTATGATATGTAATAAATATCACTCGATTAATTATGAAATATATTTCTACTAAATATTTTTACAGATACAAATGTTGACATTATTTTTTAGAAGTTTATTCAAATTTGAGATTTTTTGACTTATGAGATTTCTATTTCTTTAATAGATGGAGTAATAAAATTCCCAGCTTTACGTACATCCTCGAACAATGTCACGACCTGATCCGTGCCATCGTGTCACCGAATCCTGTTCGCCAGAAACGTGGAAACGATTATATCATATGGCATAAAAAAAAACTTTTTTATTAAAGGGATAAAAATCCTAGCTTTGCGTACATCCTCGAACAATGGCACGACTGATCCCTTCGCGTGAATTAGGGCCATATTTTTACATGTCAGACTGTCATAGCTTAAGGCGGAAAACGTGCATCAGAGAAAGGTTTTTCCAAATCATTCTCGAACAAAACTAAAACTAGGGCGTTCGAAAACTTTTTTTCATGCCTTAATACAAAGACGTATAAACCTTTGCCGTAATCAAGAAAAAAAACAGTGAAGAAATAACATTCACGTCACGTACCTACAGTGCAAGCCCTCGTCACTGTCCAGTGTCCGCGCCAGTGCACCACACAGGAGAGGAGAGGAGGCAGGGGCACCGCCGGCTGGCTGCTGAAAGCGAAGCCGCGTCGAAGTGATGCACAGACAGGCACAGCGCAAGACCCACGAGGACACGGCACACGAGTCACGGCCAATAGTTTACGCAGGAAAACGACGGCGACGGACGACTCGTTGACACCTGACGGCCACCCCCGCCATGACTGGTGACTCAGCTCGCGACGAACCGAATCCGCAGCCACGTAGTCCCACTCCCACGACGGCAACTGCCAAAACTATACTGGAGTAGAAGGCAGTAGCCTGATCTTCGGGAGACCCCGGAAGGAAAGCCAAAGCGGCGGAACGAGCCAGACAGACGGATAGAGACCCACCTCTCCCGGAGTCCGTCCTGCTCCCGCACCGCCTTTCCGCCGAGTAACAAGGCAAGAATCCCGCGGCGAGGGTCGGCGATTCCGGATGGCCGCCGCGGCCGCAGCGTCCTCGGTGGTGAAGCGTGCCGCCGCAGCCGCCGGAGCTTCCTCGCGGGGCCTGCTCCTCGCGCGCGCCTTCGCCTCGGGAGTTGGCGGCGGCGGCGGCGAGAAGGCCAAGCGGGTGCTGGTGCCGGTGGCCGCCGGCACGGAGCCCATCGAGGCGGCGGCCACCGCCGACGTCCTCAACCGCGCCGGCGCGCGGGTCACCGTCGCCACCGCCGACCCGCCCGGGGACGACGGCCTCGTTGTGCAGGCCGCCTACGGCGTCAAGCTCGTCGCCGACAGCCGCGTCGCCGACCTGCAGGGGGAGTCCTTCGACCTCATCGCCCTGCCGGTGCATACGCGTCCCCCCTCCTTGGTCACTGTCACCATGCCGTCCGACAGTCTCGGCCCTGTCACGCACGCTCTCAGCTTGCCTCGCCCTCCTCTCCCGCATTTGCTTCCTCGCCGTTTCGCGCTGATGGTCAGTGGATAAATTTGTGTGCTGTAGGGAGGAATGCCTGGATCAGTTGGCCTCAGAGATTGCAAAGCGCTCGAGAAGATGGTCAAGACCCACGCCGAGAATGGGGGCCTCTACGGCGCCATCTGCGCTGCGCCGGCGGTGACGCTGGCTTATTGGGGCATGCTCAAAGGCTTAAAGGTGCGACATTGATCGGCATTCTGTCATTCTGTGCGGCGGTTCTGCTTGGAATTATGTACCGCGCTGAGAAACTGGCGGCCTGTTTTGTTATTCCAGGCGACCTGTTATCCGTCGTTCATGGAGAAGTTCACTGCAGAGGTGATCCCTGTGGACTCGAGGGTTGTGGTTGACAGAAATGCCGTCACCAGCCAGGGTCCAGGAACAGCGATCGAGTTTGGTCTTGCTTTGGTGGAGAAGCTGTATGGCAAAGAGAAGATGGAGGAGGTTGCTGGGCCTTTGGTAAGCTACATTACAAGCCATGACACTCATCTGTCTCTTTGCTATGTTAAGAACATGGGGATTCCAAATAGCTGATTGTATGCCTTAGTGGTTATTGTTCACAAGGAAGCTGAAATTTGCTAAATTTTATCTCTAGTTATTTTGTATCAAGCAATTGTGTTACTGATCTGTGGCTTCATCCAACAAGTTACAGTGTTGGCCACATTAGAATTTTGTTTAAATCTGACATGATCTACTACACAAGTACTTTCGTTACCTGATGATTGCGCAATTGTTATCCTTCAGTACTTGCGCCCTCAACATGGAGCTGAATATACCATAGAAGAGCTTAATTCAGTTGAATGGAAATGTGGTAGCACACCTCAGGTATGAGATGGAACTAAATTTCATCTGGAAACAAAGAAAAAGATCGTATCCATTCATTTAGGCTACTTTCTCATTTTCTTCCTCATGGAATTCATGTGATTTATATCATTGCTTCTGATAAGAGTAACTTATTGCAGCCTGCCTTAACAATATAGCAATCTGCCTTAAAACTGTTACTAGTAATCAGTTATTGGTGATTACTGAGTCATAGGAATGTGGAAAAACTTTTGCAGTAATATGGGAGGGGCAACTTTTTCTTCTTCCTACCTTTTTGAGATGGAGGCGCACAAACTTGTGTACATAGTAGGATAGTGACTAAGAACAACGACATTCATGAACCAGTTTTTCTTTTTGGTATAAAGTCATAAAGAAGACGACCATATGACGCATATATGTTACATGATGCTATTTATATTCTGGATACCCTTCATTCCCTTCATTCCCTTCATTAACAGTGGGGGACTCAGGAGCTCTGCCCTTCATTCCCTTCATTAACAGAGGAGAGTTTTCAGCAGGAACCAGTCTAGTCGTGTTTCTAGTTTTCTTCCTGTGGTGCCCCTGTGATCCTGAAACCAGCTGGTTGATTGTGTTCGGGTGGTGCTGTTTCAGCCTCACCTTTGTCTGTATACCTCTTTTCTCTCTCAATGAAATGACACGCGATGTATCGTTAATCCTAATGTTTTCCAATTATGGTGTATTAACCTGAACTTTTTAATATTTGCTGATGCTTTTCCCTTTTATGTGTCTCTAGGTTCTTGTTCCAGTCGCTAATGGTTCAGAGGAAATTGAAGCTGTCAATTTGATAGATGTGTTGCATAGAGCAGGAGCAAATGTTATTGTTGCATCGGTGGAGGAGAAGTTACAAATTGTTACCCGTCGCCATAAGTTTAATCTAATTGCTGATATGATGTTGGATGAAGCCACTGAAATGCAATTTGATTTGATTGTCATGCCGGTATGTGGCTGCTGAGTTAATTTTCCATTAACGGGGTATAACTCTTGAAGGGTCTCTCACTGACAAAAGCATTTTATCTGTAAACAGGGAGGTTTGCAAGGTGCTCAGAAGTTTGCTAGTACAAAGAAACTTGTTGACTTACTCAAGAAACAGGCAGAATCAAATAAACCATATGGTGCAATATGTGCCTCTCCAGCTCATGTGCTTCAGCCGCACGGTTTACTGAAGGTACTTTCCTCTGCCCCAATGAACATATGCACTTGTTAGCATTAGTCCTATCTTATATGTTCAGTTCAATACCATCGACATTAATGCAGAAAACCTGGAACAAGACTTAAAGTTTCAGTGAAACTGCATTAGTGTATGAACAAAAAGCTGCGAGGTGTATTAACTTTGAACTACCTGTGTCATTGTAGGGCAAGAAGGCGACAGCATTTCCACCTATGTTACACCTGCTCACTGATCAGAGTGCATGTGAGCATAGGGTTGTTGTAGATGGTAACCTTATCACCAGTAGAGCCCCAGGCACTGCGACAGAGTTCGCCCTAGCCATTGTTGAAAAACTGTTTGGTCGAGATAAAGCTGTCAGTATAGCAAAGGAGTTGATCTTTATGTGATATTGCACTGATCTGGTGGTGTGAGAAGTATAATAATGTGGATAAACATACCAGAAACCTGTTCTGTCTCTATGCCTGAACTGTTAATAGCTGCCTGAGGATTTCAGTTGAATGGTACTATTACATCACACTGTAAACTGTGAGCCAAGAATGTACAAGCTTGTGCGGACCATTTCTTTTCCCTGTAATACAAAGATATGCAGCTCTCCTACGTGTGTTCGAGAGAAAAAAAAAAACTTGTAAATACTTGTCCTGTCTGTTCAAAGAAACACTAAGTGGAGGTGCTGCCGTCCCAACACCCACCTGCTCCGCCTCTGATCATTATGGATTTACACGAAGTTAAGAAGCTGTTTGGTCAATCAAGAGAGCACAGGACAATGGCAGAATCTGGTCCTCATGTCATGATAAACTGTACTGTAAGCTATTGATTTGATAAGCATTGTACTCTTTCCCAATGTACGAACTCTTATCCTCGTTAGTACTGCTCTTCTTTTTTGTTGCTGTTATGTGCAGTTTTTAGATGTAGCATTCAGATAGGGAAAACAAGAACGAATATGTACAAGAAGTCAAAGTATACTCTTCAGAGCATTCTGTTTAGCTTGTCCCTGAAATGTCATTTCTTGACTTGGAATCCATTGCATACTCCAGAATTCTATAGAAAAGCTTAGGTGGGTTATGATTATGATTGTCACTTTCGCGTCAGGAATACTAGTTTGTGGATGGAAATAACATAATCATAAAGCTATAGGAAAGTAGCATCTTTCCCTTTTGTCCTGAGTGAGAGCGATAAGTGGCTGCAGTCTGCGGATCACTTTTGCTTTGGCGAGTAGAAGAAAATGTGGTGTTCTAACCAATCTATATTAGATTCCTGCAATAGATGCCTGTCCCATTCATATATTGCCTTGAAGTGGATGAAGGTTCTCTGTCGCACTATATGATAACCCTCCAGTTGGTTGTAACTGCATATCACTTGCACTTTATATGTTGTTTAGCATCCCTCTGAGTTCAGATCAGCATAACTTTGGCTAGTAAAGATTTGTCCCTTCTACCTTTCATGAAATGGCCTAGTTTCAAGGTGTTTTTAGCACTGAATCTGTGGAGAAAGTAGGTTGTGAAAAAGGCAGTAATAGTTAAGTAACTATTGGAAACTTCATAGAAACTTCGTTATCGATATGTTTACTCAGCACTTGTCTATTGTTGCTTACTTGCTTTCCCATATCATGTTGACAACTGACCAGAGGATAGTTTTAGCTCTACTGCTAGTGCTTCAGCATTATGGGGCAGAAGCTTATGTATTTATATTCTGATCTGAATTCCCTTTTTGTTCAAGTGCATTGGTCCTTCCACTTTGCCTATCGCTGCTTCGCATATCTGTATCATACTATAATGTATCATGCACACATTAGTGATGAAATTGACCACATAAATGCTGCTGACTCACGCTTTTTTTTTGCGGCGACCAATATCAAATATTTTTTTATTTCTCAAAATTTCCATTGTTAGACGGATTTCTCTCTCTCCTTTCATGTTAAGACATTTGATTTTAAAATCACTTATTAATAAAAAAATACTTATCACTGCGCTGGAAAGAGATATTGATTACTGCAGTTTGTGAGTTACAATAATACAAAAAAAAACTTCACTCTTTTATAATCTGTCAATGAAGAATAAGACATACTCTTACCAAGACTGCCCCTGAAATTATGAAATGGAAAAAACGCAAGGCTCTCCGAGCTCCAGGTGTTCAAGATTGCCAGTGGGCTAACCCTTGTTGCTATCACCTTTGAGCTGTATAGCCAATCACTTTTGCTTCCTTCTGATATAGAACTTTCATCTATTGAAGAATGCAAGCAACATCTAAATGTTCTTGTCACTAATGTATCTATTCTAATCTAGACGAGCACCTCACTAGAGCCTCCAATAAATAACTCTTCAAAGACAGTGATTGGTTTGTATTTTTTTAATTCTAAATATTGACGTCCAACGCTTAACATTTTCCAAGAGGACCAATGATATATGTTTTAGGGCAGACTGGTGACATCTGCTTCATTGTCTGATGTGTCCCAGCATCAAAGAATGGGTTGGGAAGGTCTCTGTTTGTTAAATTGTAAAGCCAAGGACAGATGTTGGCATCCATGAACTATTGGCCTATAAAGGATTGAAGTCATCCAAACTAAACGTCATGTCATGAATTATTTATGAGCTATGAAGACGACTTGGGAAACACAATTGTATATTAGTCACAGAGAACCAAGGAGGACGGTTGAAATGGCAATGTCAAGATACCTAGAGCTGTGTTGACATCACCCTAATAAAGAAAAAAAAATAGATTGTGGCATAAAAGTATATGCAGTTGGTTGAACTACTGGAGCAATACATATATTTTATTGTTTTTTTGCTAAAAGAAACTACCCAAATAGCATGCTCTCCAAAAAGTCCGGCGGAGACATGGAAGAAAAATGCAGGAAATTCACAAGGGTACATCAACAGATGCATCTTGTTGTGCTGATCCTGTTATTTGGATGCAAGACTGACCCAAGAAGGCATGAGATCGTTTCCCTCTGAAAATCTGTGAAGACTTTTGCAGTAAAATTGGACTTGAAAAATACTTTCAAGGATTGATATGAAGCAGACTCCTGAGGACTCATTTTATATTGAAACTACATCCTAGAAATTCCAGAAACGTTCTCCCTTTATTTAAGATAAATTTGCCTCTAGTTTACAGGTTATCTCCTCAGAGACACATTGGCTATATACATGGGTTGTTCTCTAGAAGCTGGCCTTGCAAGATTTGGTTTTCTGGCATTTGGAACAGGTGGGCCTAGATTATCTTCTCCCGCCATGCATAAAACAACTTGCACATTGGAATAGATGGACTGCATCTTTTATTTTGCATTTTCTGTTACAGTTATGGACAATGGCTCTTTCTAAATATATTGGCATCGATTCCATATGTTACATCATCATCATCCATGCTGCAGTGTACACTGTACTTGAGTCACTGCACAAGTTGCATTAGCTCATCAGCTCTAAGTCCTGACGTCAGATTAATAAGGACATAATGATCGAACAATTTGCAATTGTTCTTGTCTACTGAAGGTGTCACTACGTCAGGGATAGGTGGGAAATTTTGAACTTGCCAAGGTGTCGATATGTCTGGCACGTTTTTCGAAATGCAGGTTGCTTTAATGTTTTCTAAGTTAAATTTATCTACTTTAATCAAATTATAGGAAAATTCACCAGCAAGTACAATGTCAATTTATTTAATGCAACATGAAGTATGTCTTGATAGCGCATTTATTTGGTATTGGAGGTGTGTGTACTGTGTGTGTTATGGGTAAAGTCAAAATTTCAACCTCTAACTTGCTCAACTGTTCGATTTTCAACCATAAACTATAAAACCAGATGATGGACATCCTTCAATTATTGAAACCATCAGATAAATTTGGTCCTCTAACTGCTAACTAGTTTTAATGGTGGTTTCCTATTTTTCTGAAAATAATAAAGGTTTGATTTATTCTCTAAAATTTTGTAACTAATCTATTCTAAATCAAATAAATATACAATTAGTACCAATTATTTTATAAAAATATAATTTGCCTATTTTGGTGATCTATTTAGAGTTGTTTGAAATTTATTTATTTGTATTCTTATTGTTTTATTGCTTATAGTCGTGCTTATTATTTATTCAAATCATCATTTTGCACTATATAAGACTTGGAGATTGACCAAGATGATCTAGCAGACTATGAGTATATAGAAAGACGTGGAAGATGCTACAACCCTATAAATACCATGCTTGTATAGATCCTATTCAAGCATTGCATGGCTAGCGCTTTTACTTTATGTTGATTGTCTGATTAGATTATAGGTTTCAAACAAGATACTAATGTCTCAAAAACCATGCAATCAACTAGTTATGGAATCAACATAAGCAGAGGACAAAATGATAATTTAAATTAAACTATAGGGCCGACTGCAAACAGCAAAACACTAGAACACATGAATGAATAAAATTTAAAAAAAAACTCCAAATAGAGCACCAGCATGTAGATATCATTTTCCTGATTTAAGATAAATTACTTATGGATTTTTAGAGATTAAATTAGTTTTTATTATTTTTCGAAATTTAAAACCCATCTTTAAAAAATATCTAGAGAATTAAATTTATTCTGTTTCAATAGTTGAAAAGCGTTAGGTAACCTGATCTCGTAATTCAGGATTAAAAAAATCAAACTACAATGCAAGTTGTAGGTTGGAAATTGCCTTGGCCAAAGTTATTATAAAACAAAACTAAAACCATCTCCATCTTGGAACGGAGAGGGAGTACACCAAAGTTAAATTGGCATTTGTTTCGAATGCTACATCATCCATGTTGTTGTACTTAAGTCCCTGAACAAGTTGCATTAGCACTTCAACTCTGAGTTCGGGCGTTGGATTAGCCAATTCCAGATTGCGACGTGTACGGACTCGCAAGATGGCAATCCATCTTCCTTTCCTCCTACGCCCTGGAATTTTCTTTGTTTTCTCGATTTATCACTTCTTTCTCTTTCATTTTATCTTTCTTCTCTCTATCCTTTGCATTTTATTTTCTCACCTCTTTTTTTCTCCTTTCATTTTTTCTTTCCTTTTTTTTATATTAATCTGCCCATTTTTATTCTATATTCTGTGAACAGATTTTTTAAGATCGAGAAATTTGTCTAGAACATAAGTTGTGCATAATGTTTTTGGAAGACATTGAACAATAAAAGCTTATGTGTATAAGTTATTCGAAAAATTTATTATGTAAAGTCGTGCTATAAAAATTATCTTGAAAAATTATAAATTTGTTGACTAATAGTTATGAACAAAATTTGAGTTTTAAATGTTACGTAAAAGTTTTCATAATAAGTTGTCTATAAATTAATATAAAAAATATTTAAAAGTTATGAACAGAAGTTGTGGTAGTAAGTTATGTCGCGCAAAATACTTTGCATAAAGTTATGAATTGTAACTTTCCAAAACTTAAAAGTTGTGTAAAGATATTTTCTAGAAAAGGAAAATCATAGGATTATCTCATCGTTTGTTGGATTCTAAAGGCCTGTTTAGAAAAAATAGTACAGGAATCTCAAAGGAATCGGTTTAATTTCATAGAAAAAAATGCAGGAACACGAAAATTTTCATATATTCTAAACACGCCCTAATCTGGCGAACGTCGGCTAATCAGTGGAGTCGGTCATATTAGGATGACCAGATGATCGAAGAACCTGCAATCACACACACAAAAATCGTAGGAACATGAAGAAATTCCCGCGGCGCTATCCGGAAGGTGAAAGAAACCCAAAAAAAGGTGCAAGGAGGCCAAGCAAGCAAACCCAGCAATCAACATAGAAAATGTGCAACGACTAGTCCTTATCCTCTACGTCAATCGCGGAAAAACAATCTCAAAATCAGACAAGAACACTCAACACGCAAGACACGTATATATATTCTCCCTCGCACTCAAACCCTTTTCCACTCACGAAGAGCAGAGCTATTGCTAGAGCTGTAGAGCATTCTGACGAGAGCTCAGCTTTGCCTTAGTCTTGTCATCGCAGAAGGCAGAAACACGAGTTCCTGAGAGCCACAAACCAAAGACACCAATCACCAAGAGCTATAGCTACACGGTGAGGGAAAGATCACACATATCGCCTGCATCTGCGTGCATATATCAGAAGATGATCCCTTTCATAAAGATGAAACCTTCCCTCCACTAGAAGCTCCGGGAGGACGCAACAAGCAAGCTCACCAAAGCCACCAATGGATCAGCGACGCGTCACGGCAAGGCTCGGCAGCAAGGCGAGCTCGGAGCGGAGGATGCTGCGACGCGTGAGGCTCCCCTTCTGGTCCTGCCCTCCAAACCGGCCTCCAGGCCCCTGAGCGCCCCAGCTGGTCTCGTGCTCCCCTCCCCACCGTCTCCCTCCTCTTTCTTTCTTGGGTGTTCTTCACTCAGCTCTCGGATCTCCAACCCTGCCTGCCTGCCTGTCTGCCTGCCTGCTGCTGTCAGTCTCCTTCCCTACTAGAAGACATGGCTCTGCTTTTCGTGTGATCTCGTCGCGAGCCTGTCTACCGGTGCCGGTGCCGGCGCCTCCCTTGGGAGAAGAGCTCCTGTCTGGCCCGTGTTCTTGGGAACCAGGGCCTTGGTGCTGCTGCCTCGCTGCTGTTCCTTGTCCAAGCTTGGGAAACAAAGGTGCGCTTGGACTTTGCTGCCTCCCATCCTCCCGTCTAGTGTGTGAAACATTCTGGAGGCGCGTTCTTGGCCCTTGTGGCCGCAACTTCTTGGATCCAAGAGCTGTCCTGTCCCTGCCGATCACCTGCCCTGATCCATCGGAAAAGGCAACTGCTCTTGCGTGCTTGGCACCTGCCGAGTTCGTTATATAGTACGAAGTACTAGTTGCCAGCTGCACTGTTATGTTCTTGTGCCTCGTGGATCGTCGTCGTCGTCGTGGTCATCCTGGAAGCTTTTCACGACGACATGGATATGGGCTCCGTCCCCTTCGCCGACGCCGGGCTCCTCGACGCGTTCTACGGCGGTGGCCATGGACACAACGACTACGGGCTTGTTAGCCAGCAGCTGGGAGCGTCTTCGACGTCGCCTGTCGTCTTGGACGGCGGCGGGCTGCTGGACGCTGCGGCCTCCACGGAGGAGGCGCCGAAGAGGAAGGGAGACCACCTCCGGGACGACAAGGCGGTGATGGCCCTCAAGAACCACAGCGAGGCGGAGCGGCGCCGGAGGGAGAGGATCAACGCGCACCTCGCCACGCTCCGGACCATGGTGCCCTGCTCCGACAAGGTCAGTGCCTCTGTCTCTTTCTCGTGTAGCTACCTTAGTAACTTGTACCAGTGCATGGGCGTTCTAGGTGCCGATACGGTGGCGGGGATCGTTGCACCGGCGCGCCGGGCTGCCCGTCCGCCGTCCGTTGCCAGCGGCGCGCCGTGCCGCGCCGGCGAAGGTGACGCGGCTTGGCAGTGCAGCAAACTTGGTCACCGACTCGCCGTGGTGGAGACTGGGCCGAAGCCCAGTCGAGGAAAGGCCCAACTATATCTGGCTCTAGGCCCAGTTCTACCTTTATTGTCAGATAGCTCATACCCCGAAGCTGAGGCCCAACTCTGTACCTGGCATGCATGCAGATGGACAAGGCCGCGCTGCTGGCGGAGGTGATAACCCACGTCAAGAAGCTCAAGGCCACGGCGGCGCGCATCCGCGACCACTGCGCCGTCCCGGCCGACGCGGACGACGTCGCCGTCGAGCTGGTCCAGGGCGCGCCTCCATCGACGACCGGAGGCGTCCTCGTCAGGGCGACGCTCAGCTGCGACGACGGCGCCGACGTGTTCGCGGACGTCAAGCAGGCGCTGCGGCCGCTGCGGCTCAGCGTCGTCGGCTCCGAGGTCACCACGCTGGGCGGCCGCGGCCGCTTCACCTTCCTCATCATGTCGTCGTTGTCGTCGTGCGGAAACGGCGATGTGGGCGCCGTCGTCGAGTCGGTGCACCAGGCGCTCCAGTCCGTCCTCGACAGGGTCAACTCCGCGCTCGAGTTCGCGCCCAGGGCGTCGCTTCTCAACAAGCGCCGGAGGGTCTCCACCTTCGAGTCCTCCAGCTGCTCTTCTTGAACCTTGACCGATCGGATGATTCATTCAGAGAAGACGAAGACACGTACGTGCAAGCAAGCGTCAGGAGTTAGGTTATCCTCCATGAACCGAACGATATTCGTCGTGTGTTCTCCTGAACTTACCACTGGCTAGGTAAAGAGTTGCTGCACTGATTTATTTACTACTGCTATACCACGCACGGAAACTGCATGATGAAGAGTGATTCTCTGGACACACTGATTTACAGTGATTGTATTGTTTACCTTTTAGGCCCTGATCGGCTTACCCTATATTCGGCTTGTTTTTTCAGCCGGAACAGTATTTTTCTCCCACAACAATTCAGCCAGAACAGTGTTTTTCCAGTCAGTTTCAACCAAGTTTCAGATCAGCGAATGGAGTCTTACTTGTTTTGTACGGACATTTTGATCCCTGCATGCTTAATTAATACTACGACTACTTTGGAAGAGGATTATTACTCCCAGTGTAATTTAAATTTAGACCATATTCGGCTGGCTGAAAAAACGACTAATGCTGATTTGTTGCGAGAGAAAAAATTGGCCTTAATTATGGGCTAGCTGCCCGGCCCCTTTATGTATGCTAATTGCATGTGCAGCTTTTTACTCGATGGGATGTTGTTGCTCACTTCCACGCAGATGCACATTCAGATTTCTTATGCCCCGTTCGCTTGGTTTATAAGCCGTACTTTTTCAGCCAACGAATAATATTTTTCTTTCACCATAAATCAGCTAACAGTACTTTCAGTCAAGCGAACAGGGCTTACTTGTTATTTCCCTACATGCATGTGCAGAAGTTACTAACTCAGATTAATGCTGGCCTGCTGGTGAGAGTCAGAGAGTGAGAGTGAGAGCTCGATCAGTCCTGCAGCTACCGAGCTGATCAGCAATAATAGCTGAAGACTCGTACGCGTTGTTAGAACGATCGATGATGATGTTGGTTTTCAAATTTGAATCTCCCAAACATGCATATATCTCTGACCAATGCAAATCTCTCGGGCTGTGCCACAGGTGTTGATCGATTTTCAAATTCGAATATTGCAAACAACTGGTTACCATCTGAAACACTGCTGGTGCACTGATAATTAACATTCATTCATGCACCTTTATTATACTGAATGTTGCTGCAAACAGTACACCTATGAATCAGAAAAGAACCTATATATATACGGAGACGTCGGACGTTGCATTGAGGGTATGTACGTAGGAATAGGATTGTAGGAATATAATCGAACAGTGGTCTCTACTGTGGCCTCCACGAGAGACTGAGAGTTGCTGATGAGGCCATGCGCATGACAAGGATCTCTGAGATCTCCAGAGAATCACCTGTCCCCTTGCATATACATTGTAAATAATAAATACTCCTACATCAGCGTTCCAAGATGCATGCAGCAGGAGCTAGCAATAAGAGAGATTCCCATCATTCCATGTGTAGCAACAGTCAAATCCACAGAGCATGCATGCAGCAGGCTGCAGGCAGCGGCAGCAGAGATCGAATCTGCTGGGCCGGGCGGGCGACGCAGACGACCCTTAGCTTGACCCGTTCTAGGAATCTCTCTTGTATCGCTGGCGGTTAACCTAGTGCAAGCACTATTAAACTCGGGTCTAGGTACTGTTGGCATCTGAAAGAGCATGCATGCATGAACATGAGGTCCATCCATCGTCTATATATACCAATCAGTTCATCAGGCTCTCTCCCTGCTAGCTACTTCAAGTGTGGTCTCGACTCTCAACTCTCATTGCAAGCTGCTGCTCTCAGCCGATGAGAATACATACGTACGCCTATCTACTGTTGAGTGTTCATAGCCTACATCATGTTTGCATTGGCCCACAGTGAGGATCACGAGCTTCTGCATGAGGTAAAATGAAAAGGTAGATGGAAAATAAATGCATGTTTAATTTGTACGCGTAGGTAGCTTAGAGGATTAGAGGCAGCTTCACCAGCTAGTAAAGGCTTGCACGCTTGACTTATAAGCCGTACTTTTTCGGCCAACGAATAATATTTTTCTCTCATAATAAATCAGCCAATAGTACTTTCAGTCATATCTTATCAGCCAATCGAACATGGCATTGGTAAATGGTACTGTTAGCTAGCAGTAAACAACAAACAATTTGGCGATATTTCTCTTGAGAATTGAATAACATATCCTACGTACCGCTGGACGAATAAGAAAATGGTGTGGAAGGGAATGAGTTGGACTAGGTTCTTTTTCAGATCCCCAAGGAGGAGTAGAGGTAGAGGTCGTAATAATATAATGCAGAGCGCAGCAGGGTTAGCCAGCTGCTGATCCCATAGAATGAGCAATAAACTATATAACAATCAGAGTAATTGACAGTGTGTGCGTGGTCTGCTGCATGCTTCTTCCCGACGCCTGATGCAGGTTGCAGCAGATGGTTAGCTATATGCGTTGCATGATGTTGGTATTGACGATGGATGGATTAAGTAACAGTCTGGCACAGCTGCATCATTGGCTCCTCAACTTGGTGAGCGACCCACATGTGGCGCGGTACTCACTATATATGCTTACGCTTACGGCTTTGAGATCGACCGTCTGGTCTCTCGCGTGATTGGAATATATATAGACTAGTGGATTGGCGCGCGATTCCGCGCGCTCGCGTGGTAGCACGTTAAGAGGTTATACAGGTCTATTGAAATATATTACAGGGATAAGTATTTTATAGTGGGAAAGCTATACACGGTAGCTGATCTCTAAGCCGGTGTACACAAATAGTTGTCTTCAGTGGTAGTAGCGCTGCCGATGTGTGGTGGTGCTGGTGAAGGTCTGGTGATAGGCGATGCATGATGATGCTGATGTACATCATTCTTCTGTTGCATTCATCCAATCCCAGCGGTTGGCTTCTAGGCTCGGCGTTTCTGTCTACAGTCTGGTTGAGATGTATTTTTGCTGAAGGCATAGGCATCCATTGTTTCTGAATATGTGAGGTAGCGGTAGTAGATGGGACACTTAGCTGGAAGCGTACCTTGTTGGTTTCGTAGTATCCATAGCATAACCCTTTTTTATTGGCATATATATAGTTCAATTCATCTACCTGTAATCGATAACATTGTTCAATTGGCCACATTGTAAACTGAGTTGCATAGATGACATAATATAACACAAACAGCTGCGTCGTACATCAAGATTTTACTCAGTAAAAGAGAAACAAGCAAAGATTGCTCAAAAGAACAGGTAAGAATGCATGGGCATTTGAGATCTATGTTATCTATAGCGACATGAAGGTTCTCTAAATTTTCACGGGCTATTAAGATACTAACAGCAGAACCACAAAGAACTATTCCATGTGATATAAAGTAGCCAAATATGAATACAACATTCATTGCTAACAGTTTCTTGCATACTGTAATGGAAGTTTCATGTAACTAAAGCAGAGTAAAAAAATACACCTATTTTATACTGGCAAATGGCTCATTCTTCCGTATGAACCGGTTACAAAAGGTAAAAGTGTATAAAACTGAAACTCAATTGGAGATGTGTTTTCTTTTGCCATCCTAATAAAAGGGGTTACATATACAATATCTACGTATATTAATGGAGAGAAGCACACACCTTCCATTTCAGGATTTTCACATTGGCGCAGTGAAATCCTCCACCAGCATCCTATATATTTTCAAAAGCTAGAACCTGCACGTAGGAATCTTTGTTGCCAAAGTTAATCAAGGCATCATCTCAAGCATGAGCCAATGAAGTTTACGTTATCATACACAGGGACTAATGCTTGTGCATCCCCCATCCTCTCATTAATCCTTTGCATTCTCATGTAAGGAAAAAGGGCGTTGAGTGGTTCGAACAACGGGGAAGAACTGCACAAAAGAAATCACAGATAAATTTGGATAAAAACATTATATTAGAAGCGCAATTGGACATAAGTTACATTTAATCACAAGCAGTGCCCAAAAAATACACAGGTCTATCACAAGCAAAGGCAATGCAAAGGGGAGGGCACAAGACAAAGATGTTTTAACTATGTAGCTGCATTTAGCAACCCCTTTACAGAATTGACGGGAAAATATCCTTTGTTGAGGCCCTTGATTAGTTTTAGAGTAAGGCAGTATGTATCAAGGCTGCATATGACTTCTATGCTATATAAGCTGCTAGATGTAAAACCTATTTGTAAAACGTAATCATGGAATAAAATACAATTTTGTTGTGCAGAAGGATAAGCCATCTCAGTGCCAAGAATCTTTGAAGGAAAACCAGGAAAAGAAACTATATAAAGCATCAGAAATGAGCAAAGGAAATAGCAAGGAATAAAGCTGAATTCTAGCTTATCTGAAAGACAAATAATGTGATCACATTCTATATCCACTGAGGCTAAATCTAAACCGAGAGCTCGGCAGGCCAGCAGGTGGGCACAAGCACCTTTTTAGTAAAGTCGAGTGTCAATGAACCATAGTGCAGAAAGTAAAAAAATCTTGGTTTCTAGAATCGGAGGTTTAGGATAGGTTCGTATGAGTTTTGTATGTATCCACTGACCACATACTAACTGCTTTGTCTGCTGCTCTTATTTTATTCATAATTGGAAGCACCTAAACTAAGATTTTAAAAATAGAAAGCCCTAAGTCCTTTATAGAAGACAAAAGCCAGCAAAAACTATAACTACATTCATGCAGAAAACAAAAGATCCCTCGAGCCATCTGCTTAAGTCTTAATGCAACTATTACATATATGAATGTTCTCATAATCTAGTAGCTAGTGTGCTCAAGTCTTTGGATTCATACATTTTTTTTTCTTTTAGGTTGTACAAACTGAAATGTGTAGCCAGCAAAATAAAAGATGACCCAAAAAAAAAGGTAAAGGATTATATACAAAGGATGCATACTCAGTACTTTAGTAGCACATTTTCAATTACTCTACGATTCTATGTGAACACCTTGAACTATAATTAAGTAAAACGAGAACTAACATATAAATGCAAATCAATGGAGAGAAGCACACACCTTCCATTTCAGGATTTTCAGTGTTGCTGTCAAATCCTCCACCACCATCCTGTTTTTAAAAGCTAAAACCTGCACGTGCAAATCTTTGTTGTCAAAGTTAACCAAGGCATCATCTGAAGCATGAGCCAAGGAAGTGCACCTTATCATATACGGGGACTGATGCCAGTGCATCCCCCATCCTCTCATTAATCCTTTGCACCATCACTTAAGGAAAAAGGGCGCCGAACGGTTAGAAGAACGGGGCAGAACTGCACAAAGGGTCGCTGCTCTAATAATCGGAAAAGGAGATCGTTGGCTTGTTAAGTTAATTATCTGGAAGCATTTATATATAGGCTATATTGTTTTTTAAAAAAGCGGGCGTAGATGCGGAGAACAAAGCAAGATAATTTGCATTTGTGTGGTCTCTATGATCAGGAACCTACAGAAGAAGGATATAGTATAGCATAGTAAAAGTTGTCTAGTGTATTTTCACCTTGATAACTTCGCGCGCCCGTGCAGCAGTATCAGGCAATTAGACCCAGATTTTACAGAAAAATAAAACAATAAAGAGTGAATGGATCTAATCAAATATGCGACCTCCTCACGTGTAGCAACAATTCCACCATCAGCTTTACATGTGCAGTAGCGAGAAATTATTGAAAAAAATAAGTAAATACTCATTCGAATAAAAGAGATACAAATGAAATGAAAGATAGAATAATCAACAGTAATGCAAAATACATTGTTATGGTTACGCTGATGTTCAAGTTCACGTGATGAGCTCCATCTAAATTTGATATCTAAAAAATCATACAGTTACAACTTGCAAAAGCTACCATACTAACAAAACCGAGGTGTCAATTACTAAAATTATTTACTTATGTACACAAAGAATTAGAGATCAAAAGTACTGACAAAACCGTGCTAATATTTTCGTCTTTGGATAAAAATCAAATCAATGTTAAGCGAGATTTACAGAGCATCAACCTACATAGATAGAGAAAGAGAGTTGCTAGAGTGGGGAACATGTACCTGCTCTTCGTCGCTCGCCCATTTTGTGCAACACAATGGATTCTGTGCAAACAGTGTCAAATGTAGTAAGAGAGGAAATCAATGTGAGCCCAATTGTAAATACATCTGAAGAGAAACAGAAAAATCTAGATATTCCAGATAGAAGGGGAATGATGCCGAAATATCTTGGGCGCGCGAGGAAACAAAGCTTTTAGGCTAGCGTTACAGGGGCTGCATGAGGAAGGAATACGTAAAAGTTTGTTGCTACGTTTTTTTTATGCGAACAGTATAGTCTGCGCGCCCAGATAGGTGACCATTGAGGTTTCATGAGTGGGTTCTGTGTGAAGCGAAACAATTTGCGAGATAATTCACATGAACATCACAGTCAAGGTTCATAGTTCTAATTATACATAGGCCGCGCCCCCACGCGCGAGTGCAAATGAATATCTTTAGGTTTATAAGATAGTCAGTTGCAACTATATTGTACTATATAAATTGCAAATCAACTTCCAGATAGAAGATGCACCTCAGCAGACATTGTCATTCAAAGACACTGTGCAACAGGTTACAGTTTCCAAACACTTGAACCAGCAGATCGGAACAGTGATCCAAGTGTTCAGTGTAAAGTACAGGTTCATGATGCTAAAAAGAAGCAGCAAATTCAGCTTGCAGCAAAAAAAATCCGAAAAGCCATTTAGGCTATTAACAGCAGCAACTTTCTTGAATGGGTCAGTCTATTGACTGCAAAGCAGTTTAGAGAATCATAGTTGTGGCAAAGGGCACACACATATAGCAGCTCGAAAGGTAATGAGAGTTTCTCATGCCAATAATGCATTGAGGTTGTTCTCCCAAGTACAGTGCGGCAGCTTTGCAAATAATTCTGCTTGTGTCTCCATTATTTTTACTGCGAAGGGAGAAACAAGCCATCTTAGTGCAACACAGCTGCACGACTGAGCTTTTGTTGTAGGTCTTTTAGAAACATGGTTACCTGTTGTGCAGGGACCTGCTGTGGTGGCTGTTACTTGTAATTTCCATCTCCTGGATATCTTGTGTAAGCGTACATGGCAGGATCTTGAGGGGGCCGAGCATAAAGTCATGGATCAAAATAGCTACCATTCCACTGTGTCAGCTCTTAGGAAGGGTGGAACATAATTTCATCAAAGGGGATGTCAACTCAAGCACTAATTAAAGGGCACACAAATTAGAGGTAAAAACTTATGTGTGAGTGTACGATCCCATGCCTCCATTTAGCACCCTTACTGTCTCCTCAACTGTTGTCCTGAAGAAGCAGTTTTATTAAGCAACATAAAATCCATCAGTTTTATTAAGCAAGATAAAATCCATAAAATAGTATTTGTTTGCGAAAGTTGTGAAAGCATTTGTTTCAGGTATACTAAGCAATTGTTCTGGATATACAATAAATTTCATGTAATATGTAAATTAAGCAATTGTGCAAGTAGACAAGATAGCTACTTTGAAAGGCACAAACTGAGACTATAAGCAAGGGTACCATCCTACTGATTTTGCATAGCAGCTAATCAGGTATAACAAATAGATTTCAGGCTTATTAATTATGCCCAAGCATGAGATGTAAACTCGTGGTCTTTTTTGCAATAAAAAATAGCTACAAAATTCCTACTGTAAATGGATAGCAAGGCAGCTGCAAACCTGTAAATAAACCAGGCGAAGTTTGCTGTAGAATAGAACCTTGCTTATGGCAGCCTACATAATAATTGCTGAATAAATCATTTAATGGGGTAGCTGATCCATAGGACATCATGTAATGGAATAGAAATTCGCTTATAGCAGTCTATAGAAGCAAATGAGCTCACCAGTTCACTTTCTAATCTAGTTGCTCCACAGGACCTTAGTTGAAGTTGTTTCAGACCTGCAAGAAAGTAGACAGAGATGAATAGAAATAGATACATCATCAGGTTTGGGGTGTGGTCAGTAATAGAACGACCAACAAATCATGTGAAGACATCATTTTTCAGTCATAGGATTGTGAAAACAGAATTGATTTTAAAATGGCTCCCTCAATATTCGTGGACCAGTTTCGCTGTACAAATACGCTGCAAGTAGAACACCTAGCAAATCCGAACCCCATTAGCAAAATATTTTGTACTGGCTCTCATTATTAAGTGGACCATTTTTTCATATACTATTTATACCTAGACATTGTCAACCAATGTCGTTGCATATACATGAGAACAACGGGAGATGACAACACTAAACTTTAAAAACACTGATTTGAAGACATCAGCTTTAATGTGGTAACAAACTTATTATTTTCGAACAGAGCAACGACAGGCATCATATACCAGCTGAAGGCTTCTTCTATGTCTGAATGGACTATTAACGATGCACAAACCCGAAATCATTCTTTTGTAATTTCCATCCAACTTTGGCCATGACGAAAAATTAAGTTAATTGTGAGCAACCTAAATCATGCATTGAATCCTTGCTGTTGCTGAACTAAAAAAAATTGAATTATGGTTTGTAACCGTTACAGTATCAGTCATTAAGAAAACTGTATATTTCGAATCTGATAAAGATCTGACATCATGTTTGTTGCCTCAGCAATGAACTGGATAAGCAGGAAATCTAACTGAACAAAAAAGGCTAAAAAATAGGTAGAAGTAATTAAGTGAATTTAATTTCTAACAAAACCACATAGAAATAATTGAGGAATTTGTAATGGATTTTACCAAGCACCAACTGGCCATGGACATAGTCAAATCACTAAATTTCATTGATCCGTTCTATTCTATCTCAACAACTAAACGCATTTAAGATCTGAGACCATTGCTTTATAAAGGAATCAAGCTTTGACATCATTGCATATAAAATAATTGTACTGTAAAAATAGAGCACCATTATTCGGAGGTAGCATCATACCTTCTATGGAGTAGGGGACCGTACGAAACATGGCAACGTTAGTGTTTATACACTGGGCTGCAACAAATAAAGCAAAATTCTGAAACAATATGATTCATTTTGCAAATCAGGAGATAGGAGAATTTACATAAGAATCCATTCAGCTGGTTTCTAATCTGATTGCAGTGGACAGAATGTGCAAACACTTCACAAGCAGAGGAGTCACAAGAACTGACCAAAATGATATCTCAAAAATTAGCCGAACCCCTCCTCTTTCTTCAGGACCTCAGGAGGCCGAACCTGCAATTGGACAATATATAGCTAGGGTTAGTGCATATAGCATGATTAACAATACAGGTATTTAGCAAAGGTTAACCAATAGACATGTCTATCAGCATGACTAAAAGCACAAGCGGTAGGTATCATTGTAGTAAGTGAACCTTACACCATCATGGTAGAACCGAGGTTTGAAAGATTGGTAAGCCCAAGATGCGTTGGTGGGCACTGGAAAGATTTTGAAGACATAAAAAACATGTTCTATATATAATGGTAATAATAGGAGCAATAAGAGAGGTGTATATTACATGTATACTGTATTTTTTTGGTACCGGTAGCTGTGTGTCTACAAACGGTACAATAAAAAAGGAAAAGCTGACATAAAAAAATAAGGAAAAAATTCATCAGATCTTCAAATATCTTCTTCATAGAACTGGTGTCCATCAGTTTAGTTTATGGTAATCACCAGACTGCAATGAAAAGAGAGAATATGACTGCTATACATAGGAAATATATGTTTAGTTCATAGACTGAAAATTAGATAAAAGCTGTAGCCAAGTATATACAGACAAAAGTTTGGTTCATGGTCTGCAGATGAGGTAAAAGTGATACCCAAATATATACATAGATATATCATTTGACGCAGAACTGATTTAAGAAGTGTTCAAATAGAGAGGCACATAGTTAGTCACATGACACAGAACGGAAGTAGACAGTTTCTAAGTGTACTGGAGATAACGACATAATATACAGACATTAAATAGTATTTTTGAATTATTTAAACAGGTCGCCATTTTTTGTCAGGAGTCGTTATATGTAGAGGCTTCAGATAGCAAGTCGACGAGCATGTAGAGGGAAGAAGCTGAGTCATTAGGATCTGACCGGCCTCTGCAAAAGGAAATTCATTTGTTTTGTTGCATAAAGCCTTGACTGAGTGCAATTAGAGAAGATCTGAAATTGCTACCTAGACATACCCAAGAGACAGTGACCTCTGCTCGTCCCTAATTAAACAAATGGGCTGCAAGGTATTGCTGTTTCCTTCAACTGTTGGGAAGAGGTACCATCTGCAAATAGTAGTATGAGTGTTCTTACTTTTTTTTCGAAAGTGCTGAAATAAAGCAATAAAGCAAACTCTTGTTTAACGAAATGAAACTAAAGAAGAAACAAAGATCGTACTGTCCACCCATAGCTTCTTCTAGTGCGTCATGATCCTGAAACCATCGCTAAGTCTGGTCATTTGCCTTCAGAATGGCGCCAGATGTTAGTAAATACTAAATGCTGGTACTAAATCAACCACGATTACTATGACAACGTACCTTGTCCGAGAATCTGCAGTCTAAAGGTCTTCCTTCTAGCTTTAGCTGTAGACAATGAAAAGTTTCATTTGCATGATGAGTACGGATATGGTTATCGGGAACTTAGAGCATGGGTGGTGTTTATATCTTTGCATAAGACAGGTAAACCAATGGAAACCTATTACTATTGGACATGTGCGTGCAATGGGAACACATGACAGTAATTCATAATTTTGGTATGCACCTGTTGCCACCAAGCAACCAACTCAGCATCGCAGCCATCGCATACTTGATGCAGAATCTACCGCCAACTCTTCCAGGGTGTGGTATCCGCCACCTGGTCAAAAAGTACAGGTAAATAATTTAAGTATGCAGTTCAAGTAGCTTCATTATGGAGTTCTTCAGTAATGTTCTTTGGAGGATGGTAATGAAAGAGGATGTAAGCAGCATTTTGTTGGCCGACTACAACCCAAAACATGTATATATAGGTGATGCTTAGTCCAGTAAGAAGGTAAATAAAAATGGATACTGTGCTCACCCTTATATATCCCTGCAAGAGGCACCTACAGTCAGCACATATCAATTTATCAGCGTAAATAACTCTGCACAGAAATCATAAATCAGCAAGTTAAAACTGGAGCATGCTAACAACAATCCATAATGGGGATGAGGAGATCTATTACGATCAGATGCCAAGTGCCTGGGTTCCGAAGCAACCGCTGGGATCTGAGAGAAGAAAAGATGAAGATGGAACAGAAGCAGCTTGAGATCAAGATGGAGAAGCAGCGAACCTCAGTATCAGGACGGCGGCGAATCCTATGGTTGACGGAGGAGATAAGGACGACCTCCAGGCAGCGCTTGTGCCCTGTGCCGGTCGTGCAACCGCTGGCGCCCACCCATGTCGGGGGAACCCACGATGCGCAGCCACATCAGGAGGGAGAGAGGGATGCGGGTGGGGGATAGCGGCCGCCGGGCAGCGGCTGCGACCACTGCCGGAGCGCCGCCGCGCCAGTGCGCTGCCACCGCGGGGGCCGACCGGTTTCGCGCCACATCGGGAGAGGGAGAGAGAGAGGCAGCGCCCGCTCCGGGGCTCCCCGCCCGTGCCCTGGCCTGCCTCGTGCCTGCCGCGTCGGGAGAGAGAGAGAGAGAGAGGGGAAGGGCAGAGCTGAGACGGAGGAGGGAGAGGCGGCGTCCGCGGGGTGTGGGCGTCGACCCCGGACTCGGCCAGGAGACGAGAAGGGTCTCGAGAAGGGAGGTGAGAAGATATTTTTGGGGCTGTGTACAGTAGTTGCAGTAGTTGCAGGTGGAGTGAATCTGATGGGAGAGAGAATTGGAGACGACGTGGATAGGCTCAGAGGCGAGGAACACGGCCAACTTTGTTTGTTTCCGGGAGCCCCCCGCCGTTTGTAGCTGATCGGACGGACGAGGCTATTTTGGGCGACGTGGATGGCGCCCCTGCTGGAGGAGTTGGCCATCTTTGTTTGTTTTGAATTAGATTCTCTTGTACATGCATTATTCTACAACCGTAATTTAGTGGGAATTATACGTGGAGTCTAGTTAGAAACCTAAACTATACATCGTTCCTGCTAGCTGCCAACTGGATATATAGAGCTCCTGACGATGAAGAAGATTGTACTGTATGTATTATTGTACTATATAATAATGAAGTTAATATCTGCTTTCAGGTATAGGAGTAGGGTGTGCACACTGCATGGGAGAGACTTGTGTGTGTTTGTCCCCCATGTATAACAATGCACATGAGGACCGGCAGTAGTGAATAGTACATGGTACGGTGTATAGGCACAGCCAGGTAAGCATGGCAAAGGACGACGACACGGTGCATGAAGGATGTACGGTATAGCCGTGTAGGTAGCCACGCTAGCACTACTAAAAAAAATCTTTTGCGAGGCGTTTTGGAATGGGCCTCGGAGGCGGGTAGAAATTTCAACCGCCTCGGTTAATGTCTGGGATTAACCGAGGCGGTCGCTTTTTATTAACCGAGGCGGTTACAATCAACTGCCTCGCAAAATTGATTTATGGCCGCCTCCTAAAATCTATTAACCGAGGCGGGCTTTATAAGTGTTCGCCTAAAAAAATACCCCCATTTTTGGAGGAGGACCTCCTAACTTGCCCGCCTTGGAAAAAAGGTCAAGGCCCAAATCGGCCCAGATCGAGGACCGATAAGCGCTCTAAGTATAAATACGTAACCCTAGGGTTTCATTATCACCTCACTCTCTCCTTCTCCCTGTCCTCTGACCCGAGCGCGCGACTCAACGCCGCGTGATGCGCCCCTTCCCTCGCGACTCCTCTGAGCGACGCCGCTCCTCCTATCCCCATGCAGCGCCGCCGCCCTCTCCTTCTCCCTCTCCCTCTTCCTCGCTCGGTTCTTCGGCGCGGCGGGCGCGGCTCTCCTCCGGCAGCGGCGTGGCGGGTGCGACCCCTCTTCCTCACCCTGGATCCGGCTGGATCCATGGTGGGCGCCCCCCCCCCCCCCCGGCAGTTGGATCTGGTGGAGAGCGGCCGGATCCATGGCGGGCGTGCAAATCGGCGGCGGATTCCGGTGGAGGGCGGCTGGATCCAGTGGAGGGCGGCCGGATCCATGGCGGGTGCGCCCCCCGGCGGATGGATCCGATGAAGGGCGGCCGGATCCATGGCGGGCGCGCCCTCCAGCGGCGGATCCAGCGCCGGCGCGCTTCCCGGCAGCGGATCTAGGGCGGGCTCGTCCTCCGGCGGCGGATCCAGGTCGGGCGTGGTCTCTGGCGGCGTATCCAGCGACGACGACGGCCGCCGGCGGCGCGTGGATGGGCTCGGCGGGCCTGTCCACGGGTTTTTTGTTTTTTTATTTGATTAACTGAGGCGGGCATCTGAAATGTCTCGGTAAAGATTTTATTAACCGTGACCAATAGACCGAGACGGTTGTTATGCCTGCTTCGGTAAATTCATTTTGCCTGTCTCGGAAAAGTTTTTCAATAGCAGCGTAGCTAGGGCATGCATCAGCATTAAGCCACAAATGCAATGCACTCCCATGCATCTCCCCGGCCTCCTGAGTCCTCCGATCGATCCTGACCCATGCATGCATGATGTGTGTGTGATGTACGTGTCGTCGTGTCGACGACGCCAATGATTTCCAGGGTCGCGTCGTTTCAATTTCAATGGTCCAGCAGCCCGCCCGCCCTCGTCACGTACGCACGCACGCACGCATCCTGCAGATTCCTGGGTTCTCTTCTCATCGATCTCTTTGCATTGCGTGCGCACGGGTTGGACACGCGTACAGGCCATGCCATGCAGGGGCCGTGCCTAGCCCGCCACGTATTCGCGCTCCAGCTAGACATCGACCAGCCAGGCAGCCAGCTCACCTGCACTGCCGCAGAGTGGTGTGGACGACGTGTGGTATGCAGCTGCATGCATGCTAGCTAGCATCATGTATAAATGCCCTGTTTGTTTGGCTTGTTTCGCTTAAAATTATAACTGAAAGTATTATTGTCTGGTCTAGTACGAGAGAAAAATATTGTTGGTTGGTTGATAAGCCATGACTTATCAGCAAAATATGATCAAGCCAACGGGCTGAAAGACCAGCAGTAAGTAGTCCATGCTAATAGTATAGTCGTACTGTATTTTATTATATTATATATAGTAATAATACAGGTTGGCCGGCTTGGGCAGGTAGGCCTGGATTTGTTCCCTTGCGCCGTGCATGGTACGCCCGTGGAGACGAATAATGGCGGCGGTCCCGTCGTCCCGGACCCCGGACTGGAACTGCCGGACAAGAGCCGCGCCGCCCCGACCGTAGAGACAGACAGCCCCCTCGGCGCCCGGCTGATCCATCGACGATCGATCCGCCGGCAGACCGGCCGGCACAGCGGCCAGGAAACCGTTGGAGTTGGCCACGCGGGTGGATCACAGAGGCCACTGTTTGCAGGGTATCGCCGCACAGTTGCGCGCTCGCGCGGCTGCATATGGCGCCATTCCCACTTTCCAGCCGGCCGTTGTACCTAGTCTGAAAACGGAAACGGGCGGAAAAACTTCTCTTCCATTTTTGTTTTTATTATTTTAGTGGAAACCGGATCGGGTTCGAAAAAAATGGAATTAAAAATGGATGGGGATATACGAAGATACGGAAACAGACAAATACGGACGGAGAGCCGGAAAAATAAGTTCGAATAACATGATCAAATATTCTTGAGTATACACGAACAAAGTCACAAAATAATATACACGTACGAAATTATCGGTCCAATATTCACTAGTATACCATGTGTTAACGTGTTAACATGCATAATTTGTGATTGGTAGGTTTATGAACATATCAATTTCTAGACATATCTCACATAGATTGAAAACGGGATGAAAAACGGAATAAATACGGATCAATTATGGATAAAAACGGGATCTCGCGAAAACGGACGGAAAAACCCCTTTCCCGTTTCCATAAATACGGAAGAGGAATCCCACAAATACGAAAATGGACGGAAGAAAATAGAAAATGGAACGGGATTTTTTCCGTCCGTTTTCAACGTTAGTTGTACCGTTGTCACACCTCTCTCTCTCTCTCCGACGTTGTTGGCATTACATGTATGATGTACTACCTCCACACCTTAGTAATAAAAGGTTACTGTTTAGGCTCTGTTCGGCTAGCTGGAAAAATGACTGATGCTGATACTGATGTTGATTTATTATGAGATAAAAAATATTATTTCGCTAAAATGGTACGGCTGATAAGTTCAAGTGAACATGCCCTTTGTTTGGTTATAGCTAGTAGAATTAGACTAATTTAAGTTTGACAAGTTTATGAAAAACTAGCGTGAGCCCCCACGCTGCGCGTGGGAAGGAGGGCGGGAGAAAAAAAGAGGAAAAGAAAAGGTGTAACGGGTGCGTACTGTTCCATAACGGGCGCGTACTGGTCCGTATCGGGTTCGTATTGTTCTGCATTGGGTTGGTACGGTTCTTTATCGGGTGGTGTTGTTCCTTATCGGGTTGAGCACTGTTCATCGTGGAGTTGGCACCCGGTACTGCTGCTCTGCAGTAATCTGAGTCTGGGGGAGCGTCGGATAGTACCAACTCGAGCTAGTAAACCTGTTTGCACCAATTAAAGCTAGTTACTAGTTGGAGCTAAAAATTAGTCCAAATTAGTTACAGTTGGCAAGCTAGCAGTTAGCTAACAGTTGTTTGTAGACTTGGCCGGCTAACATAATAGTTCACTATTAGCATCTTGTTTGGATGGGATAGGACTAAAAATTAGCTGGCTAGAGAGGCATCCCCGGGAGTTTGCAAAACCTACTCCCAATCTTGATTTTTTGACAAGATTGAAAAAAAAATCACTCTCCAACAACTCTCTATCTCAAATCCCAATCTTTCTGCACGGGGGGGGGGGGGGGGGGGGGGGGGGGGTCGATCCAATCGGACGGAAATATACGTGCACGTATCAGACGACCAATCTATAGGTGGAAGGGCGTGTGAAAGAGTAAGAGTAAGGACACATGTAAATATAAGAGAGAGAAAGTATAAAAGTAGTTGGAGTGATTTGGAAATAGTCTGATGCAAAACTATGTTGTGTGTCTTTTAGGAGCGAGATTATAGGAATGGTTGAAGCAACCCAGCAAATATGCGCACAACTTTTTTAGCCACTTGGAAAACAAATTCGTTGATTTATCAATTGTTTTTTTAATAAAACTATTGGAGACAATAGTCCTATGCATCCAAACATACTCTAAGATTCTAGATAGATATATCATGAAAATATATTTCATGACAGATCTAATGATAATTCATAAAGACAATGTAGTCAAACTTAAAGATAATTTGACTCCGCACTATTCCAAAATTACTGTTTTTAGATGGATCGGAGGGAGAGATAATATACTTATCTAAATTAATATGTGCATGCACACCGTTTTATAGTGCAGAAATGAATGGATCTACTCCACATTTTTTTTTCTCGCCTGGAATTTAGGGGTGGTACCAGTAGACGCAAATACCAACATGAAATGTGGCCCTGACTTTACCCTTGATCGATCGATCGATTAAATAAATTGTAAGCTAGGCAAGCCCGCGCGCGCTCATGATTTGGGCACACCGGTCCCAGTGGTCGTGGGACTGACAAAAGCGGGGCTCCGTTCGCTTGTCTGCAGCTGCACCCGCGTGCGTGACGTCGCCTGACGCCACCAAATATTCCCCCGCACAGGCTACTAGTGCTAGGCTAGCGACTGCACAGGACACCATCATGTTTCCAGAAAGAGAGTCGTCCCTCTCCCTTCCCCTCTCCTCCAGACCAAAAAGGCAGAAGCCAACCCCCTCTTCCCCTCTCGGCATGTCTCACAGCCACAGCAAGTTATTAGCTGAGATTCTGAATGAAATCCTGTACTATGGATGGATGAATTCTATCATCACGTACGCATACTGAAAAGCAGAAATGCACTAGTTTCTCACTCTATTATTTGTTATTTCTCTATCTCTTCAGTCAGCGCAGCGTTACCATACCAGAGGGACACAATGAGCAGGAATTCGATCATCCAAGAAGTGGAGAAGATGCATGGATAGGATAGAAGATAGTGAGCTGTGACTGTGAGCAGAGCAGCGACGACGCTGCCTGCTGAATTGTTCTGCAAGTCCTTTTCAGGACGGACGGATCGCGCCCGCCCACGCATGCTGACATGGGCTATACGCCTAGCTACTACTCCTACGCCCGTGCATGGCATGATCCGAATAAAGCCGGGCGATCTGAATTCTTGCTCAAGGGACCTGCTACACGCACCGTGCATGACACGAGGGTAGGAGTATATATATCTTAAACTACGGCTGGGCTGCCAGCCACCACATGCATGCATGCTTCCATTCCATCGCACACTCCATCTTTCTTCATAACCTGAAAACGATAGCCTTCAAGGAGCTACGACGACAGCTCAAAGGCTACGCTCTCCATGGCATTGGCATGGCCTGTGTGGTGCCTGTGTCTCTGTCTATCGATCGTTTTATTTGCCGTTTGGATCCACGAAAAGCGTTCCCTCGTGCCTGCTTTTGCTTTCTGCCTAGGTACCAAGACTAAACTATTAGCGACGCTAAAACAGATAAAGGGCAGTGCAGGCCCGCGCATGTGAATCCTAGCTAGGCATCTATATATATCGGTCCATTGGATGATAAATAAACTAGGTGCAAGTGCAAGCTGAGGTCGTCGATGAACGATGATGGTGTTGGTTCTTTCATCGGTGATCAAGTTGTGGTTATATATTGTTTAATACTGTTAGTTCAGACGACCAAATTCGATTGGTTGCATTTGTGAGTATTTGTGTTCATACCTCATAGTAAAATGGCCTAGTAAACTAGCATTCACATGCATGGTGTTGTGTTTGATTAGAAGAGCTTTTTATTTCTTTTTTTTTTTTGAAGTTTGTTTTGATTGGAGGAGTTTTTTTTCTTCCGTTTTCCTGCTATACGGGATTGGAATGCCTTCTTGGCCAAGTGTAACCTCTGAAAACAAAGAGGTCGATTCCATTTCCCTTGTCGAAATACGAGTACGAAAGTTTATGGTCCATTTGGTTGCAAAACAAGATGGGACAGAATGGTTCGATTGCTTATACTAGGGAGGATGAGATGGTTCCATGCAGATACGTGTTTGGATAGAGGGGTAGAACGGTTCCAGTTTATTGTCTTTGGTTGGGGATATAGAATGGATAAGATAACAGATCCATTAGCCAACGCTACTACAGGTTCCACTTGTCCGTTAAACACCCCACTTCCTCCCTTAATCGCATCACCATCTTGCAGTATGCCCCCACCCGACTCCACTCAAGCCATTCTTGGCGATTCGATACTCCATACACCTTTGACCTGCTTTTGCATAGGTCATAAGCCAGCCACGACACTACCTCACGCTACTCTACTAGCGTGCCCTCGCGGACTTTGCCCTCGCATGTAGATGCACCTTCAACTACTGCCTACCCTGACCAGTGACCATGTGTTGCTATGCCTAACCATCCCCGTCTATACCCCCATTCACACCTCTATACACTAGAGGAGATGGCCCCTACATCGTCGTAGTAGCATTATGAGCTCGTCTAGATAATTTTTCATACAGACTCACCCTAAATCAACCTCTCTTTTTTATTCTCACACCCTTTAACTAAACACTACCTTACTCAAAAAGAGGATGGAAGGGAGGACAGGGGAGGGGGGCAAAAGCCCCCTAAGTTATTAACGTCGTGGACGGATATGGTCTTAGGGCCACAACCCTAGGTGTGGCATAAAATTTCTCTTATATAAGCTTTAATTTTCTAGCCTAATATGAAGTGTCCCTATGCGCTGGGCCAATTGCTGCGTACCTACTACCAACAACGGTCACCGTCATCTAGATGTCTATAATCACATATTACCTCCTTAGAGATAATAGAAGAAATATTTTTTTTATTTTGAGAAATAGGAAGGTAAGCAAAATCGCACGAAAAATATCTATAAATTAGATCTAACATGCACGCAACACATGCAAACGTATATGGATGGTTCTCAAGATGACATGTAACATTTTTTAATTAAGTGATCTTTGCAATGGCTCCCAACATAACATGTAACACTTTTTTAATTCATTGATCTATGTGTGAAGCTGTATTTTTTCCTTGAAATGTGACTAAACCTAAATTGAAACGTGAAGGTAATGAACGACAAGGAGCGACAGACTTGAACATGTTGGTACTTAAATTTTTTTTTGTGTGTGCTATAAAAGGTCTTGACCGGCTCTGTGAGAGGATGAGAGAGGAGAGATAAAAGAAGCTCTTGTAAACAGTGCATACATCAGTGAAGCCGGAGCCGATGGTAACTCTACCAAACAGGACCGTAGTTTTCATAAGTTATGAAGCCTAACGGCAAGATGTGAAGTGACCATGGATGGGCCCTACTGAGTGCCCAAGTGCTAGAGTGATATGTTTTACGAGACAAATTTTGAGTTCTAGAATGTTATTTTTTTTAGCCAAAGACAGTACCTTTGGTCTACTAATATGAAGTTTTGGACATGACAAACGGCTTGTTCTTTTTTGCGAAGACAAATAGCTTGTTTTGACCGTCTGAAACGCCATACTTCAAGGACTAAAGAAGGTCCGATTAAAACACTGTTCGTTTAGGCTTGTTTGGCTGATAAGCCATGGATGAAAGTACCGTTGGCTGATTTAGTGTGAGTGAAAAATAATGTTCGTTGACTGAAAAAGTACGGCTTATAAGCCAAACAAGCCCAAGGGAACAGAGCGTAATTTGTTTGTTAGTAGGTGGAGTCGGTCTACCTAGGTCCAAGCATATGACTTTGTATAGGTGCTCATATTCACTTGATGTTTTCCGGTATATAAAGACGCTAAGGGCGCGTTTAGTTTCGAAAATTTTTAGCTTTTGGCTACTGTAGCACTTTCGTTTGTATTTGGCAAAAATTGTCCAATTATGGACTATTTAGGCTTAAAAGATTCGTCTCGCCAATTACAGGCAAACTGTGCAATTAATTATTCTTTTTACCTATATTTAATGCTCCATGCATATGCCGCAAGATTTGATGTGACGGGAAATCTTGAAATTTTTTAGTTTTTGGGTGGGATCTAAACAGGGCCTAAGTTTTTAGTAGCAGATGATGTATCCGTTGTTAACGACAAGATGCTTGTAGTGACTTCATTAATTTTATGATGATTCGACCCAATCTTTTAGCGAAGTTTACGGGGTAAGAATGGAAGTGAACGTAATAATTAAAAAAAACTGAACTGCTATTTGTCAACTGGTTGATTTGGCTTCATCTGTCAACCGAAATATGGGCATGCAGAGACCTAGCACTAGTCCTATCCGATAGATAGACTGACACCTAGGATATACGGAGTAACAGATAGACTGACCTACTTCAAACAAAAACGCATGGAGGTGGTCTTTTGTTGTGGAAATCAGCCGCTAAACGTGTCAAGTCGTCTCCATGAAAGACCAACAGCGCCTGAGTCGTTCTCGTTTCCCGTATCCAAAACGTTGGGCAGAGCACGCCGGCGCCGGCTGCCGAGACTGCCGGAACGGGACCAACTCACTGGCGCACGTAGGGGAAGGAAATTGGAAAGACCGAAAGAGGCAGGCAGGCTGGGGCAGCAGGCCACGCGGACGCGGCGTCGGCATCGGCGTAGACGTCAGCCGAGGGAACGGAAGAAGGGGGCCTTGGTTTCGGGGGAAAGAACAGAAAGCGCCCAATCAACCCCGGGTCTGCGCCCCGCGTGCTGCTGGTGTTTACTGGCGGCTTATTACTGCCGCCGCCGCCGCCGCCTACGGCCGTCGGCCTCGGTTTCTCACTCTCAGTCGAGTGCGTGGCCAGCCGGCCAGCAGGCTCTCGCCCAAGGCAAATCTACCCCCGCTCGGGCGGACTCGGGCGCGGGCCGCCCCACCTCACCTCCCTCGCCTCCTCGCTAGCTAGCTAGCCTTCATCATTCCTTGCTTCCTCCCTCCCCTCCCTCCTTCGCCCCTTCCCCTCCCTTTCCTTTCCCTTCACGAGATCCCCCCACCTCTGACCGCACCTCCCATGCCGCACTAGCTCGCTCACCCGCCCACTCCGCGCTCAGCAGCCGCCCCGCAGCGAGATCCAGCGCCGCCGCCGCCCCACGCAGGTGCTCGGCGGAATGTCCCACCGCCCGCCGGCGCCAATGCCGGACACCCTCTCGGACGCCTTCGCCGCCGCGGTGCTCCTCTCTTCCACCGACAAGCCGGACACGCTTCCCCCAGGGAGGCTCTCGCCCGTCTCCCCGCTCCCCTCAAAGCACGGGCACCAGCACCACCACCCGACCCCGAGCTCCTCCTCGGGCTCCTCCGGCTCCGTCTCCGTCTCCCGGGCCCCGGTCGCGCCCGCCTCCGGCCTCGCCTCGCGCCGGAGCCACTCCGGCGAGATCCCGCTCCCCTCCGACGCCCCGCCCCGCGGGGCCGCGCGCCCGGGCCACCGACGCACCGGCTCCGGCCCCCTCATCTTCACATCCGGCGCCGCGTGCTCCAGCTCCGCCACCTCGCCGCTCACCAACGCGCTCCCGGCAGGCAACATCTGCCCCTCCGGCCGCCTCGCCAAGCCTCTCCCCTCCTCCTGCTCCTCCGCCGCCACCCCGCCGCCCCCGCCCCCGCCCCGCGCCTCCCGCCACGACGTGCTCGGCTCCGGCACCGCCAACTACGGCCACGGGAGCATCGTCCGCTCGCGCGCCGCCGTCGGCGCCGCCACCGACGACGACGCGGTCCTCAGGCGCGCCATGTCGGCCGCCGACCCCGAGGAGGTCAAGAGGGCCGGGAACGACCAGTACAGGAAGGGCTGCTTCGAGGAGGCCCTCAGGCTCTACGACCGCGCCCTCGCCCTCTGCCCCGACAATGCCGCGTGCCGGGGCAACCGCGCCGCTGCTCTCATTGGCCTCCGCCGCCTCGGCGAGGCCGTCAAGGAGTGCGAGGAGGCGCTCCGGATTGATCCGTCCTATGGCCGCGCGCACCACCGCCTCGCGTCCCTGCATATAAGGTGAATGGATTGCTTGGGCCTTGGGCTGGCCGGCACTGAGATTGCTTCTCGGATCTGAGGCAACTTCTCTTCTACACAATGGGCTTGCTTTGCTGTTTGCTCCGCTGATCTCATCCTCAGCTAAAGAAAATACAGTACTAGAGTGATTTGCCACCATAATGTATCTCGATTTTGAATCTAAACTTTGCTATTTTTAACAGAGCTTGCGAAAACGGTCATGGGGTATGTTGCTCATGGAGTGAGGACTATTTCCACAATAGGCTCAATGTTTTTGTTAGTAGGACCATACTTTAGAGTGTTACTAGGCATCCATGTGGAACCGGGTTCATTTCACTATCGAACACTCCCTTTTGTGTCACTCTCCAGTCTCCATTCCCTTCATAGTTCGGGATTAGTTGCTTTTCTTCTTTCCAGACAACTAGTAACTGTTTGTTTGGTACAAAACAATAAATAGTAAACTTATAGACGGTCACTGCAGTCCTATTTTCTAGCCCCTTTTGCCTTTTTTTTTTCCTTGTTCAGTATAGACTTTATAGTGTTCGATGTTGATTCTTTTGTGCATTATCGTTGATTCTTTGTGTTGCTTTCATGAGTTGGACTAATATAATAGACTAAGTGATTCTTGAATTATTCACTCATACCAGTTTTTTATCTGATCTTACACCCTTATTGAACTGCAGGCTAGGACACATTGAGGATGCTCTGAAGCACCTGTCACTTGCAACCCCACAGCCTGACCTCCTAGAGTTGCACAAATTGCAAACAGTGGAGAAGCACTTGGGGAGATGTCTGGATGTGCGAAAGGCTGGGGACTGGAAGAGTGTTCTAAGGGAAAGTGATGCTGCTATTGCGGCTGGAGCTGACTCCTCTGCTCTGGTTAGATTCTTCCCTTCACCTAACTCGATATTGACTAGCTGACTCTTAGTTCAATGGCATGCGCTTACCTAATTTACACTTTCAGCTCTTGGCTGCTAGAGCAGAAGCTCTTCTCCGTCTCAATTTACTTGATGAGGCTGATATTGCAATCTCTAGTGCCTCCAAATTGGATTATACATCTTCATGCTCCTCAGACACCAAATTTTGTGGGTTTCTTGCCAATGCCTACCTCTTTTATGTACATGCCCAAGTTGACATGGCATTAGGAAGGTAATTCAGCAACTTTCCGTGTTTCGTGCAATCCTGCTACATATATACAAATAAGTTTACTGGTCAATATGCTTTTTTTCTTCCCACCTGAATGAAGGGAAAAAGGTTGCGCTACCAAGTTATATCATGTCTATGGAACTCTTTCTTTTTTAATACATTTTTCCTGCTGTAGCAAACTGTAGTCAAATAACACTTTAGTTCCTCTGAGCTTTGCTCTGAGGGTGAACAAAGAAGCTCAACAACCTTAACTCAAAAGTATTTTGACTTATCAGGTTCTTATAGGTTACCTTACCTGCTGTAGCTTGATATCATATGACTTGACAGTTGTGAACATTTTGCAGGTTTGATCATGCTGTCTCCTCCATAGATAAGGCTAGAATAATAGATCAAGGGAACACTGAAGTGGTAACCATGCATAACAAAGTGAAATCTGTGGCCAGAGCACGATCTCTAGGGAACGAGCTCTTCAATTCTGGAAAATTTTCAGAAGCTTGCCTTGCTTATGGTGAAGGGCTCAAACAACACCCTGTGAATAAAGTCCTGTACTGTAATAGGGCAGCTTGTAGGTTCAAGCTTGAGCAGTGGGAGAAGTCAATTGAAGACTGTAATGAAGCTCTCAAGATCCATCCCAATTATACCAAGGCTTTGCTCAGGAGAGCAGCATCCTATGGCAAGGTGGCATATTTTGATCTTCTACCCTTTCTTTTTTGTTTCTTTTTCCTGATTTAGAGTTTTGGAAACTCAAAAGCAACTTAATTTATTGCTCTTTTGGTGGTTAGATGGAGCGATGGGCAGAATCCGTGAAGGATTATGAGATTCTCAGAAAAGAACTTCCAGGTGACAAGGAGGTTGCTGAGGCCTATTTCCACGCCCAAGTTGCTCTCAAGTCATCTCGTGGTGAGGAGGTATCCAACTTGAAGTTTGGAGGAGAGGTTGAAGCGATTATAGGAATGGAACAATTCCAGATGGCTACATCTTTGCCAGGTTAGTCTTATAACCAGCCATATTCATTATTTTATAATGTTGATTCATGTCTTCTTTTTTGTTCATACTGCGAGCAAGCTACTTAGAAATCTTATATTGCCTATAGTAGCTCTTGAAAGATCATTTTTCATTACGTGTATATAGATACATTTTCCTAAAACACATATCCATTGCTTTAGTTCTGATAGCAAAGAAGAATACCAACTTATCAAGTAGTACCAGTAAAAGCCTTCCATATGGAGAACAGCATATGAATGAGAGCTTAGCCTTGCATTTGGTGCTCAACTTCTGAACAGCTCACCCAGCTAAATGTTACTAGAATCTAACTGAGCTGATCCCTAAGCCCGTGAGTTTTGGCTAATCTCTGGCAGATGCAAAAGACGAAGGTCCTTTAGCTAGTCATGGATTCATGATAGGTAGTGCAACTGGACCACACAAGCACCCCCTCTATTTTATCCTTGTTTTTTTTAGATTTACCTTGAATCCGTGACGCAGATAACATAATCATGTCTGACCACACAAGCACCCTCTATTTTGTCCCCTTTTTTTTCTCTAAGAATTCGTTGATGCTGATAACATAATCATATCTTCATTATTCAAGAATAGGAAGTCCCATTTAACTATTTCAGTTAACATGAATTTCCAATTGTTCTGTTTCCTCTGCTGCTTGTTCCTTGCACATGCATCCGCTGATGTTGACTTGCAGATGAGTAATAAATTGAACAGAACAATAGTAAGACGATCTTGACTTTTTCTGATAGGCATGAGGTTGTACCACCGGTTGGCAGTACTTGTTACTGTTTTCTGACGTGAAAGCAATGTTCACATGGCTTTTGTTTTCCTATCATTGTACTAATGCTGGTTGGAAGTACATAATTTGGTTACTCTTTTGTCTTTTACTATCTGGTCACTTGCTCTCTGTCAGTCTTGTGCTCTTGCTGTAATAGTAGTCCTTAGCTTTTCTTTATTTGACGCATCTTATTGGTCTACATGAAACAGGTGTTTCAGTTATCCATTTCATGATGCCTTCAAATCAGCAGTGCTGTAAGATTTCCCCATTTGTGAATACACTGTGTACGAGATACCCATCTGTTAATTTCCTCAAGGTAACTAACACTGTCTCATGGTGACATGGCCATCCACGGTCACCATCCCTTATCTGTCCTACATTAACATGCCCTTTTGTCTTCACTTCAGGTTGATGTGAACGAGAGCCCTGCTGTTGCACGCGCCGAAAATGTGAGGACAATTCCAACATTCAAAATCTACAAAAATGGTATGAGAGTCAAAGAGATGATCTGCCCCAGCCAACAGCTGCTGGAATATTCAGTGAGGCATTATGGGATTTAGGCCATGAAGCCGATGATTTGATGGTTCCTTCCGCCTCCAGCTTCTGGAGCGAGCACAGGCTTAGCCGGAGCAGAATCAGTCAAAGTTCATCTTGATGAGGGCAAGCGTGAAAACTGAAAAGCGAAGAGCAACTCTTCCCCGGCATTTTCCACCCCCATTCTCCATTTGTTGATTACCTACTCAATTTATTCTTTTAATCTGTCTCGTCCGTACATCATTGTTGAAATTTTCTTTAGAGCAAAAACATCTCCTGATTCATGTGAAGAATGACTGTAAATTTTTACTTCCATGTTTACCAGACAACTAAGGAAAGAAAGGTATAGATTGCATTTTGTAATCTCTAAATTCAGTCATGTATACGGAAGCATAGGCTTCCTTTGTTTTTCACGATCGGGTTCGTGGAAGCACCAACATTGCAATGGCCCAAATTCTAGTAGTACCTCCAAAAAGAATTTGATTCTAGGTTTGGATTATCATAAATTTGATTAGGGTTGTAAAATAGTATCAACATTTAATATCTCTAGATAGATTTATTATAAAAATCCATTCCATGATAAATCTAACAGTATTTATTAAATATTAGTATTTTTGTATATATTTAGATAAACTTTTACGTATTATAAATATTGGTATTTTTGTATATATTTGATAAAATTCGAAATTGATTGACTCTAGAAAAAATGACTTTTTTTTTTTTATTTTGGGACGATGGGAGTAGAATGGAGTTGTATACAAATACGTTACCAACCTTGTAATGGCCTGTATTCACATACTAATGGTATAAAAACTGTATACGAATGTTCAATCGCTATTACTGGTGCACTATGTCAGTCCTGAATTGCGTATTTCTACATGCTCTCTCAGCGCAGTTCCATACTAGCCTAGCACTGCATAACTACGTTTGAATTATATGTGATCTTTATGGTCATCTGGAACAGAGGATTGACTCAACCCTGTAAAATTTCCATGTACTGTAACTCCTAGGAAATACTTTTAACCTGCAGAAATTACAGGGGAAACCTTACGGAAAGTTAAAAGTATGAGCCTTCAGACTTCATGGCCTTTCCTCCAAAGAAAATTATGATTTTTTCCCAAGATTTTGTGAATGGGAGTTTTCGCATGTTTTTTGCAATCCCGTTTCTGCAAATGCATTCCCGTTAGAAGAATATACTGCGTTCTGGGATTCCTCGTTTACCTGAGGACTGTCGACCGGTTAGTTCGTTGTTCTCTGTGCTTTTGGCACCGACACGTGGGCCCGGCATCCATGAGGCCGATATTATTGTCAACGTCGAGACAAGGCCGTGCTGAGACTGGTTGCTTTGGCATTTCCTCTTCCTCCAGATGGAAGATGGGCATATGCATTTCTGTCCCATCACCATCTCTCCATGCCCACATGCGGACTCGCAGTCCTTTCTTTTAGATCCCGGTACAGGCCGCGCTTCTTTAGACTGTCTTCAACAGAGCCGACCCAAATTTTACCGTTTGGGTCACGCGCAGCAAAAGAAAACCACACCAAAAAATGCTGAACTCCAACAGCGAACGCAAAAAGAGGCGCCGGAGCTCGCGAAGCACGCCGCTGAGGCGCGCGGCGCCCGCTGCAGGACCCCGGCCGCCGGAGATGCTCGACGTGGTCTGAATCCCGCTGCCGAAGCCTCCGCGCCAAGGAAGCCGCAGAGCACCGTCGAGCTCGCTACTCGCCGGAGCGGGCGAGCTCCGCCACAGCCGCCGCGGGACGCAGAAGGATGGAGAGAGGGCGCGCGCAGGTGCTGGCGGGTGGTAGAGGAGGAGAAGGAGGGGCTGGGGAGCCGCCGGCGGGGACGGGGACGCCGAGCCGCCGGAGCTGTGCCGCGTGCCGCTTTTGCGTAGCGAGGAGAGGGGATGCTTTTTTGCGTAACATCTCGGCTGATAGGCAAAATGTGTCGTGTGTTTGGGTGAGCCGTTGAAGGTTGTTTTTGGGTAGGCAAAGCACTGTGCGAGATCTATTTTTGAGTTTGGGTATCCCTGTTGGAGTCAGTCTTAGCTGTTCTACGATGCATCATCTTGCATACAGCATATCTCTTACAACCAAAAAAAAAGTGGAGATATTTTTTTGTGTGATATTTATTTTGGTTCGTCCGTCTGTCCACGTCTGCGATCCCACGACATCTTCCACATACATAATTCTCCTTGATTGAATATTGTTTGTCATATGATAAAGAAATCACGGTAAAATAGGAAGTAAAAAATTATTGTGCTATCCATATACATATTGCATGTTTGCATGCACCAGCATACATGGCAATGAGCAAAAGGAAAGAGAATTAACACAGAAAGAAAGAGAATTAAGACAAAATAAATCTCTTTGCATTTCTGAAAACCTTGCCAAATCTGTCTACATTTAATTACTTTCTCTCTTTGCATTTGCAAAATGGACAACTTTTTTCTCCTTTCATTTGATTTCACGCTCACATGTTCCATCGTCCTCGCTTGCTGTTTTAGGTAGCGTGCCCGTACGTTGCTACGGGACAACTAAATCTTTTATACTAAAAACACACGGATCGCGCGATAAGATAACAATACTGTTAAATTAAATACCAACGTTAAAGTGACATTTAATTCAAAAAGCAAAGTTCATGAAATTAACACAGTCACGGAGAGCGCGGCGTCGTAGGCTCACAAACTCTACTGTATAGACTTTTTCGTGATATGGCTAGGATAATATTATATATCGGCAGAAAGAATTCTTCGATATCTATTTCTTTCATGCGCCAATAAATCCATGAATAAGTTCCGCTGCATCTCCATATAATCCTGTACACACATGTTCGAGTATATATGGAAATATTAGTGCCTGTCACATGGATAATATTGCGTGTCTTAAAAAATCTCTCATAAAATTTTAAAACAAAGTATGTTATACTCACCGTATAAATATCTGTGGCTTTAGGACTATTCCACACAGACATATATTGTAGAATAAGGTATCCACTTGAGTGTCTATTCCAAGATGTTGAATTAGGTGTTGTAATTCTTAATTTCGACATATTTTTTAGGTTAAGGTAACCAATGGTGACATTTTTCTTAGTGGTGCATAATTTTATGGTGTACCTTTTGATTATCTGAGTAAGCACAAATTAGCATGGCAAATGCTCAGAAAAGCTGTTGAGAAGGCCAAGGTTGAGTTTTTCTTCACTATGCATACTAAAACCTATGTCCCCTTTTATCATTGCCGATGTTTTTAATGCAAAGCAATTCAACATTACTATGATCAGATATAAGTTTCAGTCTCTTGTGAGCAATCTCATAGAGGGACTCTCATCCTTTATGTGATCTGCCTCAAGGATATTGATAGGACGATGGACCCATGTTGGAATGTCGCACCAAAAAGTTTCTACGTTTTGTCCATGATTTATTTTCCATGAATACATGCGGGTACTATGATAACACTAACTACACCAAATGAAAGATTAGAGAGAATTTGCATTTCCTCCAGAAGGATTTATTTATTAAGTTCTTTGGACTCTACAGTTAGTTTTGAAATATCCGTTTGCATGTCTTACCTCGTATCCTAATTCAAAATTTTGTAGTTTAGTTAGAATATTTAGGTGATTGTATATATATAATATTCAATACAAGAATAATCTATGCATGATCTTCTTGAAAGATTTCTGTAGTGTAAAGACATCTTCGTTTTTCATACATACCCATGCTAACGCTACGATAAAAACAAAAGGATAATATATCAATTAAAAAATAAAAATAAAACTCATGCTCAAAGTCAAAGAGATAAATTATGGATGCTTGAATTTTGTCATCCATTATCTACCGGCGTGCCTATAAAATAGACTGAATAAACAATTAAACATAGATAGAAAACTAAATTAATGAAAGGATCATTGCAAGACATCAATCATCTCATAGCTTCGGACAATATCGCAAAACTATTAAAAACTGTAACCATGCCCTCACTTCAAACATTATCCAGATAAATGGATTACAATGAAAGAAATGGATATCGGAGATTTCTTCATGCTAATATAAAACATTATCTTAGTCGCATCACGGAAAGATCTATAAAGTAGAGTTTGTGAGCCTGCGACGCCGCGCACTCCGTGACTGTGTTAAATTCATAAATTTTGTATTTTGGATTAAATGTCACTTTAATGTTGGTATTTAATTTTTACAGTATTGTTATCTTATCGTGCGATCCGTGTGTTTTTAATATAAATTGTTAGTTATTCCGTAGCAACGCACAGACACGCTACATAGTACTATAATAGAAAGAATAAGAAAAAAAAAGATGCCATGCTGGCCTTCATTTTGTCAGTAATTAGCGTCATCTTGCTAGTAGTATGTACTTCCATTAACAATCTTGGGAGACTCCCTAATTTACCATAAATTTTCTAATTCATGTTTTTGTCTATGATTAGGTGGGCCCAGTCCAGACCCAAGATGTTGTTGTCTTATTGACCAAATGAATGACAAATATGGGATGGGGGGATCTTTTAGCAACAAAATAAGGAACTGTACAGTATGATCTCATCATGCTGGGGAGAGTGGTGCACATTGCCCCTCAGCCAAAATAATGATTTTGATCCGCCGCAGCATATGCGCAGACTCCATCGTCAATGAGTGCAGCCAATCAGGAAGAATGAGTATTACAACGGAATGATTTTACAGTCGTTCAAATCTCTTATTTCATGTTTAGATACAAGAACCAATTGATTTCTGTTCAGTGCATAACAACCACAAAATTCAAAAGTTTGGACTCACAGGATGTATAAGTTACAAATCATAATGCACAGGGCATGATCCTAGAAAATGTAGTCTAGTCAAGATCGCAAAACGAGACTGCAAAAGGTTTATCCAAGAATGCGTTCCACATGGTGTGCCACAGATTTTGTGAGACTGTCTGCTTCTACCTGCGTAGATGCCTCTGCATACACCCGTACCACATCTTCTGTACCAGATGGCCGCACAAAGCATCGCCCGTGGGTGTAGTTGGCTGCAGTGACATCACAATTTGAATATCAATCACACCAACGCAAAGTAAATTAGAATTCAAAGAGTGCGATGCAGAACTGTTACACACTGCATGATATAATTAAGTTGGCGCTTACCAGTCTCCTTATCTATCAATTCTTGCAAACCAGAAGGTTGACTAACTTTTGTCTCTGCGTTTGTTGTGAGATTTTTTTTTTTAATTTTAACATTTTTTTGAAACTAATTTTAAATTTAACACGGCCGGTTTTTTTTAAACTAACACTTTTGGCCGCGCCTATTTCCTGTCGCGGCCAAATGCCTGTGCCGCGCCATGTATGGTGGCGCGGCACAGGGCTTACGTGGCGGTAACCGGGTCCGCTGACCGCTGACGGGGCAGGGCCTGCCGCGCCACCGATCTTGGCGCGGCAATGCCGCGTCACGGAGCATGACGTGGCTACGCCAAATAAAACCCCGCAGCGAGGCCGCCCGCCCGCCCGCTGCCCTGCCCGCTCGCCCGCCGCCAGCCGCCTCTGCCCCGCCGCCACGCAGCTCCCGCGGCCGCCTACGCCGCGCCCGCCTGCCCACGCCGCGCCCGGCCACTCCTGCCGCACAGCGCCCGCGCCGGCTGCGCTCGGCCAGTCCCGCCGCACAACGCCCGCACCGGCTGCGCCACGAACGCCGGTGCGTCAAGGCCGTCAGCTCCTAAGGTACCTCCCTCTCGATTTCATGTTATTTTGATTATTACTATTTTAGGATAATTAGTGATTGAGATAATTAGTGATTTATGATAGTTAGTAATTTAGGATAGTTAGGGTTTTATGATTGTTATTGATTTATGATAGTTTGTCAAATTTAGGATACTAACTGATTTAGGATAGTTAGGTAAGTGAATTTGTTTGTGATTTACGTAGGTAGTTTTTAGGTTCGAGGTTGTGTGTCCTAGTATAGTTAGGAATTTGGGTTTAGAGATTGATTAGATATTTATTAATTAGTTTATAGTTAGTTATTTAGTTAGGGATTTTGGGTATACCTACTAGTTTACAAACGTCGGTAGTTACTAGTGCGTGATACGTCGATTTTGATGACTTCATAAAGTTTCTTCAAATGCTTATATTCCTAGTGAAGTTGTTTATCTTACAAGTGCGTGATATGTCTGTTAATGTTACTTTGAATATATACATGTGCTTTCATATCGTGTTCGTATTGCATAACAAGTAGTTCAAATTTTACAATGCTACATAATGTTAATTTGAATTTTGTTAATTTGAATACACTAACGTTTTTTTATCAATTTGTAACAGGATGGCCCCACCCACGCAGCACCCATTGTACCCTATTCTTGAGGTGGAGTACGACGACCAGCACCGAGCACATATCTTGAGTGACAACGACGCAGAGGTGGCCTTGCCTTCTTTGAGGCCCTGCACGTACACCAGGGCGCACTAGTGGGACGAGCGTTACACGCCGTACATACGGCGTGCCGGCTTTCTCGAGCTTGTCCGTGTTGTCAACCACGGTCTTCCACCCCTTGACCCAGTACTACTTACTGTAGCTGTAGACAGGTGCGAGTGTATTCTTTGTACGTAAACTTTCTTATAACAAATTTGAGGCAAATAACAGTCATTCTATTCTTATATCAGGTGGAGGCCTGAGACCCACATGTTCCACCTACCTTGTGGCGAGATGACCTTGACCATGTAGGACGTGAAGGCTATTTTTGGCCTTCGGTTGGGGGGACTTCCAGTGACAGGGATAGTTGACAATGATCACTGGAAGGAGTTGTTGGCTCAGTTTACTGACTTTCTTCCACCGGATGACGAGGCTTTCAAGAAAAATAAGTGAGAAATTAAAGCTTATTTAATACTTGCATTGCTTTTCTGCAGCCATCGGGTCTCATTTTGTTTGGTAAATTTCAGGAAAACTTCCGGTGTTTCGTCGTTCTGGATCATGGAGCGCTTTGATTACTTGGACTCATAGGCTGAGGAGGCTCAGATCGACAGGTTCGCTCAAGTTTGGCTCTGGCACTTTCTTGGTGCTTTTCTCTTTCTAGACGCTTCGGGCAACACTGGCACTTTCTTGGTGCTTTCCTCTTTCCAGACGCTTTGGACAACACCATCAGCTGGATCTTCCTTGACATACTACGCCAGCTGTGGGAGAACATAGCGGCGTACAGTTGCGGCAGCGCAGTCCTGGCATGGACGTATCGATAGCTATGCGTTGCCTGCCGTCGCACCTCAGTGTACACGAACCTTGGGGGTTGCTCGTACCTACTCCAGGTTTGGTGTTGGGAACGATGGCCCGTTGGGAGGCCACTTAGTACTGGTTTACCGGTAAGTACTTCGGTTCATTATATTCTTCGATATGGTTATATATGATGAGTTTATTAATGGTTAATTCATTATCGTATTCAATGTAGCAATGGAACGGGCAGGATACACTCTCTACAGCTCTGTTTATCTGGACGGAATCAGAGTTAGTTAGAGGGAATTGTTGACATAAAATGTGACGCACTGTGCCTCACACACAGCAAGCCGAAAAGCGTAGCTTCAATCGGGTTCCCGGGTGTTTCGTTATCCGGAAGCGTGCCAGTCAGTTTGACCTGAAAACTAACAAGGGATAAAACAATTAAATGTCAAACCGGAACATGTCGGGTAATACCAGACAGTTCCACATATACGGCCCTGAAGCCACTTACAACGACATACAGCTATAGAGAGCTGTCTGCCAATGAGTTCATAAACCGTTCAGCTAATCGTAAGATGAATACACGTTGAGACCTGATTGCCGAATACACGTGCATGGGAAGACATGTTTGAACAAGTGAAATTAATTATGAGTTAATGCATAACCAAGCTCGGCAGTTCAGCCGAATTGGGGTCCATGAAGAAGGAACATGCAAATAAAAACGATTAAACTAATCTAAAACCTGCGTCTGCCGCACGACACCTGGTTTTGTTAAAGCTTAAACATGATTAACATGCATGAACCCGCAACATGTGACAACCTAGATTAAAATAATTCGGCCATTATGAGCATGCTATCTAGTTGCAAAGATATTATGAAAAAAGCAATGATCGTTGAAACACGAATAAAACCACAAGAGAGAGAAGGCCGAACAATATCAATCTAGATTGGGCAGAAGTGTGTTACAAATATATATATACATAAAATATTCCGTAACATGCAACACTGGATAACTTAATGAATCTATTTAGATTTTGCCATATCTAAAAGAGCCGATAACTATCTTGCTTTTACTGAGCATATTGAGCAAACGCCTGCCGCACGGTATCTACTCATAAACAAAGCATAAGCAAAGACTTCTTGATTGTCAAACAAAGATCCGCCGCACGATCATTGAAAACAAACAAGACTACTTGCATCATGTCTAAATCCACCGCATGATACTAAACATGATAACAAGGTTGTCGGAACTTACGGAGGTCGACGGATCGATGACTCCTCTCGAAGAACTCGACGACACGACAAAAAGACTCGAAAGTTGGCACGGGGCCGGTTGTATTGATTTGGTTGTGAACACTTATTATAATGGTTGAGGGTCAATATTTATACCCTAGACAAAACACGAGTCCTAGAGGACTACGATTTACAAAGGAACCTCTAAATTAACTTGGAAACCCACGATTCCTTACCCTAAACTTTTAGAGTCCTTTACTATTACAACTTTCACCTTTTCGACCGGCCTTGCCTGCCATCTTTTGTTTTCCTCGAATGGAATTACCGCCTTCTGGAATAACCGACCGCAATGCATTTAGCCGACCGCATGCCTTGTTTGCCGAATACCCTTCTTCCAACATGTGGGTCTACCTGTCATCTTCCAGAATCGACCAAAATCCAGTGTTAACACATGCCCCCTCAATTTCGGGATAAAAGTTGTTTTATTCTGAAATTGACCACAAGCTCTTTCATTCTCCTAGGTCATCACCGTCCAAAACCGCAGCCGCTGCCCAAAAATTCAAGCTTTCAGCGCAACCTCGGACCTTCTTCAAATCTTCAATGGCGACCCAGGATGAAATCCCAGAGGTAAACTTTACTTATATTCGACAACTTTCATTTTATCCTCCCGCTCTTCTTCTGATTTACTCCCCTTTGATTTCAATCATCTTCTAAAGGAATACAAGAGCCAGATTTTGATCCCCTATGCTGCCAACCCCGATTCTTATTTCCTCGGCCCAATGGGAAATCCTGATCCCTCTGAAATTATCGAGAAGGAAACCCAAAGAATTCCTTTTAAGTCTGGGATTACCTCGCCAAACCGATGGCCAAACACGTTCAAGAATTGGCCATTTCCCCCAATCACCGGATGGCGTAACTGGTACAGGAGAATGCTGGAGAAAAGCAGCAGCCACTGGGAAAGTCAGGACATCAGTCATTGTTTGGAGTTATCTTTAGCAGAGACACCCAGGAATGACTCCCTTCTGATAGCAGCTTCTCATTTTTGGTCTGACGCTATCAATGCCTTTATCTTTGGTCATGGTATTATGACCATCACTCTAGCCGACGTATTCATGATGACTGGCTTGAATGTGTCATTGCCAGTATACCCCTACAAGTACAAGAGCAAAAGTAACCAAAGAGCCGTCAGCTCTGGATGTGGATGGGTCAAACATATTCAGAACTACATGAACGCATCTGGCGCCGTCTCTGACAAAGAGTTGAAAGCCTTCATGAACATGTGGCTATGCAGATTCATCTTCTATGGAAAATCCAATGAACCAACCCTGAATCACATGGTAATGGCTGAAGACTTAGCTGCAGGCACTCAGATCTCACTAGGCAAACATCTCTTAGGGTCTGCTTATCATATGATGCATCAGATTACTCTTCAGATGCGCCAAGGTGGAGAAATCTCTTGTGTGAATGGTCCCTGGTGGCTAATTCAAATGTGGCTTCAACTATATATGCATCAGATAACCTCTGTGAGCCTCTTCAATCTAAGTTTTCCTTCAGTCAACTATGCTGAAGGCAACACAGCAAAGGTCAAGGCTTGTCAGACTTATGGGGAAGCAGCATCATCCATAAGCATTGACATAGACATCGATCATTTCTTCAAGCTATTTTTCAAAGGATTCGGTAATGTGCTCTGGTTTCCTTACAGAGAAAATGAAGATCTGACTTTGCCCTGCAAGTTTAGCTATGAAATTGGTTGTTCAGGCCAAGAATCCACGGAAATCTTCAACTCCTTTATCAAACCTTGCACTCTGCCAGCTGAATTTCATCATGGGAGATTAGTACAATCAACCTATGAATTCTATTACCCAAACATGGTGGCCAGACAATTAGGATGCGGCCAACAGCCTCCAAAATTCCTCTTCTCAACAATCATAAAGTCAAGGGAAATAATAACAGAAGGAATGGAAGCCAAGAAGGTCTTTGAATTAGGATGGGAATTGCCAATATACGAACCATCTCCATTTGGACTAATAGATGTTGCTCATCCCTTCTTTGTTTCTTGGTGGCAAGAATGGCATGCTCATATCTTCAATATATCAGTTCATTCTTTATGCAAAAATTTGCAACCCGATTTTGCTTCTGACAGTGAGGTAATTTCATTATGCCCATCATTTCTTGTTCTTGAATCCACTTCTTACTTTAACATCTGGTCATGCACAGGATCTTGAGCTTACTCCCCCAGCCAAAGCAATCCAGTACTATTCGGCTGGTCCCAAGCCTGCTCTGGGGTTTGATGCTCTAGACTTGAAGGAATTCATGAAAACTCCTGTAACTTTGGATTCAGCACCTTTAAAGGCATTCATGAAAACTTCTGCTACTTCAGCTGCTGCATCTTCAAGAGAAAAAAGCAAAAGGAAAACACCTGAAAGTTTCCTCTTACCCAAGAAACCAAGGACCAAGAAAGCCAGATTACCTCCTAAGGTATGAACCTTTTATTTTCTTTATCAAGTTAACAACCTTACTTAGCAGTAAACTTGACCATCTCTACATTCACTTCTTCCATTGTAGCCACAAGTCGAAATTCCCACACTGGGTAATACCTCAGCGCCTGCAGAACCAACCCCTGAAGTTTCTACTGAAGATGAAGAAATTCATGATAGCGAAATTTCAGAGACTCATGAAGCTGAAGGTTCAAGGGCTTATAAACCTGATGAGACTATAGGTAACATTGTTCAACCAATTCTCTTTTTCTTTCTTTCAATAACATCTATTCTCTTATGCTCATTATCATTTACTTTACTGAAAACAGATGAAATCTTAGATGAACTGGCAAGGGAAACCTCTCCTGATCAAGCTCCAAACTTGTCCCCTCTGAATCTTCAGCCAAGTTCCCCAGCAAGCCATGGTATAACCCATCCTGATGATCAACCAGCTCAGCAGGTAATCCTTTGTTTTAACCTATATTTTTAGCAAAATTACCCAATCGGCTAACACCTTCTTTCTTTTTTTTAGAAGAACATCACTAAACCGACCACCAGCTACTCCTTCTCTATTGAGGACTACGTCATTGAGAAAGGTGAAGAGATCACTTCCCATCAAACCTTATCACTAGAAAATCAGGCTCGGCTAAAAGAAGTGATCATTCTGCTGAACAAGGATACCATTAGTCTGGTTTAGGATGCAGACCAGATAAAAGACCTCCTTGAACTCATTGATCAAGATATCCCATCTGCTCTCAAAGCTCCCCTAGAATCTGCAGCCCATCTTGACGACCATTTTGCTATGGTGAGAAGAGCAACTAAAAATATATCTTCGAGGACCGCTCTGCAGAAGGATAGATCTCTGAAAAAGCTGGAGATTAAAGATCTTCACTCTCATATCCAAACTACGAGAAATTCCTTGGCAACCTTGGAGCCTGAACTGAAAGCCATGGAGGATGAAAAAAGCAGACTAGAAGCTCAACTAGCCGAACTGAATGCCAAAATTCAATCTCACAAGGCCCATATAACTAATTTGCCAAAGAACATAGAAGCAGCTTCACTGAAGATAGCTTCAACCATCAAAGAAGATCAACAGATCAAAACTAAGTTATCCAGCATCCAGAGCTCCGAAGATGAAGATCAAAAGGTGCTAGATAATGTTAGCCGAATCAGAACTTAGGCTATAGAGGCAATCAATCACCTTCTGAACCAGTAGACATTGGATTTGTAATAAACTTAAGTGTGATATCTTCTTTCCCTCGATTAACCAGCTTTATGTTTACTTATTTTTATTCATTCAAAAGCAATCGGCCCCTTTCCCTTAAATTACTCGATTGGAATGTAGCCAATTGTCTCCATTCTTCCGATAGCCGAACGAGTCCAATTCAAACATTGTGAGGGTATAACCGAACAACGTTGGCTCCAACAAACCAAGGAGATATTTGAGTGACGTTCGACTTAACCCATGCTTGGCCCAGCCCAGTAACGGCCCAGCCAAAAGGGAGAAAACCTACTCCGCCGTTCGGGATTCTCGCCCCACAACCCCGTGGAATTCGCCACGATCCCTCGCTTCGGCTTATAAATAGACTTTTCCGTTGGCCTTCATCACTATCTTCGCCTCAGCGTTCTCACACCCGTCTCTTCCACTTCCTTCATCCGATTCACTCCAGAAGGAAACCCTAACTTCCATCAAAGCAAATGACGAACAGTGGCAACCATGGCAAGCGTCCTGCTGACGGAGAGGCTGAAGGAAGCAGGGCATCGCGCTGCCGGCGTCATGGGTATGATTCGGCCTTTTGCCCCCTTTGCAATTTCCTTGTTCATCTCTTAATTTCGATTTCTTCTTCCTCATTCATCAGGATAAGGGTCATCAGCTCCAGCCAATACCATCTCCTTCCTCTAGTGACGGCAGCTCAACCGGGAACTCCATCATCCGGCTCCTCCGGGTCTTTCAGCTCTTCAAGCTCTTACCACTCCAATCCTTGGGGTTCGGCAGAGCCAGCAGATGCACACCATCCATACTCTCACGAGGAGGCGCTCAAGTTTCGCCAAGAGAGGGACGAAGCCCGGGAGGAGCTAGGCGACGTCTCCAAGAAGTTCGGACATCGATCAAGCCGAATGGGAGGACCAGCGGAAGCAATTCTGCGACGCCATCACCAGTTTGATATCCTCATTTAGTTTTATCATCCTGGCTTCCTTTGCTTGCCGACTCATTTCTTCTTTTCTGTCCAGCTCTTTCCGTGGAGAATGACCGCTTGAAGGCGGGCAGCGAACAAGATCGCCGACAAGGTGAATGCCCAGGGGGAGACATCCGAAGCACGCCTTGATGCTGTGGACGGCCGCATTGATCAGGCCGTCATCCAAGGTGTGCACCTCGGCGCTTTTCTCAGGCTGGCGGCAATGACCTCCCAAACCAACGAGGACTACTCCTCCCAGCTAGTTGGCTTCGTTGGAGGACGCCCGAACGAGATCGACGACATTGATGAACGTCTGGAGGCCTACGATGATCATGCCGCTGCTCTTGCTAAAATCACAAACCCCCAGTCCATCCTCAATAAGTTATTTGAGGAGTAGTTTGTATTAGGATGAACTTTTATAAATAATCTCGTCCTTTGGAATAATATTTACTTCTTTGAATCTTTCCACTTGCGACTGTCAGAAAAATGCTGAAAACAACTCAGTTTTGGATAAACATTCTTGTGCTAGAGGCGACGCAAACTGCATCGGCTATTTTGCGCTAAAGGCGATATGAACGATATCGGCTATTCTCAATCTTGTATCTGATTTTTAGGCTAAAGGCGATATGAACAATATCGGCTATTCTCAGTTTCGTATCCGATCTTCAGACTAAAGGTGATTCTTTCTTTGTCGGTTTTTCTGATCTACATTCATGAACCAACCTCAACACTGGGGTAGTATTTCTTAAGAAATCTTCCATTGATAGCTCTGGTAAACCCCTCCCCAAATAAAGTCTTCAATATGTACGTATTGCCAGGTACACATTCTACTATTCGGAAAGGACCTTCCCAATTTGGAGACCATTTGCCGAACGCTCTATCCTTTGTTCCAACTGGCAATATAGTTTTCCAAACCAAGTCTCCTTCTGCGAATTGCTTTAGCCTAACCCTTTTGTTATAATACCTGGCAACACGTATTTTATTTTTCTCAATATTTTCCAATGCCTTGAGACGAATCAAATGTAAATCTTCCAATTCATCCATCATCAGATTCTTATAATCTTCTTTTGCCAATTCTTTCTGTAACACAACTCGCCTTGAATCCAACCGTAACTCCCATGGTAGTACAGCATGATGCCCATAAACCAGTTCATAGGGAGACGTTTGAGTGGATCCATGACAAGCCATTCGGTAAGCCCACAGTGCTTCATTAAGAACCAAGTGCCATTTCTTTGGCTTTTCATCAATCTTCTTCTGGATAATTTTAATCATAATCTTATTTGATGCTTCTGCCTGACCATTAGCTTGTGCATAATAAGGAGAAGAATTATACAACTTAATCCCCATACTTTTGGCAAAGTCACAAAATTCTGAAGAAGTAAATTGAGTTCTTTGATCAGTTGTTATAGTCTAAGGAATCCCAAATCTGTGAACTATATGTTCCTTAACAAAACTGATCATATTCTCTGACGTTACCTTCTTTAAAGGGATAGCCTCAACCCACTTGGTGAAATAATCCGTGGCCAAGAGTACAAATTTATGTCCCTTACTAGAAGGAGGATTAATCTGACCAATTAAATCTATACCCCATCCTCTGAACGGCCAAGGCTTAATTATAGGATTCATAGCAGACGCTGGAACTTTTTGAATATTGCCGAATTTCTGACAATTGTGACACCCTTTGTAATATTCAAAACAATCTTCCAACATAGTTGGCCAAAAATAACCAGTTCTTCTAATTATCCACTTCATCCGATAAGCTGACTGATGTGCACCACACAATCCTTCGTGAACCTCATACATCACTTTCTTGGCCTCTTCTTGACTTAAGCATTTGAGTAATACTCCATCGATGGACTTGTAATATAACTGATTATCAAGAAACACAAATTTGAGAGCTTTGTACCTGATTTTTCGGGAAACCTTTTGAGATGGATTTTTCAGATAATTGATAACTTCGTATCTCCAATCACCATCTACTGGATCAGTATTTAAAACATCTTCCTCCATAGCAAAAACTTCCCGATTCTCTCGATATCCAGAAGCAGCTTGAGCTAACTTATTTGCTTCTTCATTGTACTCTCTAGGGATGTGATGCAAGGTTACTATCAGAAAATTCTTCAAAAGTTCTCTACACTCCTCATAATATTCTCTTAACACATTGTTCTTGCATTTATACTGACCATTCAGTTGATTAATCACCAACTCAGAATCCCCAAAGATTTCAACAGCAATGGCCTTTACTTCTATAAGAAGCTGAAGCCCTCTAAGCAATGCTTCATACTCTGCCTGGTTATTAGTAACATGAAAGTCAATAGGAACCGCATACTCAAAAGTCTTTCCTTGTGGGGAAATCAAGAGAATACCAGCACCACCACCTTTGTTACAAGATGATCCATCAAAGAACAAGGCCCAAGGCACAATGCTTATCGCCTCAACAGAAAGATCCTGATGTTGGGTAATAAAATCGGCAATAATTTGACCCTTTACCGCCTTTGCCGATTCGTATCTTAAATTAAATCCTGACAATGCTAAAATCCATTTGCCAATTCTTCCATTCAAAATCGGCATTGATAACATATGTTTGATTACATCAAAACTAGAAACCACCACGCATTCGGAATTCAACAAATAGTGCCGTGATTTGGTACATGAGTAATATACACACAAGCAAAGTTTTTCTGTAGCCGAATACCTTGTTTCTGGGTCTAGTAGTTTTCGGCTAAGATAAGCTATGACTCTTTCTTTTTCTTCAAACTCTTGCATAAGGGCCGATCCTATCGTTAGGCCATCAGCCGCCACATACAACTTAAAAGGCTTATCAAGTTGTGGAGGTACCAGCACAGGTGGTGCTTTCATATATTGTTTGATCTCATCAAAAGCCTTTTGTTGTATGTCACCCCATATAAATTTTTGATCTTTCTTGAGTTTTAATAAAGGGGAAAAGGGTAAAACTCTTTCTGATAGATTGGATATGAATCTTCTTACAAAGTTGACTTTGCCTAACAATGATTGCAATTCTGTGAGATTAGTTGGCGGCATAACTTTGTCTATTGCTTCCATGCTCTTTTTCCCAACTTCAATTCCTCCTTTATGAACTAAAAATCCCAAAAAACTCACCAGCCGAAACTCCAAAGGCACATTTGTTTGGATTCATCTTCAAGCCATGCTTTCTTGTGCACTCCAGAGTCTTTCTTAAATCGGCTAAATGTCTTTCATGATTTCTAGACTTGACTACTACATCATCGATGTAGATTTCTACAATCTTGCCGATCAGCTCGTGAAAAATATAATTCATAGCTCTTTGATAAGTTGCACCGGCATTCTTTAACCCAAACGTCATGACTATCCACTCGAACAAACCAATATGACCAGGACATCTGAAAGCTGTTTTCGAAATATCTTCTATTGCCATAAAAATTTCGTTATAGCCAGCATTACCATCCATAAAACTAATGACCTCATAACCTGCTGCTGCATCTACCAGCAAATCGGCAACTGGCATTGGGTAACCATCCATGGGAGTAGCCTTATTAAGATCTCTAAAATCTATGCAAACTCTCATTTTTCCATTTTTCTTGTATACCGGTACTATATTTGAAATCCACTCTGCATACTTGCATGGCCGAATGAAGTTTGCTTCTATTAACCTTTCAACCTCCTTCTTCACATCGGCCAATACTTCCTCTTTGTATATCTTCCTTGGAGGTTGTTTATAAGGACGAAATCTAGGTTTAATGGGTAATCGATGCTCAACAATGGAACGATCCAATCCAGGCTATTTCCGTGTAATCCCAAGCAAAACAGTCTTTAAACTCTTTCAACAAATCTATTAACTTTGATTTATATTCTGGGTCTAACTTCGCACTAATATACATCGGCCTTAGCTTAGAACCATCACCAACATTAATTTCTTCCAATTTATCAGCCGATATAAAACCACGTCCCAACTTTCCTTTGTTGCCATCGACGGGATTTTCCCATTAAAAATTGCTATGAGAGCCGACTGCTTGGATCGGCTGTTGGCCCTCGCTGAAAACATTTACAGGACCTTCTTTCCACACTTTTCCAGAGAAAACAATCGACGCCCTCATATTCCCAATAGGTAGATTCTGTGGCAGCAACACTTACCGAATTATCAGCATGTACAACTTCAACATCATCTCCAATCCATTGAATGAGAATTTGATGCATAGTTGAAGGAATGCAACAATTAGCATGGATCCAATCTCTGCCCAAGAGTAGACTATATGCCCCCTTGCCATCAATGACAAAAAAGGTAGTAATCAGAGTTTTTGACCCAATAGTCAGTTCGACATGGACAGCACCTCGGGTATCGGAAGGATTGCCAGCAAAGTCCCTAAGCACCATGTCAGTTTTCAACAATTCTTCATTATTCATCCCAAGTTTCCTGAAGGTAGTATAAGGCATGATATTGATAGCAGCCCCTCCATCGACAAACATCTTAGTTAAAGGCTTGCTATTGACATATCCCTTTAAATAGAGTGGTCTCAAGTGACGATTCTTGATTGGTTTATCAAAAACAGTCTGCTGTGTTAATACAAGCTGAGCCATCAAATCCTGATATTCACTTTCATCAAAATCAGAGTACACCTCTTCTTGGACATCTTGGCTTTCGGGAGCTATAAATTCTGATGGGAGGAAGAAAAGCCATACAAGCATTAGCCGAAGGATCACATCCATCAGGCTTCTTTTTTGGACGCCATATTTGTTTTGTTTCGGTAACTTCCAGTTCTAACTCCCTATTCCTCAACCGTTGCACTCTTCTTTTCTGACTTTTCCTCAGACCTGGAGGACACCACTGTCCTTTTTGCCATACATATTATAGAAGTCAGCTTCTTCATCATGCACTCTATCATGAATCCAACCTGAACCTGCAACTCTTTTCCTTTGCTGACTCTCAAAGCCACCTATTTTTAAACGCCGATCATCTTCAGGAACCTTCGTTCCAAGTCTTTCACAGACGGGACGGCGGTTGACTCGAGATTGCCTATACTCGGAGTACTGGGCACTACACTCTGGACAATTATTTCTTGCAGGCAACCTCAAACCTTCATTCCAACAATGCCTAAAGAACGAACAACCCCAATGAGACTGCTCCTGTTCTGTCATGTATTCTTCTTGCTCCCTTCGGTATACTTCTTCCTCATACCTCCGGCGTTCTTCCATAAACCATTGCTTCTTACAGTATTCCTTCTCTTGTTCCCTCTGCCACTTGTTTAGCAAAATACGTGATGTAACTCTGGGTTCGGAAGTTTGACCTTTCTCGGTTCGGCTATTCTGAAACCGAACTCGTTGCTGCAGCTCTCTACTGGTGATTTGCCGATCCGGGTCAATAGCACCACTCTCCTTTGCCCTATCAGAAGTCAACACCTTCACCTTGCCTTTACCCTTGAGATCATTGGCAGAGACCATATTCACAGAGAAAGAAATCATATTTTGTGGAAAAAGGTTGATCATCAATTTTCATCTTACCATCAAACCTCAAATGTCCCTCTTGGATAGCTTTCTGGATTCGTATTCTGAACACTCGGCAATCATTAATAGAATGAGAATTAGTGTTATGAAAACCACAATACTTTTTGTCTTTCACTCCTTCAGGACGTAGCATAGGATGTCCTTCTGGCAGCTTGATGCGCCCTTCCTTTATCAACAATGCAAAAAGTCTATCTGCCTTAGTAACATCAAATCATAGGTTCCCTTTTGTTGTTTCAACCAGCGTTGACTAACTTGAGTGGGTTCCTTTGCCCAATTTAACTCAGCTGCAGCTATCTCATCTTTATCAATATACTCAGTTGCTTCATCCAGAAAGCCTTAATACACCTCATTAGTGGCATTGTTCTTCTGAAAGCGATTATCTCTCCTGAATCCTTGGGCTTGATTACTCATAGCTGCTAAACGCTGTGGTAAGTTGGCCAAGATCATCAAACTCTAAACGAATAATTTCTCCCTGATATTCGGCAACATTCCTGCTATAGCTATTCCAGGTAGTTGATCATCTGGTAAATTTAGAGAATAACACATATTCTTAGTCTCCCTAAATCTGCGAAGATACTCCAATGGTGTCTCATTTGTTCTCATCCTCAGACTCATGAGATCAACCAACTTCTTCTCATTGGTACCCGTATAGAAATATGAATGAAACTTCTGCTCTAGTTCTGCCCACGTACCAATGGAATGAGCTGGTAGAGACGTGAACCATGTGAAAGCTGGTCCTGTAAGAGACAAAGGAAAATATCGAATCCTCCAAGCTTCATCTGAAGCAGCTTCTCCAAGCTTGCATTAGGTACCGACTGACGTGCTCTATGGTACTAGTATCATCTTGACCAGAAACTTAGTCAAATCTATTGGAGGGCTTCACCCTTGGAGGCAATGCCACTCTGTTGTACCACTCTAGATAAGGAGACTTGTATGAATAGATTGATTTTTTGGCTTCAAGCCGAACTGATTCTGCATCATATCAGCCATCCTGTGCATCAAGACTCAATGCTGAATCCTGATTTCCTTATACTTGCACTCCAGAAGGCAATCCTGAAGCACTCCTATACCCTGGATTGGCACAGCATTGAGTAGCATTGTAGATCAGTAAATTCTTGATATCCCATCTCCATACATATTCCTCTGCAATCCTGTTTGATGCTGGAGAAACTTCTATAAGCTGAAGGTGGACACTTCTCCTGTGGTACCAAATGTACCTGGACCATAGGTGGGATGTGATTGCTTTTCAGTGTGAGTCAATCCACCTATATTTGAAGGCGATCGCTACTTCTTTTCCAATAGGCTTCTCTGATGCTTTGGAACATTGAAAAGTGTCGGTCCACTGAGTGGGCCAACATTTTCTTCAAAGTATTTATCAACCATTGAACCAAAAGTACTGATCATGATTGCCGAAAGGTATTCAGAAAGCTGTGTGATGGTTTGTCATGGTTTCTCCCATAGCTTTATAACCTAGGGCTGCCATCTTCTGAGCATCCTCCTCTTCAGTGTAATCAGTTTGATGCGGAAGAAGAACCCTTGGCATTGACTGCTTTTGAAACACTTTATTGCTCTTATTTTTGGAAAAGACATCAACACTTTCCGTTGGTATTGCTCACATGCTTGTAGCACTAAATCCTTGTAATTATCTGGCAATTCTGCCATGCTTACATCCAGAACATGATCATTGTTGATCTCAGACCCATCTCGAACTAGATTGTCCCACCGGGTATGCCAAAAGTGTGTTGACACAAAATGTTGGAGTAGGCAAAGCACTGTGCGAGATCTATTTTTGAGTTTGGGTATCCCTGTTGGAGTCAGTCTTAGCTGTTCTACGATGCATCATCTTGCATACAGCATATCTCTTACAACCAAAAAAAAAGTGGAGATATTTTTTTGTGTGATATTTATTTGGTTCGTTCGTCTGTCCACGTCTGCGATCCCCACGACATCTTCCACATACATAATTCTCCTTGATTGAATATTGTTTGTCATATGATAAAGAAATCACGGTAAAATAGGAAGTAAAAAATTATTGTGCTATCCATATACATATTGCATGTTTGGCATGCACCAGCATACATGGCAATGAGCAAAGGAAAGAGAATTAACACAGAAAGAAAGAGAATTAAGACAAAATAAATCTCTTTGCATTTCTAAAAACCTTGCCAATCTGTCTACATTTAATTACTTTCTCTCTTTGCATTTGCAAAATGGACAACTTGTTTCTCCTTTTTCATTTGATTTTCACACGCTCACATGTTCCATCGTCCTCGCTTGCTGTTTTAGGTAGCGTGCCCGTACGTTGCTACGGGACAACTAAAATCTTTTATACTAAAAACACACGGATCGCGCGATAAGATAACAATACTGTTAAATTAAATACCAACGTTAAAGTGACATTTAATTCAAAAAGCAAAGTTTCATGAAATTAACACAGTCACGGAGAGCGCGGCGTCGTAGGCTCACAAACTCTACTGTATAGACTTTTTCGTGATATGGCTAGGATAATATTATATATCGGCAGAAAGAATTCTTCGATATCTATTTCTTTCATGCGCCAATAAATCCATGAATAAGTTCCGCTGCATCTCCATATAATCCTGTACACACATGTTCGAGTATATATGGAAATATTAGTGCCTGTCACATGGATAATATTGCGTGTCTTAAAAAATCTCTCATAAAATTTTAAAACAAAGTATGTTATACTCACCGTATAAATATCTGTGGCTTTAGGACTATTCCACACAGACATATATTGTAGAATAAGGTATCCACTTGAGTGTCTATTCCAAGATGTTGAATTAGGTGTTGTAATTCTTAATTTCGACATATTTTTTAGGTTAAGGTAACCAATGGTGACATTTTTCTTAGTGGTGCATAATTTTATGGTGTGTACCTTTTGATTATCTGAGTAAGCACAAATTAGCATGGCAAATGCTCAGAAAAGCTGTTGAGAAGGCCAAGGTTGAGTTTTTCTTCACTATGCATACTAAAACCTATGTCCCCTTTTATCATTGCCGATGTTTTTAATGCAAAGCAATTCAACATTACTATGATCAGATATAAGTTTCAGTCTCTTGTGAGCAATCTCATAGAGGGACTCTCATCCTTTATGTGATCTGCCTCAAGGATATTGATAGGACGATGGACCCATGTTGGAATGTCGCACCAAAAAGTTTCTACGTTTTGTCCATGATTTATTTTCCATGAATACATGCGGGTACTATGATAACACTAACTACACCAAATGAAAGATTAGAGAGAATTTGCATTTCCTCCAGAAGGATTTATTTATTAAGTTCTTTGGACTCTACAGTTAGTTTTGAAATATCCGTTTGCATGTCTTACCTCGTATCCTAATTCAAATTTTGTAGTTTAGTTAGAATATTTAGGTGATTGTATATATATAATATTCAATACAAGAATAATCTATGCATGATCTTCTTGAAAGATTTCTGTAGTGTAAAGACATCTTCGTTTTTCATACATACCCATGCTAACGCTACGATAAAAACAAAAGGATAATATATCAATTAAAAAATAAAAATAAAACTCATGCTCAAAGTCAAAGAGATAAATTATGGATGCTTGAATTTTGTCATCCATTATCTACCGGCGTGCCTATAAAATAGACTGAATAAACAATTAAACATAGATAGAAAACTAAATTAATGAAAGGATCATTGCAAGACATCAATCATCTCATAGCTTCGGACAATATCGCAAAACTATTAAAAACTGTAACCATGCCCTCACTTCAAACATTATCCAGATAAATGGATTACAATGAAAGAAATGGATATCGGAGATTTCTTCATGCTAATATAAAACATTATCTTAGTCGCATCACGGAAAGATCTATAAAGTAGAGTTTGTGAGCCTGCGACGCCGCGCACTCCGTGACTGTGTTAAATTCATAAATTTTGTATTTTGGATTAAATGTCACTTTAATGTTGGTATTTAATTTTTACAGTATTGTTATCTTATCGTGCGATCCGTGTGTTTTTAATATAAATTGTTAGTTATTCCGTAGCAACGCACAGACACGCTACATAGTACTATAATAGAAAGAATAAGAAAAAAAAAGATGCCATGCTGGCCTTCATTTTGTCAGTAATTAGCGTCATCTTGCTAGTAGTATGTACTTCCATTAACAATCTTGGGAGACTCCCTAATTTACCATAAATTTTCTAATTCATGTTTTTGTCTATGATTAGGTGGGCCCAGTCCAGACCCAAGATGTTGTTGTCTTATTGACCAAATGAATGACAAATATGGGATGGGGGGATCTTTTAGCAACAAAATAAGGAACTGTACAGTATGATCTCATCATGCTGGGGAGAGTGGTGCACATTGCCCCTCAGCCAAAATAATGATTTTGATCCGCCGCAGCATATGCGCAGACTCCATCGTCAATGAGTGCAGCCAATCAGGAAGAATGAGTATTACAACGGAATGATTTTACAGTCGTTCAAATCTCTTATTTCATGTTTAGATACAAGAACCAATTGATTTCTGTTCAGTGCATAACAACCACAAAATTCAAAAGTTTGGACTCACAGGATGTATAAGTTACAAATCATAATGCACAGGGCATGATCCTAGAAAATGTAGTCTAGTCAAGATCGCAAAACGAGACTGCAAAAGGTTTATCCAAGAATGCGTTCCACATGGTGTGCCACAGATTTTGTGAGACTGTCTGCTTCTACCTGCGTAGATGCCTCTGCATACACCCGTACCACATCTTCTGTACCAGATGGCCGCACAAAGCATCGCCCGTGGGTGTAGTTGGCTGCAGTGACATCACAATTTGAATATCAATCACACCAACGCAAAGTAAATTAGAATTCAAAGAGTGCGATGCAGAACTGTTACACACTGCATGATATAATTAAGTTGGCGCTTACCAGTCTCCTTATCTATCAATTCTTGCAAACCAGAAGGTTGACTAACTTTTGTCTCTGCGTTTGTTGTGAGATTTTTTTTTTAATTTTAACATTTTTTTGAAACTAATTTTAAATTTAACACGGCCGGTTTTTTTTAAACTAACACTTTTGGCCGCGCCTATTTCCTGTCGCGGCCAAATGCCTGTGCCGCGCCATGTATGGTGGCGCGGCACAGGGCTTACGTGGCGGTAACCGGGTCCGCTGACCGCTGACGGGGCAGGGCCTGCCGCGCCACCGATCTTGGCGCGGCAATGCCGCGTCACGGAGCATGACGTGGCTACGCCAAATAAAACCCCGCAGCGAGGCCGCCCGCCCGCCCGCTGCCCTGCCCGCTCGCCCGCCGCCAGCCGCCTCTGCCCCGCCGCCACGCAGCTCCCGCGGCCGCCTACGCCGCGCCCGCCTGCCCACGCCGCGCCCGGCCACTCCTGCCGCACAGCGCCCGCGCCGGCTGCGCTCGGCCAGTCCCGCCGCACAACGCCCGCACCGGCTGCGCCACGAACGCCGGTGCGTCAAGGCCGTCAGCTCCTAAGGTACCTCCCTCTCGATTTCATGTTATTTTGATTATTACTATTTTAGGATAATTAGTGATTGAGATAATTAGTGATTTATGATAGTTAGTAATTTAGGATAGTTAGGGTTTTATGATTGTTATTGATTTATGATAGTTTGTCAAATTTAGGATACTAACTGATTTAGGATAGTTAGGTAAGTGAATTTGTTTGTGATTTACGTAGGTAGTTTTTAGGTTCGAGGTTGTGTGTCCTAGTATAGTTAGGAATTTGGGTTTAGAGATTGATTAGATATTTATTAATTAGTTTATAGTTAGTTATTTAGTTAGGGATTTTGGGTATACCTACTAGTTTACAAACGTCGGTAGTTACTAGTGCGTGATACGTCGATTTTGATGACTTCATAAAGTTTCTTCAAATGCTTATATTCCTAGTGAAGTTGTTTATCTTACAAGTGCGTGATATGTCTGTTAATGTTACTTTGAATATATACATGTGCTTTCATATCGTGTTCGTATTGCATAACAAGTAGTTCAAATTTTACAATGCTACATAATGTTAATTTGAATTTTGTTAATTTGAATACACTAACGTTTTTTTATCAATTTGTAACAGGATGGCCCCACCCACGCAGCACCCATTGTACCCTATTCTTGAGGTGGAGTACGACGACCAGCACCGAGCACATATCTTGAGTGACAACGACGCAGAGGTGGCCTTGCCTTCTTTGAGGCCCTGCACGTACACCAGGGCGCACTAGTGGGACGAGCGTTACACGCCGTACATACGGCGTGCCGGCTTTCTCGAGCTTGTCCGTGTTGTCAACCACGGTCTTCCACCCCTTGACCCAGTACTACTTACTGTAGCTGTAGACAGGTGCGAGTGTATTCTTTGTACGTAAACTTTCTTATAACAAATTTGAGGCAAATAACAGTCATTCTATTCTTATATCAGGTGGAGGCCTGAGACCCACATGTTCCACCTACCTTGTGGCGAGATGACCTTGACCATGTAGGACGTGAAGGCTATTTTTGGCCTTCGGTTGGGGGGACTTCCAGTGACAGGGATAGTTGACAATGATCACTGGAAGGAGTTGTTGGCTCAGTTTACTGACTTTCTTCCACCGGATGACGAGGCTTTCAAGAAAAATAAGTGAGAAATTAAAGCTTATTTAATACTTGCATTGCTTTTCTGCAGCCATCGGGTCTCATTTTGTTTGGTAAATTTCAGGAAAACTTCCGGTGTTTCGTCGTTCTGGATCATGGAGCGCTTTGATTACTTGGACTCATAGGCTGAGGAGGCTCAGATCGACAGGTTCGCTCAAGTTTGGCTCTGGCACTTTCTTGGTGCTTTTCTCTTTCTAGACGCTTCGGGCAACACTGGCACTTTCTTGGTGCTTTCCTCTTTCCAGACGCTTTGGACAACACCATCAGCTGGATCTTCCTTGACATACTACGCCAGCTGTGGGAGAACATAGCGGCGTACAGTTGCGGCAGCGCAGTCCTGGCATGGACGTATCGATAGCTATGCGTTGCCTGCCGTCGCACCTCAGTGTACACGAACCTTGGGGGTTGCTCGTACCTACTCCAGGTTTGGTGTTGGGAACGATGGCCCGTTGGGAGGCCACTTAGTACTGGTTTACCGGTAAGTACTTCGGTTCATTATATTCTTCGATATGGTTATATATGATGAGTTTATTAATGGTTAATTCATTATCGTATTCAATGTAGCAATGGAACGGGCAGGATACACTCTCTACAGCTCTGTTTATCTGGACGGAATCAGAGTTAGTTAGAGGGAATTGTTGACATAAAATGTGACGCACTGTGCCTCACACACAGCAAGCCGAAAAGCGTAGCTTCAATCGGGTTCCCGGGTGTTTCGTTATCCGGAAGCGTGCCAGTCAGTTTGACCTGAAAACTAACAAGGGATAAAACAATTAAATGTCAAACCGGAACATGTCGGGTAATACCAGACAGTTCCACATATACGGCCCTGAAGCCACTTACAACGACATACAGCTATAGAGAGCTGTCTGCCAATGAGTTCATAAACCGTTCAGCTAATCGTAAGATGAATACACGTTGAGACCTGATTGCCGAATACACGTGCATGGGAAGACATGTTTGAACAAGTGAAATTAATTATGAGTTAATGCATAACCAAGCTCGGCAGTTCAGCCGAATTGGGGTCCATGAAGAAGGAACATGCAAATAAAAACGATTAAACTAATCTAAAACCTGCGTCTGCCGCACGACACCTGGTTTTGTTAAAGCTTAAACATGATTAACATGCATGAACCCGCAACATGTGACAACCTAGATTAAAATAATTCGGCCATTATGAGCATGCTATCTAGTTGCAAAGATATTATGAAAAAAGCAATGATCGTTGAAACACGAATAAAACCACAAGAGAGAGAAGGCCGAACAATATCAATCTAGATTGGGCAGAAGTGTGTTACAAATATATATATACATAAAATATTCCGTAACATGCAACACTGGATAACTTAATGAATCTATTTAGATTTTGCCATATCTAAAAGAGCCGATAACTATCTTGCTTTTACTGAGCATATTGAGCAAACGCCTGCCGCACGGTATCTACTCATAAACAAAGCATAAGCAAAGACTTCTTGATTGTCAAACAAAGATCCGCCGCACGATCATTGAAAACAAACAAGACTACTTGCATCATGTCTAAATCCACCGCATGATACTAAACATGATAACAAGGTTGTCGGAACTTACGGAGGTCGACGGATCGATGACTCCTCTCGAAGAACTCGACGACACGACAAAAAGACTCGAAAGTTGGCACGGGGCCGGTTGTATTGATTTGGTTGTGAACACTTATTATAATGGTTGAGGGTCAATATTTATACCCTAGACAAAACACGAGTCCTAGAGGACTACGATTTACAAAGGAACCTCTAAATTAACTTGGAAACCCACGATTCCTTACCCTAAACTTTTAGAGTCCTTTACTATTACAACTTTCACCTTTTCGACCGGCCTTGCCTGCCATCTTTTGTTTTCCTCGAATGGAATTACCGCCTTCTGGAATAACCGACCGCAATGCATTTAGCCGACCGCATGCCTTGTTTGCCGAATACCCTTCTTCCAACATGTGGGTCTACCTGTCATCTTCCAGAATCGACCAAAATCCAGTGTTAACACATGCCCCCTCAATTTCGGGATAAAAGTTGTTTTATTCTGAAATTGACCACAAGCTCTTTCATTCTCCTAGGTCATCACCGTCCAAAACCGCAGCCGCTGCCCAAAAATTCAAGCTTTCAGCGCAACCTCGGACCTTCTTCAAATCTTCAATGGCGACCCAGGATGAAATCCCAGAGGTAAACTTTACTTATATTCGACAACTTTCATTTTATCCTCCCGCTCTTCTTCTGATTTACTCCCCTTTGATTTCAATCATCTTCTAAAGGAATACAAGAGCCAGATTTTGATCCCCTATGCTGCCAACCCCGATTCTTATTTCCTCGGCCCAATGGGAAATCCTGATCCCTCTGAAATTATCGAGAAGGAAACCCAAAGAATTCCTTTTAAGTCTGGGATTACCTCGCCAAACCGATGGCCAAACACGTTCAAGAATTGGCCATTTCCCCCAATCACCGGATGGCGTAACTGGTACAGGAGAATGCTGGAGAAAAGCAGCAGCCACTGGGAAAGTCAGGACATCAGTCATTGTTTGGAGTTATCTTTAGCAGAGACACCCAGGAATGACTCCCTTCTGATAGCAGCTTCTCATTTTTGGTCTGACGCTATCAATGCCTTTATCTTTGGTCATGGTATTATGACCATCACTCTAGCCGACGTATTCATGATGACTGGCTTGAATGTGTCATTGCCAGTATACCCCTACAAGTACAAGAGCAAAAGTAACCAAAGAGCCGTCAGCTCTGGATGTGGATGGGTCAAACATATTCAGAACTACATGAACGCATCTGGCGCCGTCTCTGACAAAGAGTTGAAAGCCTTCATGAACATGTGGCTATGCAGATTCATCTTCTATGGAAAATCCAATGAACCAACCCTGAATCACATGGTAATGGCTGAAGACTTAGCTGCAGGCACTCAGATCTCACTAGGCAAACATCTCTTAGGGTCTGCTTATCATATGATGCATCAGATTACTCTTCAGATGCGCCAAGGTGGAGAAATCTCTTGTGTGAATGGTCCCTGGTGGCTAATTCAAATGTGGCTTCAACTATATATGCATCAGATAACCTCTGTGAGCCTCTTCAATCTAAGTTTTCCTTCAGTCAACTATGCTGAAGGCAACACAGCAAAGGTCAAGGCTTGTCAGACTTATGGGGAAGCAGCATCATCCATAAGCATTGACATAGACATCGATCATTTCTTCAAGCTATTTTTCAAAGGATTCGGTAATGTGCTCTGGTTTCCTTACAGAGAAAATGAAGATCTGACTTTGCCCTGCAAGTTTAGCTATGAAATTGGTTGTTCAGGCCAAGAATCCACGGAAATCTTCAACTCCTTTATCAAACCTTGCACTCTGCCAGCTGAATTTCATCATGGGAGATTAGTACAATCAACCTATGAATTCTATTACCCAAACATGGTGGCCAGACAATTAGGATGCGGCCAACAGCCTCCAAAATTCCTCTTCTCAACAATCATAAAGTCAAGGGAAATAATAACAGAAGGAATGGAAGCCAAGAAGGTCTTTGAATTAGGATGGGAATTGCCAATATACGAACCATCTCCATTTGGACTAATAGATGTTGCTCATCCCTTCTTTGTTTCTTGGTGGCAAGAATGGCATGCTCATATCTTCAATATATCAGTTCATTCTTTATGCAAAAATTTGCAACCCGATTTTGCTTCTGACAGTGAGGTAATTTCATTATGCCCATCATTTCTTGTTCTTGAATCCACTTCTTACTTTAACATCTGGTCATGCACAGGATCTTGAGCTTACTCCCCCAGCCAAAGCAATCCAGTACTATTCGGCTGGTCCCAAGCCTGCTCTGGGGTTTGATGCTCTAGACTTGAAGGAATTCATGAAAACTCCTGTAACTTTGGATTCAGCACCTTTAAAGGCATTCATGAAAACTTCTGCTACTTCAGCTGCTGCATCTTCAAGAGAAAAAAGCAAAAGGAAAACACCTGAAAGTTTCCTCTTACCCAAGAAACCAAGGACCAAGAAAGCCAGATTACCTCCTAAGGTATGAACCTTTTATTTTCTTTATCAAGTTAACAACCTTACTTAGCAGTAAACTTGACCATCTCTACATTCACTTCTTCCATTGTAGCCACAAGTCGAAATTCCCACACTGGGTAATACCTCAGCGCCTGCAGAACCAACCCCTGAAGTTTCTACTGAAGATGAAGAAATTCATGATAGCGAAATTTCAGAGACTCATGAAGCTGAAGGTTCAAGGGCTTATAAACCTGATGAGACTATAGGTAACATTGTTCAACCAATTCTCTTTTTCTTTCTTTCAATAACATCTATTCTCTTATGCTCATTATCATTTACTTTACTGAAAACAGATGAAATCTTAGATGAACTGGCAAGGGAAACCTCTCCTGATCAAGCTCCAAACTTGTCCCCTCTGAATCTTCAGCCAAGTTCCCCAGCAAGCCATGGTATAACCCATCCTGATGATCAACCAGCTCAGCAGGTAATCCTTTGTTTTAACCTATATTTTTAGCAAAATTACCCAATCGGCTAACACCTTCTTTCTTTTTTTTAGAAGAACATCACTAAACCGACCACCAGCTACTCCTTCTCTATTGAGGACTACGTCATTGAGAAAGGTGAAGAGATCACTTCCCATCAAACCTTATCACTAGAAAATCAGGCTCGGCTAAAAGAAGTGATCATTCTGCTGAACAAGGATACCATTAGTCTGGTTTAGGATGCAGACCAGATAAAAGACCTCCTTGAACTCATTGATCAAGATATCCCATCTGCTCTCAAAGCTCCCCTAGAATCTGCAGCCCATCTTGACGACCATTTTGCTATGGTGAGAAGAGCAACTAAAAATATATCTTCGAGGACCGCTCTGCAGAAGGATAGATCTCTGAAAAAGCTGGAGATTAAAGATCTTCACTCTCATATCCAAACTACGAGAAATTCCTTGGCAACCTTGGAGCCTGAACTGAAAGCCATGGAGGATGAAAAAAGCAGACTAGAAGCTCAACTAGCCGAACTGAATGCCAAAATTCAATCTCACAAGGCCCATATAACTAATTTGCCAAAGAACATAGAAGCAGCTTCACTGAAGATAGCTTCAACCATCAAAGAAGATCAACAGATCAAAACTAAGTTATCCAGCATCCAGAGCTCCGAAGATGAAGATCAAAAGGTGCTAGATAATGTTAGCCGAATCAGAACTTAGGCTATAGAGGCAATCAATCACCTTCTGAACCAGTAGACATTGGATTTGTAATAAACTTAAGTGTGATATCTTCTTTCCCTCGATTAACCAGCTTTATGTTTACTTATTTTTATTCATTCAAAAGCAATCGGCCCCTTTCCCTTAAATTACTCGATTGGAATGTAGCCAATTGTCTCCATTCTTCCGATAGCCGAACGAGTCCAATTCAAACATTGTGAGGGTATAACCGAACAACGTTGGCTCCAACAAACCAAGGAGATATTTGAGTGACGTTCGACTTAACCCATGCTTGGCCCAGCCCAGTAACGGCCCAGCCAAAAGGGAGAAAACCTACTCCGCCGTTCGGGATTCTCGCCCCACAACCCCGTGGAATTCGCCACGATCCCTCGCTTCGGCTTATAAATAGACTTTTCCGTTGGCCTTCATCACTATCTTCGCCTCAGCGTTCTCACACCCGTCTCTTCCACTTCCTTCATCCGATTCACTCCAGAAGGAAACCCTAACTTCCATCAAAGCAAATGACGAACAGTGGCAACCATGGCAAGCGTCCTGCTGACGGAGAGGCTGAAGGAAGCAGGGCATCGCGCTGCCGGCGTCATGGGTATGATTCGGCCTTTTGCCCCCTTTGCAATTTCCTTGTTCATCTCTTAATTTCGATTTCTTCTTCCTCATTCATCAGGATAAGGGTCATCAGCTCCAGCCAATACCATCTCCTTCCTCTAGTGACGGCAGCTCAACCGGGAACTCCATCATCCGGCTCCTCCGGGTCTTTCAGCTCTTCAAGCTCTTACCACTCCAATCCTTGGGGTTCGGCAGAGCCAGCAGATGCACACCATCCATACTCTCACGAGGAGGCGCTCAAGTTTCGCCAAGAGAGGGACGAAGCCCGGGAGGAGCTAGGCGACGTCTCCAAGAAGTTCGGCATCGATCAAGCCGAATGGGAGGACCAGCGGAAGCAATTCTGCGACGCCATCACCAGTTTGATATCCTCATTTAGTTTTATCATCCTGGCTTCCTTTGCTTGCCGACTCATTTCTTCTTTTCTGTCCAGCTCTTTCCGTGGAGAATGACCGCTTGAAGGCGGCAGCGAACAAGATCGCCGACAAGGTGAATGCCCAGGGGGAGACATCCGAAGCACGCCTTGATGCTGTGGACGGCCGCATTGATCAGGCCGTCATCCAAGGTGTGCACCTCGGCGCTTTTCTCAGGCTGGCGGCAATGACCTCCCAAACCAACGAGGACTACTCCTCCCAGCTAGTTGGCTTCGTTGGAGGACGCCCGAACGAGATCGACGACATTGATGAACGTCTGGAGGCCTACGATGATCATGCCGCTGCTCTTGCTAAAATCACAAACCCCCAGTCCATCCTCAATAAGTTATTTGAGGAGTAGTTTGTATTAGGATGAACTTTTATAAATAATCTCGTCCTTTGGAATAATATTTACTTCTTTGAATCTTTCCACTTGCGACTGTCAGAAAAATGCTGAAAACAACTCAGTTTTGGATAAACATTCTTGTGCTAGAGGCGACGCAAACTGCATCGGCTATTTTGCGCTAAAGGCGATATGAACGATATCGGCTATTCTCAATCTTGTATCTGATTTTTAGGCTAAAGGCGATATGAACAATATCGGCTATTCTCAGTTTCGTATCCGATCTTCAGACTAAAGGTGATTCTTTCTTTGTCGGTTTTTCTGATCTACATTCATGAACCAACCTCAACACTGGGGTAGTATTTCTTAAGAAATCTTCCATTGATAGCTCTGGTAAACCCCTCCCCAAATAAAGTCTTCAATATGTACGTATTGCCAGGTACACATTCTACTATTCGGAAAGGACCTTCCCAATTTGGAGACCATTTGCCGAACGCTCTATCCTTTGTTCCAACTGGCAATATAGTTTTCCAAACCAAGTCTCCTTCTGCGAATTGCTTTAGCCTAACCCTTTTGTTATAATACCTGGCAACACGTATTTTATTTTTCTCAATATTTTCCAATGCCTTGAGACGAATCAAATGTAAATCTTCCAATTCATCCATCATCAGATTCTTATAATCTTCTTTTGCCAATTCTTTCTGTAACACAACTCGCCTTGAATCCAACCGTAACTCCCATGGTAGTACAGCATGATGCCCATAAACCAGTTCATAGGGAGACGTTTGAGTGGATCCATGACAAGCCATTCGGTAAGCCCACAGTGCTTCATTAAGAACCAAGTGCCATTTCTTTGGCTTTTCATCAATCTTCTTCTGGATAATTTTAATCATAATCTTATTTGATGCTTCTGCCTGACCATTAGCTTGTGCATAATAAGGAGAAGAATTATACAACTTAATCCCCATACTTTTGGCAAAGTCACAAAATTCTGAAGAAGTAAATTGAGTTCTTTGATCAGTTGTTATAGTCTAAGGAATCCCAAATCTGTGAACTATATGTTCCTTAACAAAACTGATCATATTCTCTGACGTTACCTTCTTTAAAGGGATAGCCTCAACCCACTTGGTGAAATAATCCGTGGCCAAGAGTACAAATTTATGTCCCTTACTAGAAGGAGGATTAATCTGACCAATTAAATCTATACCCCATCCTCTGAACGGCCAAGGCTTAATTATAGGATTCATAGCAGACGCTGGAACTTTTTGAATATTGCCGAATTTCTGACAATTGTGACACCCTTTGTAATATTCAAAACAATCTTCCAACATAGTTGGCCAAAAATAACCAGTTCTTCTAATTATCCACTTCATCCGATAAGCTGACTGATGTGCACCACACAATCCTTCGTGAACCTCATACATCACTTTCTTGGCCTCTTCTTGACTTAAGCATTTGAGTAATACTCCATCGATGGACTTGTAATATAACTGATTATCAAGAAACACAAATTTGAGAGCTTTGTACCTGATTTTTCGGGAAACCTTTTGAGATGGATTTTTCAGATAATTGATAACTTCGTATCTCCAATCACCATCTACTGGATCAGTATTTAAAACATCTTCCTCCATAGCAAAAACTTCCCGATTCTCTCGATATCCAGAAGCAGCTTGAGCTAACTTATTTGCTTCTTCATTGTACTCTCTAGGGATGTGATGCAAGGTTACTATCAGAAAATTCTTCAAAAGTTCTCTACACTCCTCATAATATTCTCTTAACACATTGTTCTTGCATTTATACTGACCATTCAGTTGATTAATCACCAACTCAGAATCCCCAAAGATTTCAACAGCAATGGCCTTTACTTCTATAAGAAGCTGAAGCCCTCTAAGCAATGCTTCATACTCTGCCTGGTTATTAGTAACATGAAAGTCAATAGGAACCGCATACTCAAAAGTCTTTCCTTGTGGGGAAATCAAGAGAATACCAGCACCACCACCTTTGTTACAAGATGATCCATCAAAGAACAAGGCCCAAGGCACAATGCTTATCGCCTCAACAGAAAGATCCTGATGTTGGGTAATAAAATCGGCAATAATTTGACCCTTTACCGCCTTTGCCGATTCGTATCTTAAATTAAATCCTGACAATGCTAAAATCCATTTGCCAATTCTTCCATTCAAAATCGGCATTGATAACATATGTTTGATTACATCAAAACTAGAAACCACCACGCATTCGGAATTCAACAAATAGTGCCGTGATTTGGTACATGAGTAATATACACACAAGCAAAGTTTTTCTGTAGCCGAATACCTTGTTTCTGGGTCTAGTAGTTTTCGGCTAAGATAAGCTATGACTCTTTCTTTTTCTTCAAACTCTTGCATAAGGGCCGATCCTATCGTTAGGCCATCAGCCGCCACATACAACTTAAAAGGCTTATCAAGTTGTGGAGGTACCAGCACAGGTGGTGCTTTCATATATTGTTTGATCTCATCAAAAGCCTTTTGTTGTATGTCACCCCATATAAATTTTTGATCTTTCTTGAGTTTTAATAAAGGGGAAAAGGGTAAAACTCTTTCTGATAGATTGGATATGAATCTTCTTACAAAGTTGACTTTGCCTAACAATGATTGCAATTCTGTGAGATTAGTTGGCGACACAACTTTGTCTATTGCTTCCATGCTCTTTTTCCCAACTTCAATTCCTCCTTTATGAACTAAAAATCCCAAAAACTCACCAGCCGAAACTCCAAAGGCACATTTGTTTGGATTCATCTTCAAGCCATGCTTTCTTGTGCACTCCAGAGTCTTTCTTAAATCGGCTAAATGTCTTTCATGATTTCTAGACTTGACTACTACATCATCGATGTAGATTTCTACAATCTTGCCGATCAGCTCGTGAAAAATATAATTCATAGCTCTTTGATAAGTTGCACCGGCATTCTTTAACCCAAACGTCATGACTATCCACTCGAACAAACCAATATGACCAGGACATCTGAAAGCTGTTTTCGAAATATCTTCTATTGCCATAAAAATTTCGTTATAGCCAGCATTACCATCCATAAAACTAATGACCTCATAACCTGCTGCTGCATCTACCAGCAAATCGGCAACTGGCATTGGGTAACCATCCATGGGAGTAGCCTTATTAAGATCTCTAAAATCTATGCAAACTCTCATTTTTCCATTTTTCTTGTATACCGGTACTATATTTGAAATCCACTCTGCATACTTGCATGGCCGAATGAAGTTTGCTTCTATTAACCTTTCAACCTCCTTCTTCACATCGGCCAATACTTCCTCTTTGTATATCTTCCTTGGAGGTTGTTTATAAGGACGAAATCTAGGTTTAATGGGTAATCGATGCTCAACAATGGAACGATCCAATCCAGGCATTTCCGTGTAATCCCAAGCAAAACAGTCTTTAAACTCTTTCAACAAATCTATTAACTTTGATTTATATTCTGGGTCTAACTTCGCACTAATATACATCGGCCTTAGCTTAGAACCATCACCAACATTAATTTCTTCCAATTTATCAGCCGATATAAAACCACGTCCCAACTTTCCTTTGTTGCCATCGACGGGATTTCCCATTAAAAATTGCTATGAGAGCCGACTGCTTGGATCGGCTGTTGGCCCTCGCTGAAAACATTTACAGGACCTTCTTTCCACACTTTTCCAGAGAAACAATCGACGCCCTCATATTCCCAATAGGTAGATTCTGTGGCAGCAACACTTACCGAATTATCAGCATGTACAACTTCAACATCATCTCCAATCCATTGAATGAGAATTTGATGCATAGTTGAAGGAATGCAACAATTAGCATGGATCCAATCTCTGCCCAAGAGTAGACTATATGCCCCCTTGCCATCAATGACAAAAAAGGTAGTAATCAGAGTTTTTGACCCAATAGTCAGTTCGACATGGACAGCACCTCGGGTATCGGAAGGATTGCCAGCAAAGTCCCTAAGCACCATGTCAGTTTTCAACAATTCTTCATTATTCATCCCAAGTTTCCTGAAGGTAGTATAAGGCATGATATTGATAGCAGCCCCTCCATCGACAAACATCTTAGTTAAAGGCTTGCTATTGACATATCCCTTTAAATAGAGTGGTCTCAAGTGACGATTCTTGATTGGTTTATCAAAAACAGTCTGCTGTGTTAATACAAGCTGAGCCATCAAATCCTGATATTCACTTTCATCAAAATCAGAGTACACCTCTTCTTGGACATCTTGGCTTTCGGGAGCTATAAATTCTGATGGGAGGAAGAAAGCCATACAAGCATTAGCCGAAGGATCACATCCATCAGGCTTCTTTTTTGGACGCCATATTTGTTTTGTTTCGGTAACTTCCAGTTCTAACTCCCTATTCCTCAACCGTTGCACTCTTCTTTTCTGACTTTTCCTCAGACCTGGAGGACACCACTGTCCTTTTTGCCATACATATTTATAGAAGTCAGCTTCTTCATCATGCACTCTATCATGAATCCAACCTGAACCTGCAACTCTTTTCCTTTGCTGACTCTCAAAGCCACCTATTTTTAAACGCCGATCATCTTCAGGAACCTTCGTTCCAAGTCTTTCACAGACGGGACGGCGGTTGACTCGAGATTGCCTATACTCGGAGTACTGGGCACTACACTCTGGACAATTATTTCTTGCAGGCAACCTCAAACCTTCATTCCAACAATGCCTAAAGAACGAACAACCCCAATGAGACTGCTCCTGTTCTGTCATGTATTCTTCTTGCTCCCTTCGGTATACTTCTTCCTCATACCTCCGGCGTTCTTCCATAAACCATTGCTTCTTACAGTATTCCTTCTCTTGTTCCCTCTGCCACTTGTTTAGCAAAATACGTGATGTAACTCTGGGTTCGGAAGTTTGACCTTTCTCGGTTCGGCTATTCTGAAACCGAACTCGTTGCTGCAGCTCTCTACTGGTGATTTGCCGATCCGGGTCAATAGCACCACTCTCCTTTGCCCTATCAGAAGTCAACACCTTCACCTTGCCTTTACCCTTGAGATCATTGGCAGAGACCATATTCACAGAGAAAGAAATCATATTTTGTGGAAAAGGTTGATCATCAATTTTCATCTTACCATCAAACCTCAAATGTCCCTCTTGGATAGCTTTCTGGATTCGTATTCTGAACACTCGGCAATCATTAATAGAATGAGAATTAGTGTTATGAAAACCACAATACTTTTTGTCTTTCACTCCTTCAGGACGTAGCATAGGATGTCCTTCTGGCAGCTTGATGCGCCCTTCCTTTATCAACAATGCAAAAAGTCTATCTGCCTTAGTAACATCAAAATCATAGGTTCCCTTTTGTTGTTTCAACCAGCGTTGACTAACTTGAGTGGGTTCCTTTGCCCAATTTAACTCAGCTGCAGCTATCTCATCTTTATCAATATACTCAGTTGCTTCATCCAGAAAGCCTTAATACACCTCATTAGTGGCATTGTTCTTCTGAAAGCGATTATCTCTCCTGAATCCTTGGGCTTGATTACTCATAGCTGCTAAACGCTGTGTAAGTTGGCCAAGATCATCAAACTCTAAACCGAATAATTTCTCCCTGATATTCGGCAACATTCCTGCTATAGCTATTCCAGGTAGTTGATCATCTGGTAAATTTAGAGAATAACACATATTCTTAGTCTCCCTAAATCTGCGAAGATACTCCAATGGTGTCTCATTTGTTCTCATCCTCAGACTCATGAGATCAACCAACTTCTTCTCATTGGTACCCGTATAGAAATATGAATGAAACTTCTGCTCTAGTTCTGCCCACGTACCAATGGAATGAGCTGGTAGAGACGTGAACCATGTGAAAGCTGGTCCTGTAAGAGACAAAGGAAAATATCGAATCCTCCAAGCTTCATCTGAAGCAGCTTCTCCAAGCTGCATTAGGTACCGACTGACGTGCTCTATGGTACTAGTATCATCTTGACCAGAAAACTTAGTCAAATCTATTGGAGGCTTCACCCTTGGAGGCAATGCCACTCTGTTGTACCATTCTAGATAAGGAGACTTGTATGAATAGTATTGATTCTTTGGCTTCAAGCCGAACTGATTTTGCATCATATCAGCCATCCTGTGCATCAAGACATCAATGCCTGGATCCTGATTTCCTTGTACTTGCATTCCAGAAGGCAATCCTGAAACACTTCTATACCCTGGATTTGGCACAGCATTGATAGCACTGTAATCAGTAAATTCTTGATATCCATCTCCATACATATTCCTCTGCAATCTGTTTGATGCTGGAGAAATTCTATAAGCTGAAGGTGACACTTCTCCTGTGGTACCAAATGTCACCTGACCATAGGTGGGATGTGATTGCTTTTCAGTGTGAGTCAATCCACCTATATTTGAAGGCGACGCTACTTCTTTTCCAATAGGCTTCTCTTGATGCTTTGGAACATTGAAAAGCGTCGGCCCACTGAGTGGTCCAACATTTTCTTCGAAATATTTATCAACCATTGAACCAAAAGTACTGATCATGATTGCTCGAAAGGTATTCAGGAAAGCTGTGTGATGGTTTGTCATGGTTTCTCCCATAGCTTTATAAACTAGGGCTGCCATCTTCTGAGCATCCTCCTCTTCAGTGTAATCAGTTTGATGCGGAAGAAGAACCCTTGGCATTGACTGCTTTTGAAACACTTTATTGCTCTTGTTTTTGGAAAAAGACATCAAGCATTTCCATTGGTATTGCTCACATGCTTGTAGCACTAAATCCTTGTAATTATCTGGCAATTCTGCCATGCTTACATCTAGAACATGATCATTGTTGATCTCAGACGCCATCTCGAACTAACAGATTGTCCCACCGGGTATGCCAAAAAGTGTGTTGACACAAAATGTTGGAGTAGGCAAAGCACTGTGCGAGATCTATTTTTGAGTTTGGGTATCCCTGTTGGAGTCAGTCTTAGCTGTTCTACGATGCATCATCTTGCATACAGCATATCTCTTACAACCAAAAAAAAAGTGGAGATATTTTTTTGTGTGATATTTATTTTGGTTCGTTCGTCTGTCCACGTCTGCGATCCCACGACATCTTCCACATACATAATTCTCCTTGATTGAATATTGTTTGTCATATGATAAAGAAATCACGGTAAAATAGGAAGTAAAAAATTATTGTGCTATCCATATACATATTGCATGTTTGCATGCACCAGCATACATGGCAATGAGCAAAAGGAAAGAGAATTAACACAGAAAGAAAGAGAATTAAGACAAAATAAATCTCTTTGCATTTCTAAAAACCTTGCCAAATCTGTCTACATTTAATTACTTTCTCTCTTTGCATTTGCAAAATGGACAACTTTTTTCTCCTTTCATTTGATTTCACGCTCACATGTTCCATCGTCCTCGCTTGCTGTTTTAGGTAGCGTGCCCGTACGTTGCTACGGGACAACTAAATCTTTTATACTAAAAACACACGGATCGCGCGATAAGATAACAATACTGTTAAATTAAATACCAACGTTAAAGTGACATTTAATTCAAAAAGCAAAGTTCATGAAATTAACACAGTCACGGAGAGCGCGGCGTCGCAGGCTCACAAACTCTACTGTATAGACTTTTTCGTGATATGGCTAGGATAATATTATATATCGGCAGAAAGAATTCTTCGATATCTATTTCTTTCATGCGCCAATAAATCCATGAATAAGTTCCGCTGCATCTCCATATAATCCTGTACACACATGTTCGAGTATATATGGAAATATTAGTGCCTGTCACATGGATAATATTGCGTGTCTTAAAAAATCTCTCATAAAATTTTAAAACAAAGTATGTTATACTCACCGTATAAATATCTGTGGCTTTAGGACTATTCCACACAGACATATATTGTAGAATAAGGTATCCACTTGAGTGTCTATTCCAAGATGTTGAATTAGGTGTTGTAATTCTTAATTTCGACATATTTTTTAGGTTAAGGTAACCAATGGTGACATTTTTCTTAGTGGTGCATAATTTTATGGTGTACCTTTTGATTATCTGAGTAAGCACAAATTAGCATGGCAAATGCTCAGAAAAGCTGTTGAGAAGGCCAAGGTTGAGTTTTTCTTCACTATGCATACTAAAACCTATGTCCCCTTTTATCATTGCCGATGTTTTTAATGCAAAGCAATTCAATATTACTATGATCAGATATAAGTTTCAGTCTCTTGTGAGCAATCTCATAGAGGGACTCTCATCCTTTATGTGATCTGCCTCTAGGATATTGATAGGACGATGGACCCATGTTGGAATGTCGCACCAAAAAGTTTCTACGTTTTGTCCATGATTTATTTTCCATGAATACATGCGGGTACTATGATAACACTAACTACACCAAATGAAAGATTAGAGAGAATTTGCATTTCCTCCAGAAGGATTTATTTATTAAGTTCTTTGGACTCTACAGTTAGTTTTGAAATATCTGTTTGCATGTCTTACCTCGTATCCTAATTCAAAATTTTGTAGTTTAGTTAGAATATTTAGGTGATTGTATATATATAATATTCAATACAAGAATAATCTATGCATGATCTTCTTGAAAGATTTCTGTAGTGTAAAGACATCTTCGTTTTTCATACATACCCATGCTAACGCTACGATAAAAACAAAAGGATAATATATCAATTAAAAAATAAAAATAAAACTCATGCTCAAAGTCAAAGAGATAAATTATGGATGCTTGAATTTTGTCATCCATTATCTACCGGCGTGCCTATAAAATAGACTGAATAAACAATTAAACATAGATAGAAAACTAAATTAATGAAAGGATCATTGCAAGACATCAATCATCTCATAGCTTCGGACAATATCGCAAAACTATTAAAAACTGTAACCATGCCCTCACTTCAAACATTGTCCAGATAAATGGATTACAATGAAAGAAATGGATATCGGAGATTTCTTCATGCTAATATAAAACATTATCTTAGTCGCATCACGGAAAGATCTATAAAGTAGAGTTTGTGAGCCTGCGACGCCGCGCACTCCGTGACTGTGTTAAATTCATAAATTTTGTATTTTGGATTAAATGTCACTTTAATGTTGGTATTTAATTTTTACAGTATTGTTATCTTATCGTGCGATCCGTGTGCTTTTAATATAAATTGTTAGTTATTCCGTAGCAACGCACAGACACGCTACATAGTACTATAATAGAAAGAATAAGAAAAAAAAAAGATGCCATGCTGGCCTTCATTTTGTCAGTAATTAGCGTCATCTTGCTAGTAGTATGTACTTCCATTAACAATCTTGGGAGACTCCCTAATTTACCATAAATTTTCTAATTCATGTTTTTGTCTATGATTAGGTGGGCCCAGTCCAGACCCAAGATGTTGTTGTCTTATTGACCAAATGAATGACAAATATGGGATGGGGGGATCTTTTAGCAACAAAATAAGGAACTGTACAGTATGATCTCATCATGCTGGGGAGAGTGGTGCACATTGCCCCTCAGCCAAAATAATGATTTTGATCCGCCGCAGCATATGCGCAGACTCCATCGTCAATGAGTGCAGCCAATCAGGAAGAATGAGTATTACAACGGAATGATTTTACAGTCGTTCAAATCTCTTATATCATGTTTAGATACAAGAACCAATTGATTTCTGTTCAGTGCATAACAACCACAAAATTCAAAAGTTTGGACTCACAGGATGTATAAGTTACAAATCATAATGCACAGGGCATGATCCTAGAAAATGTAGTCTAGTCAAGATCGCAAAACGAGACTGCAAAAGGTTTATCCAAGAATGCGTTCCACATGGTGTGCCACAGATTTTGTGAGACTGTCTGCTTCTACCTGCGTAGATGCCTCTGCATACACCCGTACCACATCTTCTGTACCACATGGCCGCACAAAGCATCGCCCGTGGGTGTAGTTGGCTGCAGTGACATCACAATTTGAATATCAATCACACCAACGCAAAGTAAATTAGAATTCAAAGAGTGCGATGCAGAACTGTTACACACTGCATGATATAATTAAGTTGGCGCTTACCAGTCTCCTTATCTATCAATTCTTGCAAACCAGAAGGTTGACTAACTTTTGTCTCTGCGTTTGTTGTGAGATTTTTTTTTTTAATTTTAACATTTTTTTGAAACTAATTTTAAATTTAACACGGCCGGTTTTTTTTAAACTAACACTTTTGGCCGCGCCTATTTCCTGTCGCGGCCAAATGCCTGTGCCGCGCCATGTATGGTGGCGCGGCACAGGGCTTACGTGGCGGTAACCGGGTCCGCTGACCGCTGACGGGGCAGGGCCTGCCGCGCCACCGATCTTGGCGCGGCAATGCCGCGTCACGGAGCATGACGTGGCTACGCCAAATAAAACCCCGCAGCGAGGCCGCCCGCCCGCCCGCTGCCCTGCCCGCTCGCCCGCCGCCAGCCGCCTCTGCCCCGCCGCCACGCAGCTCCCGCGGCCGCCTACGCCGCGCCCGCCTGCCCACGCCGCGCCCGGCCACTCCTGCCGCACAGCGCCCGCGCCGGCTGCGCTCGGCCAGTCCCGCCGCACAACGCCCGCACCGGCTGCGCCACGAACGCCGGTGCGTCAAGGCCGTCAGCTCCTAAGGTACCTCCCTCTCGATTTCATGTTATTTTGATTATTACTATTTTAGGATAATTAGTGATTGAGATAATTAGTGATTTATGATAGTTAGTAATTTAGGATAGTTAGGGTTTTATGATTGTTATTGATTTATGATAGTTTGTCAAATTTAGGATACTAACTGATTTAGGATAGTTAGGTAAGTGAATTTGTTTGTGATTTACGTAGGTAGTTTTTAGGTTCGAGGTTGTGTGTCCTAGTATAGTTAGGAATTTGGGTTTAGAGATTGATTAGATATTTATTAATTAGTTTATAGTTAGTTATTTAGTTAGGGATTTTGGGTATACCTACTAGTTTACAAACGTCGGTAGTTACTAGTGCGTGATACGTCGATTTTGATGACTTCATAAAGTTTCTTCAAATGCTTATATTCCTAGTGAAGTTGTTTATCTTACAAGTGCGTGATATGTCTGTTAATGTTACTTTGAATATATACATGTGCTTTCATATCGTGTTCGTATTGCATAACAAGTAGTTCAAATTTTACAATGCTACATAATGTTAATTTGAATTTTGTTAATTTGAATACACTAACGTTTTTTTATCAATTTGTAACAGGATGGCCCCACCCACGCAGCACCCATTGTACCCTATTCTTGAGGTGGAGTACGACGACCAGCACCGAGCACATATCTTGAGTGACAACGACGCAGAGGTGGCCTTGCCTTCTTTGAGGCCCTGCACGTACACCAGGGCGCACTAGTGGGACGAGCGTTACACGCCGTACATACGGCGTGCCGGCTTTCTCGAGCTTGTCCGTGTTGTCAACCACGGTCTTCCACCCCTTGACCCAGTACTACTTACTGTAGCTGTAGACAGGTGCGAGTGTATTCTTTGTACGTAAACTTTCTTATAACAAATTTGAGGCAAATAACAGTCATTCTATTCTTATATCAGGTGGAGGCCTGAGACCCACATGTTCCACCTACCTTGTGGCGAGATGACCTTGACCATGTAGGACGTGAAGGCTATTTTTGGCCTTCGGTTGGGGGGACTTCTAGTGACAGGGATAGTTGACAATGATCACTGGAAGGAGTTGTTGGCTCAGTTTACTGACTTTCTTCCACCGGATGACGAGGCTTTCAAGAAAAATAAGTGAGAAATTAAAGCTTATTTAATACTTGCATTGCTTTTCTGCAGCCATCGGGTCTCATTTTGTTTGGTAAATTTCAGGAAAACTTCCGGTGTTTCGTCGTTCTGGATCATGGAGCGCTTTGATTACTTGGACTCATAGGCTGAGGAGGCTCAGATCGACAGGTTCGCTCAAGTTTGGCTCTGGCACTTTCTTGGTGCTTTTCTCTTTCTAGACGCTTCGGGCAACACTGGCACTTTCTTGGTGCTTTCCTCTTTCCAGACGCTTTGGACAACACCATCAGCTGGATCTTCCTTGACATACTACACCAGCTGTGGGAGAACATAGCGGCGTACAGTTGCGGCAGCGCAGTCCTGGCATGGACGTATCGATAGCTATGCGTTGCCTGCCGTCGCACCTCAGTGTACACGAACCTTGGGGGTTGCTCGTACCTACTCCAGGTTTGGTGTTGGGAACGATGGCCCGTTGGGAGGCCACTTAGTACTGGTTTACCGGTAAGTACTTCGGTTCATTATATTCTTCGATATGGTTATATATGATGAGTTTATTAATGGTTAATTCATTATCGTATTCAATGTAGCAATGGAACGGGCAGGATACACTCTCTACAGCTCTGTTTATCTGGACGGAATCAGAGTTAGTTAGAGGGAATTGTTGACACAAAATGTGATGCACTGTGCCTCACACACAGCAAGCCGAAAAGCGTAGCTTCAATCGGGTTCCCGGGTGTTTCGTTATCCGGAAGCGTGCCAGTCAGTTTGACCTGAAAACTAACAAGGGATAAAACAATTAAATGTCAAACCGGAACATGTCGGGTAATACCAGACAGTTCCACATATACGGCCCTGAAGCCACTTACAACGACATACAGCTATAGAGAGCTGTTTGCCAATGAGTTCATAAACCGTTCAGCTAATCGTAAGATGAATACACGTTGAGACCTGATTGCCGAATACACGTGCATGGGAAGACATGTTTGAACAAGTGAAATTAATTATGAGTTAATGCATAACCAAGCTCGGCAGTTCAGCCGAATTGGGGTCCATGAAGAAGGAACATGCAAATAAAAACGATTAAACTAATCTAAAACCTGCGTCTGCCGCACGACACCTGGTTTTGTTAAAGCTTAAACATGATTAACATGCATGAACCCGCAACATGTGACAACCTAGATTAAAATAATTCGGCCATTATGAGCATGCTATCTAGTTGCAAAGATATTATGAAAAAAGCAATGATCGTTGAAACACGAATAAAACCACAAGAGAGAGAAGGCCGAACAATATCAATCTAGATTGGGCAGAAGTGTGTTACAAATATATATATACATAAAATATTCCGTAACATGCAACACTGGATAACTTAATGAATCTATTTAGATTTTGCCATATCTAAAAGAGCCGATAACTATCTTGCTTTTACTGAGCATATTGAGCAAACGCCTGCCGCACGGTATCTACTCATAAACAAAGCATAAGCAAAGACTTCTTGATTGTCAAACAAAGATCCGCCGCACGACCATTGAAAACAAACAAGACTACTTGCATCATGTCTAAATCCACCGCATGATACTAAACATGATAACAAGGTTGTCGGAACTTACGGAGGTCGACGGATCGATGACTCCTCTCGAAGAACTCGACGACACGACAAAAGGACTCGAAAGTTGGCACGGGGCCGGTTGTATTGATTTGGTTGTGAACACTTATTACAATGGTTGAGGGTCAATATTTATACCCTAGACAAAATACGAGTCCTAGAGGACTACGATTTACAAAGGAACCTCTAAATTAACTTGGAAACCCACGATTCCTTACCCTAAACTTTTAGAGTCCTTTACTATTACAACTTTCACCTTTTCAACCGGCCTTGCCTGCCATCTTTTGTTTTTCCCGAATGGAATTACCGCCTTCTGGAATAACCGACCGCAATGCATTTAGCCGACTGCTTGCCTTGTTTGCCGAATACCCTTCTTCCAACATGTGGGTCTACCTGTCATCTTTCAGAATCGACCAAAATCCAGTGTTAACAGGAATGCGAGGCGCAAGTACAGAGAGTACACAGATGGTCTTGACGTCCTGACACAGCATCAGGTTACGCTCTCTTTACTATCGTTCGATCTACACTATATCACAACCTAACTCAATTACGAAATTTCAGAAGCATTGGTGTCCTTGGGATGCTCCAGAGCTCTAGTACTATCTCAGTCCTGTAACTAGAGACGAGTCAGACAAGTATCGCTGCAACATCCCTCTTATTTTCTTCCACGTGGTCGAGATTCACTTGCCCATCAGGGTCTGCAGATAGTTTAGAAGAATGACAGGCTGCCCACCACCGCTTTACTCCACCAACCAAGGATTGCACGAGTGAGTTATCGATTAATAACAGAGCTACAATTCAGAGGTGTGTGTGGTACAACTAATATCGTTTTGTTGCAGGTATGACCGTAGGAAGAGGTACAAAACTAAGGATTGGCGCGTGACACATAACGTGCACATTCACTTATGGGAGACCAGGGAATGGCAGCCGGTCCATGCGGGTCCTCCACACGACCAGCACACCTTCGACGAGTACCTACGCTGGCTTCATAGGTCTACGAGGGCACATATCAAGCCCCCGTACACTGAGAAAGCGATTGACGAGGACTCGGAGGAAGATGTGATCGAAGATGTCTACGACGTTGCCACTAGAGAGGACACACAGCTATAGAGAGCCCCGCTACAAAGATACGTGACAAGATACTTAAATGGTATAATTTGTTATCCATTTGGTATTAAGTATGTATACTAAAACTGTTCAACCGTGTTTCTGTACCCAGGCGACACAATTGTCGAGGCTGTCCAATGAAGCAACGTACTGGCTTCACGAGTCTAGAGGGCTGGGGCCAGACGTTCTCGCGGCTTTTGTGGAGGTAAACATAAACTTGTCTGTTCTGAAAATGTTTGTTCATTATATATGCGTTTGAGAAATACACTAACTTTAACGTCTATTTATGTAGAAGGTGAAGAAGAGCTGCAGGAAGCTAGCTCAGAAGCTGAGCTGCATGGACACTCCTTATGAGGAACCGCCACTCCCGACGCGGTCGGGTGCCACGTCTTCAGCCTCTTTGAGGACACCAGCCGGCTCTTCTCAGCAGATGACAGGTGCCACTTCCTCGATGCGTACACCACCACATCATAGCGCTGGCAAGGACCCTGCAACCGAAGACGAGGAGGACGACGATGACCAGTGGGAAGATTGGCCGTAGGACGAGATCGGCATGTCTCAGCTAGGTGGTGCCCCGCTTGGTACCCAAGGAGCCTCACAGGTACTAACAAAGATAGTTTCTTTAAATACGTAGGCTACATGAACTAACGATCATAAAGAATTCTAAGTAATCGTGCATATCACATACTTGCAGGGTACGAGACGTACGCACCGGCAACGCAACCACACCGACGTTGGCTACACTCCCAATGTGTTGCCAATAAATCCGAAGAGACAAAGGCGTCCGAGGGATCCTTACACTCCTGGGTCTTAGTTTGTTAGGTCGAACTATTATTGGCATCCAAACTTGCATGGTTAGTTGGTTATGTTATGTCGAACTTATGTCAAACCAATTAAAATATTATGTGGCAGCTTGTCAACTTATGTTATTTGCTTTATATCCGTTTCAATGTGTCGCGTCATCACTGCTTGCGAGATTAAGTAGCAACTAGTTTGGAAACCGGCAGTCCCGAGGTATCTCGACGCCGGTGGCCGGCGTCTTGCGCGAGGGGTCGAGGAAGCCGGGGTCCATGGTCGCGTCACCGCCGATCCTATAATATGGGGCCAAAAATATCATTGGCTTATCAAATTCTTTATTCGGCCGTGAAAAAAATTTAACAAAATATAGAAACAAATTCATTATTGACTTTACGTTAAGCAATACTTATAATAACTCCCACTATCGGCACGACGCGTTCCGGGATGGCGGCGGGCGCGGCAGCCAGGCTTGCTTGCTGCTCGGGCAGGCATGACTGGCAGCGCGGTTTTATTTGGCGCAGCCACGCCATGCTCCGTGGCGCGGCACTGCCGCGCCAAGATCGGTGGCGCGGCAGGACCTGCCCCGTCAGCGGTCAGCGGACCCGGTTACCGCCACGTCAGCCCTGTGCCGCGCCACCATGCATGGCGCGGCACAGGCATTTGGCTGCGCCAGGGCAATAGGCGCGGCCAAAAGTGTTAGTTTTTTTAAAAAAAAACCCGACCGTGTTAGATTTAAAATTAATTTCCAAAAAATGTTAAAATTAAAAAAAAAATCTGTTGTGACAATTACACTTCGATCTTTAACTTTCACCTGAAAAAGAGTAGCAAAGTTAAATGAACACCTGGTTATGACAGGTGAGTAGTTGAATGAAAAAAAGTGAGTGCAATATTTATAAGGTTCCGTCATCTTCAGTGAATATAAGGTGATTTAAAGGGGAAAAAAAAGAGGAAAGTTCAGTCAAGAACTTACTTTCATCTGTTTACTGGGCAAATCACTATATAGTTCACACCAATTCTGAAATGACCATCCCTTATACTGTAAAATAGCCTCCACTAAAAGCAAACCACTCAGAGCATCACCTACTGCTTGATTGATCAGCTGACTTTCTGCCAACAATCTCATCACAGCATGATACTGTGCTGAACCTAGGAAGGGCATTAGACCAACCACATCAAACAAAATGTTAACAGGGAGAATAAGGAGGTAGAACCGATGGTAAGAGCTTACCGGTGGCAGCTTGAGAGGAGAGCCCATTGCTTAATGACTCTAGTTGAGAGATGAAGTCCTCTGAGAATACCACAGTCCCATGTCCATTGGCCTCAAAATATATACCAATGTCATACTCCAATGCCCTTTTGTGCAGATATTTCACTCCTGTAGGAGTGAATACCACTTCTAGGCCAAGGCTCTTTAGAAATTGCGTCGATGCCCCATTTGCATAAGCTGTCTGAACTATTCCAAGCCTTGCAGACAATGATTTGTTTGTTTGACCACCACTGTTATTAATGATATCTAGCTGCTCTCTAATAAATAGGGCAAACAGAGATAGTATCTTATCTCCATCAACAAGAAGATCAACCCTACTGTCACTAGCTGATGACAAACGGAAGTAGACGAGTCGATCAGCATCACCATCCAAACTTGCACACCTAAAATGCTAGAAGAAAATGATAAAAAAGGACGTACCCAGTGCAGAGAGCTCCCGCCGCTTTGTGGAGGGTCTGGGAAAGTGTGTCAGTGCACCTTGGTTTTTGCTCCGGACCATCCAATGCAGTTGAGGGGTGGTCAAAATTCCTATATCAATTGCGTTAGCGCCAACTATAGCATTTATCCCCTAGAGTTTGAAGAACAACTTTGAAGGCCAACCAATTAGAATGAATTTTGAAGGAACGGATCGACATGGCATACCTGCAGTGCCGCATCCAGGAGGTAAGCTCCTGTAGGTCTGGTATCTCTACCAAGCAGCACTTGCGCTGTGTCTTGGCCCCCCAATGGAATGCCCTCGTCCTTGGCAAACTGAAGCACCAGCTGTGGGGAAGAAGAAACGGTGGTTTGCATCATTCACAAGTGTTTGCTGTGTGTAATTTGGATTCGGATGCTCCCACCAAGCATCCGAATCCTGCACCCTAGTTGAAACAAGTGGAACGAAGCTGAGGAGTAGACGAGGACTGATCCGTTACCTGGAGGAGGGCGTCAGGGTCGGGGGCGTTGGCGAGGGCGTCGGCGAAGGGCTCCCAGTGCTGGGCCATCATGCCGCCGTCGGGGTCGGCGATCTTGACGCCGTTGTCGCCGACGGGGTTGTGGGAGGCGGTGATGACGATCCCGACGGCGGCGCCCGCGAGCTTGACGGAGCGGAGCGCGGCGAGGATGCCGGCGCGGCAGACGGCAGGCGCCATGGTGGCCCCGTCGGCGCGGAAGCCCGCCGTGCCATAGGAGAACCTGCAGCCTGCGCCCCCGACCCCATCTCATCCTCCGGTCTGTGCGGATTCGTTGCGTTGGTGGTGACGCGGCAGAGTGGGGAAGCAGCACGTACCGCTTGGGAGTGGGAAGCGGGTCGCGATGGCGAGAAGGCGGCGGCGCTGCTCCTGCTCCTGCTCCTCCTGATTGGCAGTCATGGCGTCCTCCTGATCGGATCGGATCTGACGCGATCTGATGACCACTTGTCAACGTGGGGAAACCTGCTCGACTACAGAAAACGAAGCGGTCTGCGTCTGCCAATTCGCCGGAATCAGATCAGAGACCAGAGGCGCAGCCACAGATTCAGTTCAGTTCAACCATCTCGGATCGCACTAGAATGGAATCGCATTACACGTGGAGCTGGAATTTTGTGCTCATCCCGCCGGCTACTTCCTCAGTCCACAGTCCACATGCATGAATGAAGAAGATTTTCTGAAAGTTCTGACAAAGAGAGGAATATGCTGCTAAGCTGTTGTTGTCGGATTCTGAATTTCCGATGAAGAAGAGGGTTTAAGTAGAAAAGAGGCATCACTGTCACTGCACTTCTTATATTAAGAGGCATGTCCTGATCATTCAGCTCCTCCTTCATACCACATATGCACACAAACTGATCTTGCCATCCTTCGACAAGGCCTGGCATGGGTGGTGTGGAGAAGATGAAGTACGTGGTGGTGACCAGCGGCGTCGTGAGCGGGCTAGGGAATGGTGTCGCTGCCAGCAGCATCGGCACCGTCCTCAAGGCCTGCGGTTTGCGAGTCACCTTCATCAAGATAGGCAAGTTCTTCCATGTCTTCCTTATCCTGCAGATCACTGACACAACTCCATGTCTTCCTGAATCCTGAACAGCAGTTTTTCAGTTCACAATGCATTGTGTTCTACTTTCTCTTACTCCACTATGTATGTCTAGCTCTGAAGAAATTTTACTAGTTCTGAACTGTGTTCTCCAAGGAATTAGAACTGTTTTCTCCGCTTCCTTTTTTCTTTTCTTTTTTTTTTCTCGAATACGCAATAGTGTTGCATATCATAGTATTAAGATAGAAAAGAGTTTTACAAACAAACAGACATGGCCAGTACCTTTTCTCTTAGGTTTACTTGACCAAGGACATCAGGTTGCACCATAGGCATCTCTTTTTTTTTTTTTGGAAAGGTTGGCAAAAGCTTTGCCGAAATATATTAGTAGACTAAAGGAAAAAAGTTATTTACAAAAAAGATTTACAAGGTTTTGCTGAGGTCTTCCACAACACTGAGACCAATAATAGAAAAAGAAAATCTGAAAAACGCACCACCTCAGCAGTGACCTTAAAAGAGGAACTGACTGAAAAAAAAAAACTGAAAAGAAAGCCATCTGCTTATCTAGTCTGAAGCGCCAGATCATGTTGTTACTCTTCCCTGATCAGGTACGCAACTTCTAGCACCATAGACATCTTCATTTCACAGTTTCCACAGTTTCAACTCTTTTTTTTTGAAAGATCCGACCTAGTCGGCATGTATTAATAAGAAGGAAGCAGTTTTACAGTTTCAACTTTTGTTTCTATCCTTGGTTGCATGTGCTTTTATTTCACATGCTTTTTTCTGTATATGTTGATTATGACGTTTTCACTTAGTTCATGTTGCAGATCCATATTTAAATACTGATTCTAGAACGATGTCTCCTTCTGAAAACGGAGAGGTATTTGTTTTGGACGATGGCAGCGAGGTAAGAACAATACAAACCTGTGCCTGTGCACTACTTCAGTAGTTTTGTCATTGCATCAGTTGGACAAGGTGCTGTGGTGGAAATATAATTTTTGGATGAATGGCTTTACGAGTGATGCTTATCCACAAAACATCGATAACAACGAGATTTCTTGTCTTCCAGGCTAATAAATCACGTTATTTTAGGTTGGCATAGACCTTGGAAACTACGAGAGATTCCTTGATGTTGAATTAACCGGAGACAACAACATAACTGCCGGCAAGATCTATCAGGTACTGAACATGTCATTTTCTCTGCAACCTCCAACGTGGGCAAGTTCTTATCCGTTTTCTCGGATGTGGTATGTCCTTGTCGGATTCTTGCAGCATGTGCTGGACAAGGAGCGAAGAGGTGATTATCTAGGGAAAACAGTACAGGTTTGTCAGTACAGTACTGCGCTACCTATTAAAAAATTAAAATTGCTGAACTCTCATATGTAATAAAAAGTGCTGAAGGAAGTTATTTCATGTATTTTGAAAACCTCCTAAGGTTATACCCCACATTACGGATGCGATTCAAGAATGGATTGAGCGTGTCGCCTTGATCCCTGTCGATGGGAGAGAAGGGCGGCCTGAAGTTTGTATTGTGGAGTTGGGAGGGACTATAGGTTTGGGGATTCAGAAACATATTTTTTTATGATCCGTTTGTGTTTGTTCATTTGAGAAAACGAAAATTTATCCCTAATTGTGCAGGAGATATAGAGTCAAGGCCATTTATGGAAGCTTTGAGCCAGTTTTCATACCGAGCTGGTAACATTCTCTGAATATTTGGTGGCTTGGTGATTTGGTCAAAGTTTGATCAGGCTAATTGGCTACCTCTTGTTTTCAGAGGATAATAATTTTTGTTTGGTTCATGTTAGCCTTGTCCCTGTTATAGATATAGTTGGCGAACAGGTAGACAGAATTGAATATTAAATTTTGCCAGTTTTCAATATATTACTTGTTTTTACTGAAGATCAATGATACTGAGTTACTCTATCTGAAAATTGCAGAAAACGAAGCCTACCCAGTGCAGCGTTCAGAGCCTCCGAGAGCTTGGATTGAAGCCAAACCTTCTGGCTTGTCGTAGCACAACAGTATACTGTTTTCGTTTCTGTTCACATGTTTCAGTTAAACCTTTACTGTATATTGGAGCGTCTAATTTATCACCTATGATATGCAGCCTCTGAATAAAAATGTCAAAGAGAAACTTTCCCAGTCTTGCCATGTTCCGGTATGAGAACCTGAAGCATCAGAATTCATATTTTTATCTGTGTTTTGTATTGATCCGTCAAAGTATTTATTCAGGATGATTGCATTATTAGTCTCAACAATGTTCCAAATATTTGGCACGTTCCCTCGCTTCTAATAGTATGTTCTATCATATGCCTTATACCAAAATCTGATTAAATACTAATTTTCAAACATCCATCGCTACTAAAATAATCCCCATTATTGTTGTCAGGATCAAAAGTGTCATGAAGCTATTTTGGGAATTCTAGGACTAGCACGGTCAGTTGTTCAAATTCTCCGGAACACAATTCCACCAACCTGTTTTGTTTCCTTTCTGTTCTCCCTCCTAAGTTCACCAAGTTCTCATTCCCGTTTATATTACGCAGTTTAACAGTGGAACCTAAGTTGGATGCGTGGATGAACATAGCTAGAACGTGTGACCAATTGCATGCTCCTGTATGCTATATATCCTCTTATTTCGTAGTATTTCTGTCAGTCTTCAGTTTATCACACATGCTCATCTCTTTATTTCCTATTTGATTGGAGCTCAAATTTATGCAGGTCAGAATAGCAGTAGTTGGAAAATACACTAATGTTTCCAACGCGTACCAATCGATCCTCGAGGTGAATGAAAAATTTGGGTGACTAGTCCGTAGCATTGTCTCTTTCACCTTATCGTAGAACATGCTTAGTCATCTGGTCTTTTCAGATACTGGATAAGACCATTGATACTGACTGATTCTAGTAATGATGCAGTACTTCTAAAGTCTCATTTCTACACAAAAGTTATTGTACAATCTTTTGGCAGGTAAAAAAATGTCAGTATACATCAATCCAGGGTATATATATTTTTTATTTCAGGCTATGCTTCATGCATCCGTTGTGTGCCAGAGAAGGCTTGTTGTCGATTGGGTCCCTGCTTCTGACCTGGACATAGAGACTGCAAATGAGGTTTCACACGTTCTGTTATATTCTAACTTTCACTGTCACTAGTGGTGTTGTCATGATCTAATCCTTATGGCTCTCTGAATGTGCTGTCGCAGTCACCTGACCTCCATGAGAAGGCATGGGGCCTACTGAAGGTGACACAACTCATGAAACTGCAAACTAAATATCACAGTCACAGAGCACTGTACGTTCAGATTTCAGAGTAACGATGTGTAAGGCACACCAATTTTCTCAGGGTGCAGATGGAGTCCTAGTTCCAGGAGGCTTTGGTCACGGAGGAGTTGGAGGCAAAATTCTCGCTGCTAAGTATGCTAGAGAAAATAATGTTCCGTACCTAGGCATATGCCTGGGGATGCAGGTTGCCATCATAGAGTTTGCACGATCTGTTCTTGGCCTGAAGGACGCCAACAGCACAGAGTTTGACGCTGGCACGAGATATCCTTGTCTGATCGAGATGCCTGAGGTAACAGTAGCGGCAGCGTTTGTGTGGACTTTTGCATGCTCTGAATGTATACTGACTCGAAGACGCAGATATGCGTAGGATCAAGGAGGACTTTCTTCAGAACGAAGGACTGTAAATCTGCTAAACTGTAAGTACCAAGGAACATGCATGCTTTCTTCAGAATTCAGATTAGGCCATCCCTATCTAGTCTCTACAGTCTACAGTGTAAGTAGAATTTTACTTTAAGTGTGTGTTTTTTCTCTCAACAGCTATGGTAATGTAAATTACACGGATGAACGCCATCGGCGTCGGTATGAGGTGAGATAACATGGTCCATGTATGACATGATCCATGCCATGCCAAGAAACCAACTCTCATTCCCATTCTGTAACCTGACGATTTCTAGGTGAACCCTGACATGGTGGGCGAGCTCGAGAGCGCGGGTGTCGAGTTTGTGGGGACGGATGAAAGCGGAGACAGAATGGAGGTAACGAAGCATCATGCAGCGACGCACAATCTTTCTTGCGGAATGGCTGTTGGCTGTTCAGCACGGAGATCTCACTGCATGCTGGGCACTGAATTTTTTGCAGATACTGGAGCTGCCCTGGCACCCGTATTTTGTGGGCGTCCAGTTCCATCCGGAGTTCAGGTCCAGGCCAGGCAAACCTTCTCCATTATTCACGGGTAAACGATGAACCAATCTTCGCTTTTGTTTCTGCTGGTGTTCTTCTGCTGTGTTGGTGTGTGTGCTCTTGTTGCGAGTGTGTTGTTGACAGAGGTCACAGAGTAGTCGTTGGGTTGTCTTCTTTATCAATAAGGTGGTGTTTAAATTCAGAGTAAAATTTAGGAAAGTCACATCGGGGTGTCGTATGGGAGTGTTTGGATAGTAATAATAAAACAAATTACAAAAGTACTCAGTAATCCGCGAGGCGAATTTATTAAGTCTAATTAATCCGCCGTTAGCATATATTTACTGTAGCACCACATTATCAAATTATAGACTAATTAGGCTTAAAAAATTCGTCTCGTAAATTAATCGTAATCTGTGCAATTAATTATTTTTTAGTTTATATTTAATAATTCGTGCATGTGTCCAACATCCGATATGACGAGAAGTAAACTTTAGGAGAAATAACTAAACGAGGCGTAAGATGCAGCTCTCGTGCCCGAAGAATATATGGATTGCAACGTGATGACGAGTACCTGTCGATTTCAGGGCTGATAGCTGCATCGTCAGGGTTACTCGACGCCGGCATGCTGCAGAGCCCTGCTAGCCTTGAGAATGGGAACGGACCTGTTGCCATGAAGGTCGCGTCGGGAGCAAGCGGGGGTGGTGGCTACGCGAACGCGAGTGGCCTCGAGGAAGGCCTCCTGGGCCTGCACGTCTCAGGAGCAGCACTAGCACATTAGCACTGCGTCCTCCGTCGTCTTCTCTAGCGGTTGTACTGTCGAGGTTTCTGTGTGCGTGCTCGGCGGTCTGAACTTTGAAGCGTGCAAGCTCCCTCAACTCTGGTGTTTTATCTTCTATAATGTACACTCTTCGTCCCAAAATAAATGCACTTCTAGGATGAAGGGGAAAACCAATATCCCAACAAAATTAAAAATATACCTCTGTCAAAAGTTACATGAACATATAATAATTGCACCTTGGAAATGGTGAAAATAGCAAACAAAAAATAGTAGTGCTATGTGGTCTATATCCTAAAAGCACATTTATTGTGAGACAAATTTGAATGCTATAAGTGTATTTATTTTAGGACGAAGGGAGTAAATATATGGTATCATGGTTCATTTCAGATTTATTCAATGTCACTATGTGATCTTTATCTTTTGAAATATTTCGAAGGAACGCAACCATAGGGTCTTTGAAAGCCAATCGCGTAGTCAGCATAACAAGTGACGTTGCAGGCGAAGGAGAATGACGATTAGATTATGCATGTAGCCTGCGTCTCTAATAACAGAGATAGAGCAAATCCGAGGAAAGATGCACGACTTCTTGATATGTAGGTGCAAATATGGTGAAAAGATAGCTCTTATCATTGTTTTTATTTTTCTATGGATGTGGCCGCACCCAGCCCTGTGACTATATAAAGATATGCCCTGCATCTTTCCTTGGTTGCTTGTTTTAGCTGAGTTTCAGCCGTGGTGTCTAGGTTTGCGGATGGATTGTATTTTCTTGTGTGGTCTTAAAACTTTCTGTCACATCTTAATTAAAATGTAGAGCTCTCTACTATTTTACTTTGTTTTGATAAAATTCCGATGTCTCTAGTGCTTGCGTTGTTTGTGAGCAGGGATAGGAAGCATATCCTACCATATCCTAATTCAACTGGACGAGGTTGTAGAACCATAGATTATTCTTGTGTAACAAGTTTTTTTAACGAACTACTCGCTCTATTTTAAACTGTAAGTCGTTTTTTATCTTTCTAGGTATATAGTTTTTGCTACGCACCATATATATTAGAGCAAAATACATGGTTAGTCCATCGACTATCAGCCTGTGTCTGTTAGGTCCACCAAAACTTTGAATTTTCATTTCTGGGTCCAAAACCTATTTAAGTGGTCCACAAATAGTCTATGCCGTTCTGTTCTGTGATTGGAGCTGACGTGGACAATACAACATGGCTGAAGGCCTGGATAACAGGTCACGTGCAATCGTGGCTCCACGTGGCTTTTGCCAAAAAAAAAAAAAAACAGAGCTCCACATACATTTCATTCCCCGGTCCTCCGCACTCTCTCTAGATTAGTCAGAATGACAATATATTATGTCCAGATACAGAGTAAAATGTATGAATTGTATTTCTTTTTTTTTTACCCGACCGAGTGAGTAGTAGATAGGAGCGGGTGGCTGTACGGAATGGAACAGTGGCTGGTCTCTGCATCGCTATCAGCACCTCGGCAGGGCAAGGCGACTAGCTCGGCGATCGAGTGCACGCACGCGCACGTAGACGCGTACTACCACACCACGGGGACACGAGACATGACACCAAAGTTGGGGGACGTGGCCGGTCGGTGTGTGTGCTAGTTGGTCCTTGGCCCTGCCAAGCTCCCTTTTGTCTCCTAGCCCAAGATGTGCTCCTCCTGCCGGCCCGCACACGACACGTCGACGCCCCATTCGACATTCGTATGCTGCAGCGGCTGCAGGGCCGGGCGGACGTGACGTGTACCTGACGCGTCCACTATGTGTGTGTGTGTGTGAGTTCAGAGGAGGATGGAAGGGGCTACCTGCACGAGTGGTTCTGCTTCTCCGCGCTAGCTAGGTATACGTACGTGCAAACGTGGCCACCACATCTGGTGCACGTTTTTACTGTAGACATTCTGATGCGACCAATGCAGTGCGAGTATCTATATCCACTCCCTCCGTTATTTTAGCGTCACATTTGGTTTGTCCTAAATTAAACATTTGATCAACAATCTTTATAGTTTCACAATATATGTATTATATATTATGGTAATATTTCTCATAATAAATCTAAAAATATAAATCTTATTACATGAAACTATATAAGGATGTGTTTGGCAGGGCTCTTCTCCGGCTCCGGCTCCAGCTCCTCCGTAGGAGCCCTGCCAAACAGTTTAGATGGAAGTAGCCGTTTTGAGCACTTTTTCAATGGAAAAAGGAGGAACTAGAGTTGTTGACGTTTTAGAGGAGCCACAGATTGAGGCTTCTCCAAAACAGCTCCAGCTCCTCCAGAGAAGCCCATGGAGAGGAGCCCTCCCAAACACACCCTAAATATTTTAAAAATCAATGGTAGTATTTGCCTCCCGCCTACGTTCCTCTCCGTCGTTCCTCCCGCCAGCTTCCTCTCCACCGCAGCCGCGCCAGCATCGCCGCAACATGCTCCCCGCGATCGCACACCTGCTGCCTCCTCGCCGCACGAGGCTGCACCGACGCCGGCCGCCGCAACTGCCTCCACCGCGGGCACTGCTCGCCGGGGTTACCGCACGCGCCCTATCACCGGGAGCAGCGCGACCACTAGTCCGCTGCCATCCTCCTTCTCCACTGCGACCACACATCCGGATCCCGTTGTGCAGTGCTCCAACCGCCCGCCCGCCCGCCCACCAGGTTTTGCTGAAAGCGCATATCAGTATTTAAAGTGTTTCAGAGATATGTTGCAAGCGTTTTAATATGGATGTTGCATATGTTGCAATTGCTATACACGTATGGTGGAAGCGTATGTTCCAAATATTTCATTTGTTCTTTTCTGACGTATGTTGCAAGTGTGTTTATCTGGATGCGGCATATGTTTTCACACATATGTTGCAAGTGTTTTATCTAGATATCGCGCATGTGTTTGCAATGGCTTTCAAGTCTTTTCAGGTATTTTAGGAAGTGTTTCGGACATATGTTGCATGTGATTCACTAGATGTTGTAATAGTAGATCTCGGGTTGCACATGTTGCAGTGGACCCACATGCTGCAGCTCTTAGGGCGCCGCCGAGAGTGCGCACACATTCCCGTGTGTGACTACAGGCGTGTGGGGGCGACGTCCGCGCGGCATGGGCCCCGCGTGGATGCACGAAACGGCGTGAAAAAACAAACTGCAGGCAGCGGACGTCTGGATGCTAGCGTTTGTCGGGACGTCCGGGCACCAACAGTGCCCTTTTTTCCTAGGGGTGGGGGGCTGGGGTATACACTTGGAATTTGTTAGTTGGTTTGGAAGGATGAACGAAGGTTTCTTTTATTATTGGGAAAATGTCGCAAAACTAGTTTTTTTTTCTTTTGGGATTATTATTCCTTTGGTACTGCTAGAGATATTGTAACGGGTCACGTGTCTAATCTAATTAGCATAAAGAGTGCACACACATGATTAGCGCGTAATAAAATTCATGACCCAACGAGACCAACGTAACGACCGGCAGGCACAGGCGTAGAGGCGAACGCATAGCAGTCTCTGTGGGTGCTCATTCGGCCTCCACCGCAAACCGGCCGCCGGCCAGGCACCGCAGGAGATCGACACGTCAAAGGCGGGGATTTTTCTTTTACTGTGAGGTGTCGACGTCCTGGGCGCGTACGGCACCCGGCCTGTTGTCGTTGTTCCCGCGGGGTCCGGGTGGCTGGGGCCCAGCAAAGTCTGGCGGAGCGGCCAATGGGAACTCGACAGAGGCGGGGGTGACATGATGGGCCTGATGGCTACTACAACGTCCCGCGATGACAAAAAGGACCTAGGACGACCCGACCCGGCCCGCCCCCCCGCCTCCTACTGGAGCACCAATCCGCTGTCTCGTCAGGCGCGTCAAGGCAGCAGCAGCAGCCAGCTTCTCACTCTCGCCTGCGTTCGACTGACCCCAAATCTGGCTTAATTAGTTTCTTTTTTTCAGTCTAAATAGTATTTTACTCATGCTACTACAGTGTTTCTAGCCGCTACAGTAAAATTTTCGTCGCTACTACTCCTCCTCCAAAGATCGATTTGTCTCTCTCCTCAGTCTTCATCTTCAACCCCCAAAGAAGAAGAAGAAGAAGAAGTAGAAATGTAAATTACGGCAGGCATGTGGTTGTACAACTGCCAATATACTGAAATACTTACTGCTATACTGATGTATGTGGTGCAGGAGATGAAATCACTCACTCTCACCCAACTAACAGCCAGCCAGCCAGCCAGCTGCAGTAGTAGCTGTTGGCCGGCTCAAATGCTCAATGGAACAGTATCCCTACATACAGTAGCTAACGTACGTGGAGAGGGCCGGGGGGGTTTGCTTTGATGGATGGATCTAATGTCCGGTGGTGAGGGTTATCCTGGCAGGGCAGGGGCTGTCCTTGCTTTCCTAGACTGAGCTAGAAAACCGCAGCCAGCAGCACGGACAGTCCATTTCCATCGCCCGCTCCCCACCCCACCCCCCTTTCCTTCCTTTGCAGACAGCCAGCACCCCGCAGAACCCATGCCCACCCCACCCGGATGGACGCCGGCCGGCCGATTCCCCACTCCACTCTCCGCGGCTGCGCATATCATCGACGACGGACGACGACACCTCGATCACCCCCTGTCCAATCCGCGGGACCACGGCCCCGCCGGCCGGAGCCGGATCCCCATCTGCCCCGCGCCCGCTCTGCCTGCTACCAGGACTGCTGGCTCGCTCATCAGTCGCGTGAGGAAATAGCTTGCTGAGCCGCGAGAGCTAGCGAGGTCGCCTAGCTTCTTCCGGGTTCCCCAAACACTCTCTCTATAAGTAGAAAGAACTAGCCGCAGCGGCAAGAAAGAACTAGCCGCAGCGGTTCCCCAAACGCGCCCCGAGCTGGTGGGGTGAGGAGCTGCGGTCGTCGCCTCGTCGGTGACCCATTATTGCTGGGCTGGCCGTGGCCGGCCTGCTGTGGTGTGGTCTGGAGGAGGAGGAGGACGAGCTAGCGGCAGGGAGGGCTCGATCGACCGGCATGCAGCGCGGGGACCCGCTGGTGGTGGGGCGCATCATCGGCGACGTGGTGGACCCCTTCGTGCGCCGGGTGCCGCTCCGCGTCGCCTACGCCGCGCGCGAGATCTCCAACGGCTGCGAGCTCAGGCCCTCCGCCACCGCCGACCAGCCGCGCGTCGAGGTCGGCGGACCCGACATGCGCACCTTCTACACCCTCGTACGTATACTGCAGCTCATTCCATCATTCGCAGTCACAGCATCGAGGTCTCTTGTCTACTGCTGCTAGCTGCGAGCACCTACTACATGCACATTGTTCCAAGCCAGCAATTAGTAGCCTGCTGCTTAACCGCATGCCGGATCTGATTCTGATCGATCTGCAGGTGATGGTGGATCCTGATGCGCCAAGCCCCAGCGATCCCAACCTCAGGGAGTACCTGCACTGGTAATCTGCTAGCTACTGCTTCAATTCGTTCGTGCAGGAACTTGAATCTGTTGTACGCACAGCGTCTTGCATATGGTAACTAACCGGTAAGATCAAGATCGCCATCACGCTCACGCCACGTGATAAACTTGCTGTCCACCCTTCCCGTCTCTTTCTTGGAAAGTGGAAAGACATCATACAACACACGTACTGTCAGGATCTTAGCCCTGTCCACATTCCACCTCGTACGGTAGTGGCGTGGTGCTGTGTACTGTGTGTTGTGTGTGTGTGTGTCTATATATATATATATATATATATATATATATATATAAACTAATCCCAGAGTATGTAGACAAGTATGCATTTCAGTATCTCATCACAGTATTTTTGACTTTTGAGGGACGATGCACAAGCAAGGTTTTCATTTTCAGAAATTAAAATTTATCGGGGGTCACAGATAAAAAGGATAAACATGATATATCGAAAATATCAGACTAAATTCAAATAAAATTTAATTTGAATTTAAGTAAATTTAAATAAATTTAAACAAAATTTGTACGAAAAAGATAGATATTTTCTTATCGGCACCTACAGATAAAGAGGATATATAAAAAATATCAGGAGATTTCGGCCGATATTGGAAACCATGTGCACAAGCACACAACGGTTTTGTTCATTACTTACATCATTTAGGCACCATCATATACAGCTTAATTACAAGTAATCAAATCCTCACATAAATATCTAAAATCACAGTTTTTCATGTGCAATCCTGCAAGTACGACTAACATCCTTATTATCCTACCTGCACAAGAACAATACCTTATTTCAAGATAATGCATGGTTAGTTCTGACAGTATATATATGTATGTTATACTACCTCAAGTACAGTGAAATTTTTACAATTATTACCAAAATAACCACTACTCCAATAAAGTCCTAGTTGTAAATGAAATGGAATAATTCAACTAGTCTTGGTGGTATCCTTACACCTGCATGCAAGAAAACAGCAATTTCCTGGCAACTAAAAATGGTGCACATGTACATATATGTCTTGGATTTTCAACGACTAGCTATAGCAGGGGTATCCGTTTGGATAAGAAGCTGGGGTGTACGTCTAAATTTGCAAAATCCTAAATATTCCTTCAGTATTCTCCCACATCATTATACAAGGAACTAACCCCTTATATAGTGACTCTCATCAACCATTGCCTGGCCCCTTTTGTCAGTTTAGTGTGAATACAAAGAAATATAGCATCCTCAGGTATCCCATGTGCCATTGTGTGTGTTATATTAAAACATATGCCATCCAGAGCCTTTTTTATAATTGTGAATGGCATTTGATATATATCTACCTAGAGTATTAAAAATGTATCCAAGGGTATATTTGTAAGAAACATTATCCCAAGTAAAGACGTTAACTAATTGCCCTGATCACACTAGAATGTTAGTTTATGCATTTTCAAAGATTTGTCCAGAACCGTGGAAGATATTGATGCATGCTACTGCCACATGATATGATGTTTTACTAGCTCAAAGCACATGCATCAATATTTAACATAGCACCTTTTTCTCGGGCAAATTATGTGAGGTGCTAACTCATTCCAAACATCTTTTAGACTAGTGGTAGTTGAGTGCCAACGAATATAAAGAGTTTGGCAGTGTGCAAGGCTTTCCAAAATCATATCAAATATATATACCCTGCAAGTGCATTAGATTTAGATAATACTTTAGCAATACCATTTGTGGGGAAAATGAAGTGGATAATCTACGTACAAATGCCCCCAATATCACTAACGTGTCCTCCATCCATAATTCTGTGGAAACATCAAATTCCTAAACCATGAGTAGCCATGAAAAACTATTGGTTCAATATTTGTACTCAAGGGAGCCGCGTGGATACAATTTCTTTATACTCCCTTCATCTCAAAAGATAAGGCATGCACATATTTCAAAATTCCAACTTTATTTTTGTCTTTGAGTCAAACAGTTAGCCTAATCATATGAAAGGTTTTTAGTATGAAAGTGGTAACATTAGATTTGTGTTTAGAAAAACATTCTAATGATACTCTTATAGATAAATTAACGGTCAAAGTGTGGTCTTAAAGACCGCACCAAGCCAAATCATACCTTCTATTCTGAGACGGAGGGAGAACCAAGTAGGAGAAAATAATTCCTTCCCTATTTATAAGATTCCAGAGAACAAATCAATGCAATAAAGTAACTGTATGTCAGAGGGTGGGAAAAGGGTTCTACTATTGCTTTGAGGAGAAGTAAACATAAGACCCCCACCCAAGATAGATACACCCAATAACATATTAGATAACATAATCGCCACCTAAATCGAACATCCAACTTCAAAAAGTCACTAGCGCCAATCAAATCCCAAAGATGTGCTTACTCTCTAGCAATAAGTAACAAGTAACGTTGGACATTAGGTGACGGTCCATTGAAGACATAATCATTCCAATGCTTGTAGGTCATCCAAGAGAACAATTAGTGAATCCAAACCCTTCTTGAGTGTCTGGTTCACCAAGGAGTCGATCTTAATCTACCAATTAGGCAATAACTAATAAACATATCATCCTCTAAACTTGGGTGACAATACTTGGAGATCTACTTGCTAAAACATGTAGAACCATACACCTATCTACCAAAACACACATGAAATGAGAATGTGTTGCATAATGTCCTCTTCTTGATCACATAAGGGCATGTTCTAGGTGTAGAAGCCCTCTCCACATAACTAGGTGGTTCTTTGTCTGGCATCTATTGTAGGTAACCAACCACAAAAAGAATTGACACTTTAAAGGGGCCCAAGTCTTCTGGATTTGCTTCCAAAATGCAAAGAAAACTGAAACAACGAAGAAGAAGGCCTAATGAGCTAATTTTGTGAAGTATTAATAACTAGAAGATGACAATTTTCATCGGTTGATCATCCCAAGTCCTTGACAATTTAGCTTGGAAATCACTCTAAGTAGAAGGTCCCTAATGTCAAGATATTTGAAGAAAGCACCACGTACCAAAATAGCCTTTGTATGTCCTAGAGCCAACTAAGACCTCTTACAGTGTGCACTTGTTGTCATGACACTTCAGTGCCAAGCAAGACTAGAGCCCAATAGAGGTGAGAAATCCCCCTCCCCCAAATTGATGGCCAATGCTTCATGACTCCTACCTACTTTAACAAGGGTTGCTAACTAAATATCCCAATGTACATATCAAGTAGAAATCCTATGAAACCATATCACTATACCCATTGTTCGTTCATCAACTGGCTATAGCCCAACAGCCTAATCAAGAAAACATGCATGGAATCTAGCCAGGAGCTCACGTCTAGTTAATTTATCTTTATTTAATTTTACATTACCAATTGACTACCGGAGTATATCATAATCTCTACATTAGATACCAACGATTTGTGGGAAATCTATCCATCATTTTCTGAATGAAAAATTCATTACTCTAGCATTAGTATAATTATTAATTTGCATTAGGCAAATTGGCACCCTCTACATTTTTGTTCACCCATCCCCACTGGTACAAGTCTACAAGGAAATAAGATGGGGCCCAAGATCCATGATTGAATTATTGCCAAGCACCCTAACATTTGTAAATATATTGAGAATGAAAACAATGTCCAAAGGTCTATCTGTATTAGAGATGCAAGTTTTAATTACTTTAGGTCATTAGGTTGATCCAAAAACTTGCTCAAATGAACTAGAATGACATTTCATGTAACTTGAGCGAGGGGAGAAATGAACTAGAATGGCATTTGACCGTAATTAGTTAGCTAACCTAAAAAACACCATTGGGTACCCACCTGCGTCCTTAATTTGTACTCATGTTGTATAATGATAGCCATAACCATTTCATCCTCAGTGCCCAACGTCGACTTTAGATGAATATGCACTCCTCACTCGTTTGGCCAACAACATTTGGCCTAGGCAATCTGACACAATGACATTCCTTACTCTCCATATAAGAAGCCACGACGAATTAATATTATTGTCAATCGCCTCGAGCGAGATCTCAAGGAGGAAGATCCAAGGCCATAGGAAAACAAGGTACACATACACCACCATCGACGAAGTGAGTACAAACTTGACTTGTATTAACCTACTCTCCCTAGTCATTGAAATCTTTTCAACCCTGGATCGGAGTTGACCAGAGATACAGTCTATCATAGGTAGAATTTATGCGTTTGTCAACTTCCTAATAGAAAGTGGCAGCCCAAATACTTGAAAGAAAGGTCTTTTATCACAGCAAGTGATGATGAAACTTTTACAGTATTCTGTCATAAGGAAAATATTTTTCTTTAGGAAAAGGTACTGAAGCAGACTACATCTCCTAAAGAATAAAATAAAACTAAAAGCCTACAAAGCTCTAACATATAATGATATAAAAGCTAGTTGATGCTCAGACTATTTAAAGAAATGTGTGCACACTTCTTTTGGTGTTGACACCACTAGCTAGTTTGATTTCTAACTGTTTAAAACGAGATGGCAAATATTCGGCTAAAGATACTCATCACCGGAAACACGAGTTCTTGTGTTGGCCCGATTGGATCTCAGATTTAGATCTGGAACCACCAGAGGGTAGCTTGGCCCTTGGCCGCTTGGATTGAATAGAAATACAATGGCTTGTTTTTACAATGACACTCCCTTGTCCTTTATAGGCAAAGGGGACTCCCACTTGCTACATCATATTCTAACCACTAAAGTGGATGCTGAGCATATTCCTAACACTAGACTTGGAAGCCAAGAAAAGTAAAAGTATAGGAAAAGTAAGATACAAGTGTTTTAACACTAGGCTTATCTATCAGTCTCCCTCTAAGCCTTATGCCGAGCACTGAAGGTGATCTGCTGTAGCCCAATCCTCTCCTTCATCTCCTAAAACTTGGACTTCTCCAGCGACTTGGTGAGAATGTCAGCCAGCTGATCAGTAGTGGCAATATGGTTGGCTTTGATGTTTCTGTCCTCCAAGCAATCTCTGATGAAGTGATACTTTATACGGATGTGCTTGCTTATTTCATGGAAGATAGGGGTCTTGGCCAGAGCTAGAGCAGACTTGTTATCTACCTTTAGCTTAACCACATCCACCTTCCTACCAAGGAGCTCTGCCAGCATCCTTGACAGCCACAGCGCCTGTGTTACGGCAGTGGTAATGGCGATGTACTCTGCTTCATAGCTTGAGAGGGCCACCACCTTCTGATTGAGGGACTGCCAGCTGACCAAGCAATCACCGAGGAAGAACATCGTTCCGGTTGTGCTCTTGCTGGTATCAACATCACTAGCGAGGTTGCTGTCGCAGTAGCCGTCGAACCACACTGTGTTGGGGGCCCTTTCATAGTGAAGACCATAGTCGAGGGTGCCCACCACATAGCGCAAGATTCGCTTAACGGCCTATAGATGCTCCATCGTCGACCGCTCCATGAACCGGCTCATGTATCCGACGACAAACACGATGTCCGGCCGGGTATGGACCGAGTAGCGCAAGCTCCCGATCAGTCGCCGGTAATGGGTTGGATCGACCTCCTCTAGCATGCTCTCCCAACTCAGCTTGAGCTTCTCCTCCATCGGGGTGTGCGCAGATGAAGAAGGATGCGCTTAGCATAGTGGGTTTGGTGGAGGGCAATTCCGTTGGTGTCCTGGCACACTTCAATGCTGAGGTAGAAGCATAGGAGGTCGAGGTCGCTCATGTCGAACGCCTTCTTCATCTGCGCCTTGAACACCTCCACCTTCTGCTATTCAGCGCCGGTGATGATGAGGTCATCGACATAGATGCCGACCAGTAGAACATGGCGTCCGCTGCCCCGCTGGTACACTACCGCCTCATGTGCCCTCTGCTTGAAGCCCATCTTCTTGAGTGTGGCATTGAGCTTCGCGTCCCAGGCGTGTGGTGCCTGGCGCAGTCCATAGAGTGCCTTGTGCAGGCGGTACACCTTTCCCTCTTCTCCGATGATGGCGTAACCAGCTGGCTGATGCACGTAGACCTCCTCCTTGAGGTCGCCATTAAGGAAGGCGGACTTCACATCCATGTGGTGGATTTGCCACCCCTCTTGAGCCGCTAGCGCGAGGAGGACATAGACTGACTCCATGCGCACCACAGGGGCAAAGGCATCATCGTAGTCGATCCCCTCCTGCTAAATGAAGTCTCGCACCACCAACCACGCCCTATGCTTGATCACCACGCCCAGCTCGTCCTTCTTGAGCTTGAACACCCACTTCAGGGTGATAGGGTGGTGGTCGTCAAGCAGTGGCACTAGCTCCCAGGTGTGGTTCTGCTCGACGGACTTGAGCTCCTGCCCCATCGCCACCCACTATGCCGGATCACCCTACGCCTCAGCTTAAGTGGTCGGCTCACCGACGTGTGTCAAATGAAGCTGGGCGAAGAGCCTCTTGGGTTGGTCCAGTGAAGACTGATCGTCGAGGATGCTTGCCACAGTGCGGTATCGTTGAGGCTCATTATCGTAGTTGGCATCTAGGTGGTCTTCATCGTCCTCTAGCGGCGTGGCATACTCAACCTTTGGCTGCCCTACGTGCGCTGGTGTCATAGCAGGCGAGGTAGAAGATGTTAAGGAGGTTGGCTGGTACGCTGGAGAGATTGGCTATGATGATGTAGAGGTCGGAGAGGTCGACTGCGGTGCTGGAGAGGTTGGAGCTGCTATCGATGGACTGCTGACCACTACCGATGGGCTACCGAGCTCCCCCAGATTTGGTGGTGGCGAACGAGGCGGAGTTGGTGAAGAGGTCGGCGCTGGTGATGAAGACCCATACGTTGATGAAGATGCACCTTGTGCTTTCTCAGCACCTCCAGTCCATGCGTACTCGATGGTGAAGTTGCGAAGCGTGATCACCGACCCATCATCCACCACATTGTCCCATGCCCAGCCACGTCCTTCATCGAACACGACGTCGCGCGCCACGCGTGAAGGGGACCGTGACACCTAAGAGGGGGGGTGAATTAGGCAACTTTAAAATCTACTTCTTAATTATGGCCTCTTTTTCTAACCCTAACAAACCTATGCAAAAGATAAACTATCTAAATGTGCAACTACGGTTTTGCTAGTGTGTTGCTATCTCTACCGCAAAAGGAGTAATATAATCAATGTAAATGCGGAAGCTAAAGAGCAAGGTAGAGATATGCAAACTCCCATCGACTACTCCGGTATTTTTACCGATGTATCGAGAAGCGTGCAAGCTTCCCCCTAGTCCTTGTTGGAGCCCCTCGCAAGGGCCAAGCTCCCGGTTGGATAACTCCATAGATAGCCTCGGGCCTTCCCCACACGCAAGTGGGTCTCCGACATGCCTTTCGGCAAGCCTCTCCCGGACGCTCCCCGCTGTCTTCACTATCAAGCTTCCGGCTTAAATGCCACGGGCCTTGTTCCCTCCAGTACACGGTGGCGGTCACACCAAAAATGTGGTTGGTGTGATCTCGCAAGACTACAAGCCCCTCTGATGTACAACAATGGTTCTTGCAAGCACCGAGTGGTAAGAGATATGCAAACCTCGCTAAACACTATGCCTAAACCGAGAGCAAGCGCATAAGCGGTGGTCTAATCAACCTAAGCACTTCGCAAAGCACCTACGCTAATCACCTAAGAAATCACTAAGCACTATGCAAGTGAAGATCACTAAAATGATGTATCAACACCCTTGGTATGTTTCCTCAGCTCCACTCTACTCATTTGACTAGTTGGGGGTTGTATTTATAAGCCCCACTGAGAAAGTAGTTGTTGGGAACAAAGTCCCGCTTTTCTGCTATTGACCGGACACTGATCACGTCCTGACCGGACGCGTCCATTTGTCCCGACCGTTAGAGCTATGATCAACTGATCAAACACTGCCAGCGTCTGGTCACTTGCCATTGGACATGTCCGGTCGCATTTTTGCCGCTCTGGAACCTCTCTGTACTCGATCGGACGCTGTTGTCCTGCGTCCGGTCGGTTTGTCGCCAGCGTCCGATCACTACTGCTATTGCCGAGCCTCTTGATCGGAGCATCCGATCGCTTTTCATCAGCGTCCAGTCGTTGCTGCTGTTACCGAGCCACTAATCGGTGCGTCTGGTCACTTTCCTCCAGCGTCCGGTCACTTCTGTGAACTCATTTCTTCGTGATCTTGCGTATGGCATGGTTCCTATCTTCGTGCTTAGACTTTGCTTGATATCTTGGATCTTCTCTTATGCTCCTAAGGTCTTGCTTAAGGTGTTGATCATTGGATCATCACATCGCCTTCGTCCAAGTCACGTCTTGCACCCTATTGAACTACAAAACAATCACTTGCAAATTCATTAGTCCAATTTAGTTGTGTTGGTCAACAAACACCAAAATCCAAAGTAAATGGGCCTAAGGTCCCTTTTCCTTACAATTTCCCTATTTTTGGTGATTGATGACAACACGACCAAAGCAAGCAAATAATAGAATTTTGAAATTTAAAAACTACCTACTTGCTAGGATGCAATGTAAGGGGCAAGATTATATGATGCTAAAAGATACTACTTGTAAAACTAAAGAATACCATATTAAAAACTTATCTTGCCCTTGCAAACGTCCCCTTATGGCACTATGGATTTAAGCCTTGCTTCCTACAAATTCTCCCTATTTTATAGGCTAATCCATAATCCACTATCCTCCCTTTCTCGAACCATCACCACTTGTAGACACCACTTGTAGACCATTACCACTTGTAAATGATCTAGCTTTTGGTCCTACTCATTAATGTTTGCTTTTGGTCCTCTAAATTCTTCTCCTTTGGAATCGAACACCGAAAAGGAAGATATTAGTAGCACAAGGGAGGGTCAAACTTTGTGATCCTTTGTGTGTAGAGTGAAATAGATCACAAAATTTAACTCTCACATTATATAGATTAAGCTCCCCCTAACTATATGCATACATATGGTAGAGGGTAAAGCATATGCATAATTGGTAAATTATTGCTCAAGAGAACTTAATCTATAAAATGCATGGAGAAAGCATATAAATATCAAAATAAAATCAACATGATGATATCGGTTCAAAAATATCACATGTGGAAACCAATTTGAATTCTACCACTTGCTATAGGTGGTGGATATTTGAAGTATGATGCTTAACTCTGGGGACTCCATTTTCCTTACAATGAGACTACTACACACATGATAAGCTTGAAAAGGTGTTAGTCTCAAAGCATCCAACTTGTAGAGTAACCTCTCCCTAAATTTTGTGCACACAAGTATGGAATACTTGTAGGAAATATGCACATTGATTTTAGAATAAAAAATATCACATGAAAGATGACATCACATGAATGTGAGTCATTTTCGAAAGCGATATTCGGGAGAGATTATCTACAATTTAAATTTTAACACATATTGGATGAACAATTGAAAGACAAGCTATGTGCCATACTCCTAAACAATTTTAAACCATGTAGAATTGTTCCAAGGAATAAGAATGAAACCAAGCAAGCCTACCATAAGATATACCTAGTGTATGCATGACAAAAGATATAAAAATGCAAATGCAAACCTAGGCATGAGGAGTAACTAGATGCTAAAAGATACCAATTGTAGAAAAAATTAAATCTAATACCATTTCAAGGAAATTGAATCTAGTTACCTAATATGGGGAGGGGAATTTGGGTCTATAGTATTCACTAACCCACTTGACAATGATTTTGTCCATCATGATGCACCCCATGAAATGCACTCATACTTTTGTCAAGTCTCCAAATTCCCTAAAGTCTATTGGACTTCACACTTCCCTTTCGGGATCCAAACCTTCTTGGTGCTCTTCATATTGGAAATGATTTTCTTTGGCACCCAAAAGCGTTTGACCCCATTGTTGGCTTGCTTGTTCACCTTGATGGCCACCATCTTGTCATTTTTCTTCTTCTTCAAGAGATAAGGTGTGGAGGCCTTCTTGTCCACCTTGTTGGTGTAGGTGTTTGAGAGCTTGCTTGTTTGCTTCTTCTCTTTCTTCTTTGCTCCTCCCCTATTCTTCACCTTGTACTCATAGGACTCATGACTTTCCTTGTGGCACACGTAGCAAACCACGGTTTATCCTTCATCAAGCTTATTCACTCCCTTGATGGTGTTATCTCGATGAAGTTGGGCTTGCTTTGTCTTGCCTTTCACTTGAGAAGTCCTTGGTGAGACAAGCTACTTCTTACTTGAGTTGCTCATTCTCCTTTATAACCTCTTGTGTGCATGTATCTACAACAACTTTCTCAACATAAACTTGGTTGCACAAAGGTGAGTCTAAACATAAATCATTACAAGAAGTAGAGGCATCCCTTTTAGACATGTTAATGATAGAACTTTTCTTTTTAGATGCCTTGGTGGGGGTAGTACTAACAGCTTCAAGATTAGCAACTTTATTAGTTAGCTCATCATAATATTTGCACATGGTTTCTATTTTAGCAAGCAAACTTTTATAAGCATCTTGTGTGCTAGCTAACTTTTCTTTTAATTTTTTATTTTTCTTTACAAGTTGCTCATCATTGATTGTGCATGCATTTATTGTTGCATTAGCCTCAAGTCACTCAATTTTAGTAGATAGTTCAACATTGAGATTAGCAAAGTTCTCATATTATTCAAGCAATGTCTTGTATGCATCTTGTGAACTATCTAGTTTTTCTTTTAATTTTCCGAGCTTCTTTTATTGACTAGTGCAAACTTTAGCATAATTTAGATTTTGTTGCACAATTTCTTCATAAGAAGGCATTTCATCATCGCTATCACTCTCACTAGAGGATGAGTTTTCGTTACCTCGTGCCATAAGGCACACATGAGAAGAGCTTGATGATGAGTGCTTGTGCCCTCGCCTCTTGTGATGGTGTTCTTCTTCACTTGAAGAATCATCCCATGACCTTATTGATGTGAGGGTTTGGTTCTTGCATGCCTTCTTTGTCTTGGGTGTGGGCTTATTTGAACAAACTTCCACAAAGTGCCCCAACTCACCGCATCCATAGCATTCTCTCTTTCTTTGCTCATTTCTTTGATTGGTGAAAATAAGATCTTGGATTTGTATGGGCACACCCTTGACATTGAGCTTTTGGATCATCTTCTCCACCTTATTGATTAGTTTGATTGATTCTTCATCAAGGTCAAAGGTGGAGGAAGAAGATTGATCATCATCATCATCATCTTCATCTTCACTTGAGGAGCTTAAGCTTGAGCTTGTCTCAATTTGCTTGCCCTTCATCTTCTTTTTCTCGCTACATGCGAGAGCTTTGCCTTTGCTTGATGAAGAGGCTTCTTCTTGACCCATCTTTCATGATATTTCAAATGTCATTATCTTGCCAATGACTATGGCCGGGGTCATGGTGCTCAAGTCCTCCATGTTGTGGAGGATGGTGATAATGCTTATATATTTCTTTTGTGGTAGCACGAAGATGATCTTCCTCACAATGTCTGCATCATCTAGCTTTGATAGTCCTATTGAATGGAGCTTATTGATAGTTAGATTCAAACAAGAATACATATCACAAACAAGCTCATCATCATTCATTGTAAAGAAATCATAATTTTGCTGAGCTAGACAATGCTTTTGCTCACGGACATTTGATATGCCATCATGGAGCTCTTGAAGTTTTAACCATATTTCATGTGCGCATTTAAAGTGAATACTTGGTTAAATACATCCATGCTAAAATATTCAAACAAACAATTCTTAGCTCTAGCATTGAAATGAATTTTCTTTTCTTCACTCTTTGTGGGTTTATCGGGATTCTTAATGGGTTTCATCCTATCATGAGTGACTCTCCAAACTCTCAAATCAACAGCCTCAAGGTAGCAAACCATTATAGCTCTATAATATGGAAAGTTAGTGCCGTCAAAGTACGGAGGCCTAGAGGTATCCATCCCAACCACTCTAAATAGCGTCGGCTCAACGGCGGTTAAGCCAAAGGTCCAAATTGAGCCAACCGGCTCTGATACCAATTGAAGGGAACCATGATGCCTAAGAGGGGGGTTGAATTAGGCAACTTAAAAATCTACTTCTTAATTATGGCCTCTTTTTCTAACCCTAGCAAAACCTATACAAAAGATAAACTATCTAAATGTGGAACTACAGTTTTGCTAGTGTGTTGCTATCTCTACCGCAAAAGGAGTAATATAATCAATATAAATGTGGAAGCTAAAGAGCAAGGTAGATATATGCAAACTCCCATCGATGACTTTGGTATTTTTACCGAGGTATCGAGAAGCGTGCAAGCTTCTCCCTAGTCCTCGTTGGAGCCCCTCGCAAGGGCCAAGCTCCCGATCGGATAACTCCATGGATAGCCTCGGGCCTTCCCCACGTGCAAGTGGGTCTCCAATGTGCCTTCCGGTAAGCCTCTCCTAGATGCTCCCCGTCATCTTCACTATCAAGCTACCGGCTGAAACGCTGCGAGCCTTGTTCCCTCTGGTACAAGGTGACGGCCACACCAAAAATACGGTTGGTGTGATCTCGTAAGACTACAAGCCCCTCCGATGTACAATAATGGTGCTCGCAAGCACTGAGTGGTAAGAGGTATGCAAACCTCACTAAACACTAGGCCTAAACCTAGAGCAAGCGCATAAGCGGTGGTCTAATCAACTTAAGCACTTCACAAAGTACCTATGCTAATCACCTAATAAATCACTAAGCACTATACAAGTGGAGATCACTAAAATGGTGTATCAACACCCTTGGTATGTTTTCTCAGCTCCACTCTACTCATTTGACCGGTTGGGGGTTGTATTTATAAGCCCCACTGAGTCATCACTCTAAGTAGCCGTTGGGGATGAAGTCACGCTTTTCTTCTACTGACCAGACGCTGATCACGTCTTGACCGGACGCGTCCGGTCGTCCCGACCGTTAGAGCTGCGATCAACTGATCGGACACTACCAGCGTCCAGTCACTTGCCACCAGACGCATTCGGTCGTATTTTTGTCGCTCTAGAACCTCTCAGTACTCGATCGGATGTTGCTATCCTGCGTCCGGTCGGTTTGCTGCCAGAGTCCGGTCCATCATCCAGTCACTGCTGCTGTTGCCGAGCCTCCTGATCGGAGCGTCCGGTCACTTTCCGTCAGCGTCTGGTCGCTGCTGCTATTACCGAGCCACTGATTGGAGCATCCGGTCACTTTCCTCCAGGGTCCGGTCACTTCTGTGAGCTCATTTCTTCGCGATCTTGCGTATGGCTTGGTTCCTATCTTCGTGCTTGGACTTTGCTTGATATCTTGGATCTTCTCTTGTGCTCCTAAGGTCTTGCTTAAGGTGTTGATCATTGGATCATCACGTCGCCTTTGTCCAAGTCACGTCTTACACCCTATTGAACTACAAAACAATAACTTGCAAATTCAATAGTCCAATTTGGTTATGTTGATCAACAAACACCAAAATCCAAAGTAAATGGGCCTAAGGTCCATTTTCCTTACAATGCGCACGCGCCGTGTTGCTAGGTCAAGCACACGGTAGGCCTTAGCCCCCTCTGCGTAGCCGATGAAGACCCCCAATGAGTTGCGATCGTCGAGCTTGTCGATGTGGTTTAGCTCTTTGACAAAGGTGAGGCAGCCGAAGATGTGCAGATAGCTGACCGCTGGCTTGCGCCCGTGCTAGGCCTCATACGACATCTTGCCGTTGAGCGCACTAGTCAGAGAGCGGTTGAGCAGGTGTACGGTGGTCATCACGGCCTCTCCCCAGTAGACCGCCGACATGCCACGATGTTTGAGGAGCGCGTGCCGCTGGCACCATCGTCTGATTCTGGCGCTCGACCACGCCATTCTGCTGCGGTGAGTAGGGCATGGAGTAGTGGCGCTGAATCCCCTCGTCGACGCAGTACGCCGCGAATTCACCTGCCGTGAATTCGCCTCCGTTGTCCATGTAGAGCACCCAGAGCTTGCGACCACACTCCTTCTCCGTGGCTGCCTGGTGGCACTTGATGGAGTTCGTAGCTGCTGCCTTGGAATTGAGCAGCACGACCCACATATAGTCGGTGGCATCGTCGACGAGCAGTAGGAAGTAGCGCCGACCACCAGGGGTGGCCGGTGACACTAGACCATAGAGGTCACCGTGCACTAGCTTGAGCTGCTCGGTGGTGTGGTAGGAGGCTTGATGCGCGAAGGGCCAGCGCTTTAGCTTGGTGACCACACAGGTGTCGCAGAGCTGCTCGACGTGGTCAACGTAGAGCATGTCGTGGACCATCTCCTTCTTACCGAGCTGCTTCAGGGCTTCGAAGTGAAGGTGCCCATAGCGCTTGTGCCAGTGCCATGCCTCATCATCCCAGCGTGTGGCAAGGCAGAGGGGTGCGCCGCCTGTGCATGGAGCACATAAAGGCGGTTGCTTCCCTAGTTCACCTTGGCGAGAAGACGACGGCCTCTATCCCAGATGTACAGCATGCTGTCCTCAATCTCCACTCGCGAGCCATTCTCGTCCAATTGCCCAATGCTGATGATGGAGTTCTTTAAGGCCGGGATGTAGTACACCCCGGTGAGAAGATGGTGCTTCCCCATCTTGGCCTTAAAGATGACCAAGCCGACGCCCTTGATCTCGACGGCAGAGGCATCACCGAACTTGACAGATCCCTTCACACCGGAGTCCAGGTCGGAGAAGAACTCACGCCAACCCATCATGTGGTGCGTTGCACCGGTGTCGAGGTACCAGTCGTCAATCTTGTAATCAGCGACACCTTTTGTCGAGGAAGGCGTGGGCGTGCGGTTCGTTGAGGTGGAGCTCGACGGAACTAGCCGACCCAAAAAGGAGAAAGCTTGGGCCTTTCACTCCCACCCCTATGTCTTGCGGTAGCTCGACGCACCTGTGTGCCAAAAACAGTGTGGCATCCAGCTCCTCTGCTTGCGCGACGTGAGCCTACCCACCGTGGAGTGGAAGAAGGTGGCAGTCCTTGGCCCAGTGGCCAGTCCTACCACAGTTGTTGAAGGTGTCATCCTAGGTCGCCTTGCGCTTGCCGACGTCGCCGCCATCAGCTCTGACCTGGCCTCGGGGTCCCTTCTCCTCCTTCTTCTTATTGCCACGTGGACGCCGGTGACGCTCCTTGGAGCTGGACGAACCGGATCCTTCCTCCTTCTTCTTGTTGAAGGCGCGCCACTGCTCCATCATGTACAGTAGCTTGCCTCCGGTGGTGCCCTGCTCGGAGTTTGGTGCCTGCTCGCGGTCTTGCACTGTCTTGAGCCTCCCGGTGACGTCCTCGATGGTGAGCTGCTCGAAGTCGAGGAGCGTCTTGATCGAATTGACGATGTGCTCCATCAGATTGGTAAGACGAAGGGAAAATTCCTTGACTTGCTCACCAGGCTGAAAGGCGAGGCCTTCCCACTCCCCTCGGAGGCGCTGCAACATCGCCTGGCGCACACGATCTCCGTTGATGCGTGCCACGATGATCAATTCCCACGCTAGCTTTGTCGTAGCCTTGTTGGTGAGGGAGGCGCCGAGCTCGATGGGGACGGCGGTGCACAACGCCTCCAGCGCCCGGCGATCGTCGTCGTAGTCGACACTGCCGACGTGAACTGCCTCCCACAGCCCTCGAGTCTGCAGCTTGACCTTCATCAGCAGGCTCCACTCGTAGTAGTTCGACTTGGTGAGCATTGGCCACGGTGTTCCTGCTCCGGAGTCGCGGTAGACTGTCTATAGCACCGGGGAGTGGCCGCGTCGACCACGACGCCGCTCTGGTGAGGGCGACTGGCGGCGGCGCCCGACTAGGCTATGCGATCCTCCAGCTGGCTCCGGCTCCTACTCCATCTCGGCGCGTAGTGTTGCGGCTGCGGCTACCGCGGCCTTGGCAGCCGCCGTCGCCTGCCTGGCCATCTCGGCCACCGCCGCAGCCGCTACCTTTGCGGCAGCATGGTGCGTCGTGCGATCATCGGCTCTAGCACCCGTGGCGGTGCGCTCTTGCGACCTGGCTGACGGTGGACATGACGCTCGTTCACTCAAGAACCCTCTCAGCTCCGATACCAGATTGTTGGTCCGTTGGATCTCAGATTTAGATCTAGAACTACCAGAGGGCAGCTTGCCCTTGGCCGCTTGGATTGAATGGAAATGCAATGGCTTGTTTTTACAATGACACTCCCTTGTCCTTTATGAGCAAAGGGGACTCCCACTTACTACAACATATTCTATTCACTAAAGTAGATGCTGAGCATATTTCTAACACTAGACTTAGAAGCCAAGGAAAATGAAAGTGCAGGAAAAGTAAGATACAAGTGCTTTAGCGCTAGGCTTATCTATCACTTTGAATAGTGGACAATATCATCTCTATCACAACCTTACCTGTAATTCAAATGCATTTATAATTACAATGTCATCTATACATACGCTGATGTATATTACGAGAAACCTTGCTATAGTATTATGTTTTGGGGACTTGTACTATAGATTTAATTTCCTGGGTCAGTCCAGTTCAAACACGTCAACTTGCAGTTTTATAGAAAGAAAAACATCAACTTGACTTCGATTTTGTAGATAGAAAGATTTGGGAAACCAGCTCATACCTATAGGGTTAAGTGAGTTTTCATATATAGCCCAAATTATGGCAGCGGAAGTAAAAGAATCATAGAATCTGGAACTCGTGATACAATGTAGACAGATAGAAAGAATTGGGAACACCGCCTCACAACCCTAGTGTTAGGTGACCTTTAGTATATGTAGCCCAAAACAGTTTATGTTACAAATCTATACATGGTACAACACGTACACATCTAATAAATTTCTCGAACCTCAATCATGATCTGATAGTATCCCGTATACGAAGATGTGCTAAATCAAAATTACATTGATCTTCTGTTGCAGGCTGGTCACTGACATTCCGGCGACGACTGGAGTTTCTTTTGGTAAGTACTACAAACGATCTAGGAACCAACATATTCTCAGATTGATTTCCATTGGTAGCTGCTAATGCCATTGGATATTCCTGCTTGAACAAACAGGGACTGAGGTTGTGTGCTACGAGAGCCCACGGCCGGTGCTGGGAATCCACAGGATGGTGTTTCTGCTCTTCCAACAGCTCGGCCGGCAGACGGTCTACGCCCCAGGGTGGCGGCAGAACTTCAGCACCCGCGACTTCGCCGAGCTCTACAACCTCGGCTTGCCGGTCGCCGCTGTCTACTTCAACTGCCAAAGGGAGTCCGGAACTGGTGGGAGAAGAATGTGAACTCGATCCGGGTGAAATAAGATGATGGGTACGTAGTTGGGTATATTGTATATACGTGTGACAACATGGAGAAAATTAAAAAAACTGCAAGATGTCTGCTTAAAAAAATAACTCCAAAATGAACTATATATTGTCTAATTAGTTCAGTTAGTCCATATGCTAGCGTTTGGTTACATTTGGGTGGAGTGTATATGATATTATTTGTGGCAGATTGGCGCATTCTGTGGCACATATATTTGATAACTATATATATGTATTTATTTATATATAAAGCAAGTAATATTATGCATAGAGGTCTCAGCCGCATCAGTCAACATGATTTCTGTCTCTCCCTCACATTAACATCACAATTCAAAAGAGGAGATGTATGTCTCTCCTTTATACTGTGACTACTTATCTAGATCATCTGATGACTACTATATGCATGCTTGCTAGCTGACTGGTCGAGCTGCTGGATGCAGCTAGCCATGCATGCAGAGAAATTAACCCACAAATGTCGACAGGTACAAGGGAGATGAGCAGCTGCTTCTTCTCACCATTTAAGGCTTGTTTAACCATGTGCCCAGAAAAAGGGTACATGGAATTTGTTGAGTGGGCATTTTACTGTTGTAAGCTAGTCTGTGATCTGTCGGCAGAAGTTCTGTTGAGTCTGTCTTCAGAAGTGGCTTGGCTAACCACGTACCCAGCAAAGAAAAAAAAAGCTAGCCACTCAATCGAGCAGACAGATAAATCATCTGGAGGACAACAAGGGCAGGGATCAGATGATGATGATGGATTGGGGAAGAACGTGTGTACCTTCTCTTTCCTTTCCTTTTATTGGAGGGAAACAAACGGCCGTAGCTGCTTCTTTTTTTTTTCTTTGAGAGAGAACGAGAAGAATGCGGGCCGTAGTTGCACTCGAGACCCCACCCAACGGCCTGCTACCGGCCTTTAATCGAACAGCCCATGAGCACACAAAAATAGGCCTCACGGGGGAGGTCGGCCCAGCACAGTCCAGAGTCTAAGAACTGAAATTCCTAGCACAGCTTCATCAAACAAAGAATTCCCCTCAAAAAAATAAATCAAACAAAGAATCGAGTAAAAATCAGAGCAAAGACTACTTTTTTTTGCGATTAAAAGACTCCGTTGCTCCTTCTGGAATAAGAGCAAGTTAAGATACAGATCAAAGACTAGTAACACCAAGACCATAAGTACTTGCATCCGAGTTATGTATATTCTATACTGTTCTCTTCTCTAAGGTCTGAGGGCACATGGAAAGATGAGCTATCCTATCCTGAAGCCAGGGTCGGCCATTCGTAGCATGGCAACAATTACAATCTTGACGATCCAACTGAAGAGTAACTCCCAAAACAGTCCAAATTCAGCTTGTAGCCCTATTGGCGATACCTGACAGAGTAACGGGTGAGCCATACTTCTGGTTGGGGCCAAATGTTGGACGAAAACTGCGGAAGGGGCAACCAGGGGGACAAATACTGAAGTTATCATGAAGGGAATGGAGTTGACTCTTCAAGTGGAAGCTGGTCTGTGGGCTTTAGCTCCCAGCTGCGTAGATTTGTGTCTGTCGAATCAGACTTCGAAATGTACAGGACCTTGCTGTGGAACTTGTTAAGTGTTTTCCGGTGTCCGATGCTTATGTAAGTAATGCCTGCAGCTTCAATCTGACTGTATAGATGAGCCTGTGGCACAAATAAAACTAGTTAGAGTTGACTTAAAAGTAGGTGTGAGTACACAGTACATTAGTTCTTCATCCATACAAAGGGATGCCCTGGAACACCAAACCCCTTCCTTTTCTTCTACTCTGTGATGGGTGAAAACATTTGTGCCACTCGGTGGGCTATGAATCTATGACTACAGTGTTTCATAACAAGCAAGCAAAAAGAAGTATAGCAGAGTAACAAGAATTCAGTTTACCTCATTTGCTTCATCAAGTGCGCTTGTCGACTCATCCAGTAGGACCAAAGTGGGTGTAGCAAGTAACAACCGGGCGAATGCAAGACGCTGCTGCTCCCCCAGCGAAAGAACACTGGCCCAGTCATGCATAGAGTCCAAGCCATTAAAACGAGGCAATATGTAGCCCAACTTAACAACCTCAAGGACTTTGATCAGTTCAGACGTTGTGGGCACCTCAGATTTGGCACTGACTCCATCTGATGTGGAGACTTCAGACAGAAAAGGAAGAGGATCTGCTATTCATTTTAAAAGGAAAAGGATTTAGGATAAATGCACATGCATATTTCATGAAAATGCTGCCATGAGTACCTTTGCACGTACATTTAATAGTTTTTTTTCCTGAACACACTCCAAACAGATTTAAGTAGTTTCGTTCGACATCCTACAACTAACAATTTTGAGCAACATAAGAAGAGCTACCTGAATTTTGAGCATCATTATCTGGTGAGTGATGAGCCTTTTCAGTCCATGTAGGATAGAGCAACTGTTGACGAAGTGTTCCCAGAACCATATATGGTCTTTGTGGGACGAAGAATATGCCATTATCTCTTCTTTGCTTGGAACTTCGCAACAATTCTCCGCCTTCTAAATTCATGTTGGATGGCTCATCAGAACTTGAATTTGATTTTTGAAGCTGCATAGAATTTCTCACATGGTATATGATCTCCCCAGTACCACTAGTCCAGAGGCCAGCCAAAGCACGTAATAGTGAGGTCTTCCCACTTCCACTAGGTCCCATCACCTAAAGTGAAAATAAGCATAGCACCTCAGTGATCAGTCAAGTATCAGAGCTAACATTTATTTTGCCAAATGTGCAAGTAGTTAAAGAAATGAAATACCAGTAGGTGGTCCTTGTCTTTTAGTTCCAGAGTGAGGCCAGTAATAAGAACATTTCCACTTCTTGGTGTTAACAATGTCAAATTACGAATTTCCAAAACCATGCTTTGATCAGATTGTGTTAGTGATCCATTAGAACTAAGAACAGAAGGACCATTGCTTTTGAAAACAATGTTGATCCCATCAATGCTATCACGTTGAGATGATGGAGAGGATTCATTTCCATCCAATAGATCATCAAATTCACCTATATTAAGAAGAATTTATAGTTAACAGAGGGAGGGAGGGAGGCAGGAAGGGACGAAGCGAGAGAAGGGAGGAGAGAGAAGTCACCTAGACGATCGATAACTGCTGAGAATGCACTAATTGACTGAAATTGGAAAACAATGAGAGAAAAATCACTGAGGATATGATTGAAAGCAGACACCGATTGGTTTATTACTCCAAACTCAATTTTCCCTGAGAAGTACATTGGAGCAACAACTGCAGCTGGCAGAATCTGAATCAAATATCGATAACCATTGGTGAAAAACTCCAGATTCCGAGAAGCTATCAGCAATTCCTGCAACATAAAATAAAATATATGAACTGGCCAGCCTGGAAAAATAATTAACAGCAGGAATTTATAGCTAAATATAAAAATACAGAGAAGCTGTGGTGATAATTAGTCCAACTGGTTAGAGCGTCCCAGCGGCACTCCTCAGGTCCTGGGTTCGACTCCCCGTGGGAGCGAATTTCAGGCTGGGGTTAAAAAAATCCCCTTGTCTGTCCCACGCCAAAGCACAGGTCCAAGGAATGGCCTTGTTCTCACAGGGGTACGGTGCCGCTGTGTATGGGTGGGGCAGGGGTTCGGGGGTTTTCTGGACCTGCGTGAGAAGGTTCTTCTTCTTAATGCAATGGCCCGGGGGGTGTCTTTCCCCCCGCAGGTCCAGTTTTTTTTTTTTTTTGATAATTCAATGGTAGAGCACATAAAGAGCCCGTTATTCCAGCAAAAAAGAACTCAACCAACCTACAAAGAACTATGTGGCATGTAAATAAGAATAAAATAGGCACCCAAATTCGAGTTGAAGAGGACTCGAACCTGGGTGGTAGGGGTGTAGACCCACACCTCCCCAGGCTCTGTTACTCACCTGCCACAGTATCACCATTATTAGCAGTTTGTTGGAATATGTCAGAATCAACGACTTGTATTTGATTATTACAAAAGAAAATTTATTGCCCAAGAGGTATGATCTACATGATTATCAGATCTTGTTGCAGAGAAAGCCAAGATATAGAAATACAAGTAATCTGCTATACTAACGCCGAACATCATTTGGCAAAAGAAAATGACGAAAGATATTTCTGCTAACTCAACGCTGTTTGCATATTTGAACAGCCCAAGCAAATTACATAATATTTGTTTCTAGAAAGACAAAGGAAGGACTGAAAACAAGAAGTTCTGTTTGTTCTAGTTATGGTCAGTTTCCAAGCTTCATACTCTATTCCAACTGTCATTAATATGGTTGCCATCACCGAAAGATAACTAGTTTAACATGGTTTGCAATGTGTTTGAAACTAAAAAAAGGCAATGAAGAAATAATAAACAAGAGTAGATGGCAAAAGTACAGTAATGCTTACACTTAGGTTCTCAAAAGCCCTCCTGAACCGATCCAATAAAAGTTGCAATTCATTTTCCTCTCCACCATAAAAAGCAATCGATTCAGCATTTTCTCTAACACGGACAAGTCCGTAACGAAAATCAGCTTCTTTCTTCTCTTGCATGAAGTTCAAGCTGACCAAATTCTGTTGATGCAAGCATAAGCAACTATTGGTTATGTTGACATAACTCTATGCAAATTATATATGATTGACAAGTACATACCTTACCAAGGAAGACACTAATAGCAGTACCCCCAAGAGAGTAGACAACAAGAACAATAAACAATGGTGGGTAGATTGCACAGAGGATGTTGCTGAATGATACCAAGTCCACAGCAGCATTGAAAAGTGTGAGAGAGAATGCAAGTGCTGTTCCAGTGAATGCGCTGAGATCATCATTTATCCTTTGATCTGGATTGTCAATTATTGATTGAGATTGAATCTTGTAAAAGGTTCTGTTTTTAAAGTAACGCTTCATATAATAACTTGTCATCCAAGATCGCCATCTCAAAGAAAGAGTTTCTCTTGCATAGTCTCTCAAGACAAAGAACTGCATAACAGTGAGAAATTTTGATACGATGAGTTGAGAAACAAGAATATTAGGTTTTTACAAACACAAATAGAAGGCACTGGAATATTAAACAAAGGAAGTATGTTTGCCTATTAATAGATGCAAATACAGGCAGTACAGATTGCCCATAAAAACTGCCAGAAACCACAAATGAAGTTTAAGGATGTGGCAGCTTAGCCATTCAGCGCAGAAATTAGAGCATTCAGTGCTACGGCTTCTGCATGGACATATTGTTAAAAGGAGGAGATAAGCAGCTGGATTTCAGGAAAGAAAACCACCAGTAACTTTTTAATGGTGTCTTTGGGACATCTAGGGGGAGAACTCAAAGCCTTGGATCTAGACAGACTAGGCAAACAAGTGGTTTGGATTCTACAAACGGCTTCCATAAAACATAAACTGCATATTAAGCCAAATTATTGTTAAGGATGCTTATTAGTTTGCATGATAGAGACAGCTCCTGGTACAATATGAACCACTTGTGTAAATTGTTAATTGTAGAGATCTTTGGTCATGTTCCCTTCGAGATATTAGTACAATATTGTGCTACAGAAAAGTTGAGAAACTTGAGAGAATGGAATATACCAAAGAACTATCTTTAGATAGGAGTGCTGGTGCATGAAAATCAGCAATTCACATGTCCAAACCAAGAGTTAGGCTATTGGTGTCTGTTATTGTTAATACTGATACTGTTATTACCTCCCTCTCCCTCTACTGTGGCTTTTGTTGGTACCAACTTGATTGGGACTGAAAGGCTCTATCATTGTTGTCGTTATCGTGTTGGTGTTACGAAATGGTCGCTGATAGGGAAATGGAATTTTGCATAAAATGTAAAATATTAGTCACATGCTAACACTTCGCTACTCCAGCCAAGGTAGTACAAATAGTTGTAATGGGCTAACAGCATGAAGAGCAATACCTACAAAAGAGCAGCAATATGCTCACCGGAATTCCTCCAGCAAAAGCACCCAGGTAGTAGAGCAGTTGCATGGTAAACTTTTGTTGATCCTTATCTTGCAAAAGAAAACACAAAACATGTATAAGCAAACAACCCAAGAGGCTATTGTACAACCAATTTGAATAGTACAAAATGAACCTTTAGCCATAGGGAGACTTGTTTATATGGTCCAAATGTGGTGGGATGGTGAAAGTGCAAAGGCCTTTGGACCTAGGTGGCTTGGGTATCCAGGAACCTTGAAATTATGGGATGGGCTTTACAAATGAAGTGGTTATGGTGGCAAAGAACTTAAACAGATAGAGCATGGTCAGGTTTGGAAATCCCCTCTCATCCACATGCCCGAAGAATGTTTGCAATCTCGATCATAACAAACGTGGGCTATGGAAGAAACACCTTATTCTGGACAGACCGTTGGTTACATGGTTGCTCCCTAGTAGACATGGCACTGGAGGTTGCAGCTTGTCTGCAATCAAGGATCCTAAAAACTCGCACGGCCGAGGAGACGTTGGACAACCGGGCGTGGGTACAGGACATACGTGGTGGCCTTTCTCTTAATGGTCTGATAGAGTTCCTCCAACTTTGGGATGCTCTTCTCAATTTTACCCTCACAAATGATGATGATCAGCATCATTGGAAGCATGACATATCAGGTTCCTTCTCTTCCAAGTCAGCATACAAATCTTGGGCACCAGAAAAGTGCAAGATGTTCCTTTGGCTAGCCATAAAAGATAAATGCTGGACAGCAGATCAGCTAACAAAGAGGGGGCTTCCTCATCCAGATAAATGCCTACTCTGTGACCAAGAAGACGAAACTATTCAGCATATTCTTACAACATGAATCTTTGCAAGACAATTTTTGGCATAGTGTGCTCTCTCCACTTAATTTACAGCAGCTGGTACCTAATAGAACGGAACATAGCTTTGCCACTTGGTGGAGGAAAATCAGCAAAGGAGTTGGTAAAGAACACAGGAAAGGAGTAAACTCCGTCATTTTGGGGGCATCGATTTTGTGGAAGCAACGAAACGCCTGTGTTTTTTATGGAGCTTCACCAAGTGTCTCAACCTCATTGAGAAACTTGCAGCTGGAGGGACATCTCTGGGTTCTGGCTGGGGCAAGAAACCTCCAAAACCTTGAACTAGGGCGTCTTGGGCTCTAGGTCCAGTGCAATTGGTTAGTCGGGTTGATTTATTGTAATCTCAGAAAGGCTCTTCTATTTGTTTTGTTTTACCCCCTCTTACCTTGGTCCTAGTAAGAGGGGTTTTGTAAGGACCACTCTTTTTTCCCTATATAATACAAAGATACGCAGCTCTCCTGCGTGTTCGAGAGAGAAAAAATGTCATTATTTTTGCCATTGGATACAAAGATCACCGAAATCTAAATGAGATAATTATTTTTTTATAATGAATAACCCTTTATGTGCTTTAAAGAAACACCTCCTCCCCTTATCCTAAATTCGTAGTCTTATCAAGTGTGCTGGCTATTCTGTGTTTGAGTATTTATCCAGAACGTTAATACTAAATTTACAAAAGCATAGCAATTTTAACAGAACACCAAGCCATACCAGCAAGGGCATTGTAGAAGTCACGACCGAGGAAGTTAAATCCAACACTAATCCCTGTGGTTCCCAATGTGAGAGCAAACACAGCAGCAAGCCTCAGCCTTGCTTGGGTTTTATCCTCAGACCACCAGTAGGGAGCAGCAACTTTCCAAAATCTTGTAGGTAGTGTCTTGAGGTCTGTACCATCTCTCTGCAGGTACCAGCAAGACACCAAAAAGAGAAGTTCACATTCATCAGCACTTAGCAAATAGCAATGAACCAGAAGTGACTTGTAACATGAAACAAACCAGAAGTGACAGATGTAATCTATGTTTCCACATCTTCTCTACGAAAGAGTGATGAGCAATCACAGAGCGTTAAAACATACTCACAAACTAGAATTGCATCTAAACTACGGTAGTGTATCTCAGAGCTTGTAAAGTTTGACAATTATCCAATCAGTTGAAGCACGCTAAGACATCACAACGATCATGCATCCAGATTTGAACTTGGCTTAATTAAAAAAAACGCACAGGCACGAGATTGTGCCAATTTCATTGATAGAGAAGGGTAACTTAGCATAATTAGGTACAGGCATCTATCTACAAAAGCATCTAAACAGTCACTTGTCGCCAAATTTATTCTCATCTAGCACACACCTCGAGGCTCCAGTGAACCTGATCCTCACACCAGTCGAACAAGTCCACAGCGAAATCTATCTATGCAGCGGTACAAAACTACAAGCCAATGCGGCAGTGGCACCGCGAACCGAAACCTGGAGACGCGGATTCTGAGCAGTCCACTACTACTACTACGAAGACTAAAATCAAAGTGAACTAAACAAAGCGAAGGCCGAGCCGATGACGCACAGATGCCCAGAACCGGGTAGAGTAGAGAAGCCAGCAAAGCCTCACCTTTTCTTGGGCATCGGGGGCAGCGACCTCCCCGCCGCCGCCGGCAGCGGCCGGAGGGGGCGCGGCCCTGCGGCGACCGCACCGGCGCATGATAGAGGTCACGGCCGGAGGAGGGGGCGGGAGTCCGCGGCGCCGCGCCGCTGAGCGAGGAGCGAGGACGGACGCGAGGCGGTGGGGTGGCCGCGGCAACAGCAGAGGCGGTAGTTGCGGAGGCAGCGCAGTGGAAGGGAAGCATATGGGAATGGGAGTATATAACCGCATCCTTTTTGCCTTGCCTTTGCCGCTACCCCTTTGTTGTTTGGAGTATAGGTTCTTGGTGCTTCCCTCCCGTGTCTTGTCTTGCGTGCTCTCGGCGTGGGGAGCAATGGCGCACGCCGCAGCGGAGGCGGGGGCAGCCAGCCGGGAGGCAACCAGGCAGGCAGGCTGGCGGCGGAGGGAGCCAGGGAGGTGGTGGTTCGGCAGTTCCGCCGCGGCGGGCTACGGGCCTACGGCTACGGTTGCTTGTTGCTACATAGATGAAGTCGCTGACGCGTGGGTCCTTGACGAAGTCACTGTGGTAGTGATAGTGGCCAGGAGGACGGACTCGTGTCGCGGCGGGGACGAACGGCGGGGAGGTGCCAGCTACACCACACGCAGCCTATCCACGTTCTGCCGCTCGCACAACGAACACGGACAAGGAGTTTTCTTAGGGCTTTCCCAAAGGCACCTGGCTGGCGTACTGCCCCAAGTTCCATCTCAGCATCCATTGTCCATGTCACAGCAAACGGTGGTCTCGCAGAGGCCTCATCTGACAAAAAGTTGAGGCCACAACTCAGTCTCGCGTTACAGAGGAAGGGTGGTGTCCTAGCACCGATACATCCTCCGAAATAGGCTGCAGAACATTCGCTTAAACATGATACACATCAGTCGGCTTATCAGCCGCACAGCTTATGTGTAATAGAGTGTGTGTCTGCGTTGGGAGGATGCGAGTTCTCTTTACTGCTTGCTTATGTGTACTGTATTTTTTTTTTCCATAAGGCTAACAGCTTTGTTCGCCCGCGCTGATGGTGCCCTTAGCGGCCAAACCAGACACGGTTTTCTACTAAAGTCCTCGATACATATACATATACTAGCAAAATTGCTCGTGCGTTCCGGTAAGAGAAAAAACGTTGTTGATGTTAATAGGAAGCAAGGAGAAAAAAAGTTATCAATATTAATAGGAAGCAAGGACAAAAACGTTACATATCTATTTATCTTTTATATTATATTATTTTATAAAATTTAAAATCTATAATTTATTTTATGGTGACCATGACATCCACGACCTAAATTAATATCGACGTTACTAATATGACAATATCCTATTAAGGTTGTATCGAAATAAACATAATTTGATAGGTTTTTTCCCTATATTGTAAGATAAAAAATATTTACTTATAAATATACCATAACTTTAATTTTCATAATATACATGTATCTGTGTTGTTAAATATTGAGTTCGTTGACTTTCTATAAAAATATATAATTTTAGTATATGATTATAGTCGGTGACAACTTAGTTGGTACATATGAAGGATTGGTCAGTCTGTTCATGATTATAATGGATACCTCTCTCGATTTTCATGTGGTAGCCCTGGTAGCCCTAGTCTGATTGCGTTGGTATATGCGTATAACTTGTGGATACATTCATTTGGATTAGATTGTTAATAAACTGCTCAACGTTTCAATTCACAGTTTTATTGTTAATTGGACCATCCACGGACCATGTTCTAATAATAAGAATAAATTTTCACTAATACTTAGACACATGTGTCCGACCCTATCCGGATGCTCTCTTGATGGGCTTGCACAACAGACAACTCAACAGGTGTGTTGTTCCCCATTGCACTCGCATCTGGCTGTCGGAGCATCACCGCGCATCCACCGCCCTTCCCTGCGCACGCAGCGACCTTCCCCCTGCCACGCCGCACCACCACCCCGTGCCTCGACCCTATCACCGGCGCGCCCCTGTCCACCTCATCTATTGCAGCCATAGCGGGCACCACGCCACCACCACCCCGGCGCCACCAGGAGTAGGTCGCCGCTGGTCTGGACAATCTCCCGTGGCAGGAAGAGGAGACCTACGCACGTTGGGTTGTTTGTCCTCAACGTTCCCTTTACACCAGAGCTGGCTGGTTACCGCAATCCCCAACTAGGTAGGCTATGGCTGCCGACGACGCCGTGTTTGAAGTGTTTCAAGTGTTTCTCACTTATGTTTCAAGTGTTTAATCTGAGTGTTGTAAAAGTCGATTTGGAATGTTGCATATGTTGCAATGGTAATATACGCATGTTGCAAGTGTATGTTTTAAGTGTTTTAGGTGTTTCAGACGTTTATTTCAAATATTTCATCTGCATGTTTTAAAATTTGATCTGGTGTTGCACATGTTGCAATGGCTATACTCACATGCTTTAAGTGTTTCATTTGTTTTCAGACGTATGTTGCAAATGTTTTATCTGGATGTTTCAAAAGTAGATCTTGTGTTGCGGGCTGCTGTCTGCTTGCTGCTGCGTGTGCCGTCGTGGTTCACGTGGAGGTGCCTGAGGCCTTTAGATGAGCGAATGGTTCCTCCGTGCGGACGCGGATGGGCGCGGGGGCGCGATTTTGTCATGCGGGGGGGCACGGGCCATGGTTCCGGACTCTGACGCTGGTTGGGAATGGGACAAAGTGCGTGGGATGCGATGTGGGCACGGGGCGCGGGAGCTGTCTCCAGACGCGGGCCTGGGGCCGGACGTCCGGACGCTAGCCTTACCCATAAATTAATTTTATTCCTAATCAAAGCTACATCAACAATTCAGTGAGGGGAGTATTTATTTATAGGAAAGAATCTAGAGTTCAAGGAGCAGTAATATTATATTTATTATTTTATTGTATTTATAGAAAAGTTTAGAGTTCAAAGAGTTATAGTATTACATTGATTATTTATTTTTTATGTTTATATATAGAAAAAATAGGAGGAAGAGAAAGAACAAGGACCGAACCGACGATAAAAACAAAGAAGAAAAGTGTTTTCGTGGGTGGACAGGACAGGCTGGCGTTTCCATAGTTGGCTAAACGTGTGGTTAATAGACACGGAAACCCCACTTGGACAGGAGAAATACGTAAACGGTAGTGGATGTCTTAGTTGGACAAAAAATTCTGTGGTAGAAATTTTATCTCTTTATTAATAAGATATAAATATAGACTGGATAAATGCTCATGCGTTGCACGGGGAGCATGAATTTTTTGTTGACACCTGCAGCAACAAATTTGCAGAAAATAATAAAACACAATGTACACATGTTTGACACATCGTAAAAAAAATCATGGCTGGATTGTTTTGAACAATCTTTGTTGCACTGATGAGTAATTATTTGTATAAAACGACACGGTTGTGTGCAGCCCTATTAGGACATATGCCAAGCATTGTATTCGAAGCAAAAACAATTGGCAGGATGGTGCATTAACCGCTGCTAAGTGCTAATCAAGGAACGAGAAAGCAGAGCAGAGCGCACCGAGAGGACGTTCCAGAGCTTCACCTTGTCCTTGTCTCGCGCTGCAGGGGCGTTCTGATCAGCCGCTGCCTGGCTCGCCACGCCATGCCTCTAGGACAGTTGGAACCCGTGGCGCACATCTCGACGATTTGGACGCCGCTGCATCACCTTGGTCCGCTGGCTTGTTCCCAGCAGGCCATGCATAGCCTCCAGCGCGCCCGATTGGTCAATCATCGCGTCCCCGACGCCGGGGTCATGAGCTTCATCATCAGCTCGGTCTCTGTGGCGTGGATAATATACATGGCCAACTAGGCCGCACTACACGGCACCGGCACGGTTTGGCACGGCACTATGTGGCTCGGTGGTTTAGTCATGTCGTGCCTGATGTCAAAGTTAGAGCCTAGGCATAGCACTATGGAGGCTTAGCTGTGCCGTGCCGTGCCGATGGGCACGACGGCCCGTCGGATCCGTGCCGGCCCGAGTTCGCTCCAGCCGTGCTGTCGCCGCCGGTTCTTCGCTCTGCCGTCGCAGTTGGAGTTGTGCCGCGCCGAGCTCGTGATGCCGCTCCCCACGCCGAGGCCGTGCGTCCGCACGCCGCCACCATTCCTCGGACCCGCTGCGCCCCCGTGTCGTCGTCGCCGTTGCAGCCGTGCCTCGTGTGAACGCCGTCGCGCCACCACCGTTGTATCCGCGCCACGAGGAGAAGAGCGGGGGAGGGAGTGGCCTGGGACCACCGGCCGCCAGCCTAGGGAGTGAGATGCGGAGAGGCCCTGAGCAGGGCCGGCCCTAGGGGAGGGGCGAGGGGTGCGACCGCTGGGGGGGCCAGCTCAGACAAGGGCCCAAACCCAGGTATGCAATCCCATAGACCATTAGCTGTAGGCCTCCCGGAGGAGGAGTGACGAGAAGAAGGCCCAAGCAATACGAAGATGAAACGTCCGCGCATCCATGATCCATCGACTCATCCTCACGTCACTACTCCTGGCCTGGCCTCGTGTGCTTTGGTGATTCAGTTGCCTCATGCAGTGACAGCATGCGCCGCCCGCGCCAACTACTCGATCGCCGATTCACCATGGCTCCTCGCGATGCAGGCATCAGCCGAGCTGTGCTGGCGTGCAACAAGCGAGCAGGAGCTTGGCATCCTGACCAGCGACTGGCCATGGCCATCGGGCATCGGCCATCAGATTCAGGGATCAGTACTAGCATGTGACGCCAAGATTCAATTCTCAATTCTCAATCGTGGTGCAGCATGACAGCAACAGCTAGGCATTCAGGACTATCCAGGCAATAGATATGACGGATATGATCAGCTTATAATAGTGTTGTTATCGATCATTATTAAATAGTTTAAAATGAGAATATATTCCCATAAAAATTGAGAATATATCATTATATTTGTTTTTGTTTTGCAAGTGAAATTAGATATACGTGTATATCTATACTAAACAAACATATACATAGTCTTGAGGGCCCATCGTAATGAGTTCGCCTTAGGGCCCTTGAAAACTTAGGGCCGGCAGCGGCCCTGAGAGTTTCTTGTGGTTGGGACTCGGGAGGAGTACGGGAGGAGTAGCGAGAGAAATGAACGGCGGCTAGGAGGACAAAGAATGAGACAGAATGAGGAGGGAGTTACTTTTATACCTAGGTCAGGAATGTTGCCAGTCAATCCAACGGTTAGAAATACTGCAAGTCCATTCAACAATCGAGAATAATCGAGCCACCATCATGCCGTGTCCGTGCTGGCACTACGGGCCAGGCCTGTAGCCTAGGCACGGACATATATCGTGCCTATGCCAGCACCGGCACTATGGGACCCGTGCCCCGTGCCGTGCTAGTGTCGTGCTTTTTCAGGTCGGGCCTGTGCCGGCCCATCTGAAAGGTTCTAATGGCTAGCAGAGGGTGAATAGCATATTAAAAATTCTACAACTACATCAAGGCAAGTGATTAGTAAATAAGATGGCGAAGCGAATTTTGCGCTAGAACTACACTTGTGTTGCAAGCCACTTGCCCAATTCTAAAATCTATGATCACTAGTATATCACAACAAGACTAAGTCACTAATTTACACCTAAGTGAGCAAGCTAGCAAGATAATTACAACTAAGAGCTACACTAACTAGTTTTAATTACCACAAGCTCTACACAAGTAAAGGCACAATGTAATACAAGAGAGTGGCAGAGAGGTATACCGTCGTGACAAGTGATCAATCAGTGAATACTAAGGAAACAATCAAGACACAATGACTTTTCCTCCGAAGTTCACTTGCTTGCCGGCAAGCTAGTTCCCGTTGTGGCGATTCACTCACTTGGAGGTTCACGTGATAATTGGCATCACATGCCAAACCCGCAACCGGGTGCCGCACAACCAACGTAAGATGAGGATCACACAAACCACGAGCATCCACTAGAGTACCTTTTGGTTCTCCGCCGGGGAAAGGTCAAGAACCCCTCACAATCACCATGATTGGAGTCGGAGACAAGCACCTTCCTCCGCTCGACAATCCTTGCTGCTCCAAGCCGTCTAGGTGGCGCCAACCACCAAGAGTAACAAGCGAATCCTACAGTGAAACACGAACACCAAGTGCCTCTAGATGCAATCACTCAAGCAATATACTTGGATTCACTACTAATCTTACAAAGATGATGAATCAATGATGGAGATGAGTGGGAGGGCTTTGGCTAAGCTCACAACGCTGTTATACCAATACAAATAAGAACATCAGCAAGATTGGTAACTTAATGAATCTACCCGAAGGATGCCACCCTTAGGTAGAGCCGATAACTTGATCTTAATCTAAATCGAGCAGTGAAGGTCGAACTTAATCGATGCAGCCATACCCGAAGGATGCCACCCATCTCTTCCTCAGTGCCGCAGTCAGAGACGACCACGACGGCCGACGGCAGCCCGTGGTGGCCAGAAAAAAAGAAGGTGGTGGCGCCACTATGGAGCCCCTCGCCAGCGCGCTCGCTCACCCAAGGCTGACCGCGTCACCGTCGAGTGGCCTTGTGGCTGCGCCCTAGATTCCGAGCCCGCACATCGGCATCTCGGTGGCGAACGGCAGCTCGGCTACCCACGTGGCGTCGGGGCTTTCTTCCCGCATAGCGGCGGTGCGACGGCGGTGAAGAAGCCCCAGTAGATGCTCCCCTTTCTGTTCTCGGTTTTCTAGGGTTAGGGTTTGGATCGAGTCGGGTTATGGTTAGGATTCGTCGCGAACCCTCTGCTTCTGTTTTTCTTCCCCAAATCGATCTACGCTGGTTAGGGTTCGGATTTGGGTCGATCCGAATCGGGCCAAATCGAACCCTCTTTCTTCTGATGCTCTTCCCCTTCTAGGGTTGGGTTCGCATCCCTCTGCTTCGATCCGAATTGGATCTTTCTCATCTTCTTCTAAACTGCTACTACCCCGATCTAGATCTACACACTAGAAAACTCGGCTCTGGTACCATTGATAGATCATAGTACCTCTAAAACATAGATCAGGGGATAAACTTGACTTAGATGGGGAAACTTGTTTCTATACCTCACCCTAGCGCAGTTGCATCCATGGCGCCATAGCGACGTGGACGCCGGTGTCGTGGCGGCGTAGGCACGGTGGAGTCCAGAGGACGGGGCGCTGCCGGCAGTGCTTCCCGTCACTTGCAGCGCGCCTACGATCGGAGGGGCTTCTAGGGTTCTTTGGTAGGGTCCAGTGACGGCGTCAAACCTCGTGTCTAGTGTCCTGACCCTCACCTCTCTCTTATAGCGCTATGTGACAGGGGTCCGCCGACCAGTGGTCGGTTGTGTGTCTCCAATCATGACATCGTCAAAAGGTCCGACTCGATCATTGGACTAAGTCGGATGAGATCAATCCTACTAGGGGAAGGTTCCGTCAGATTGACACGGCTCAAGGTAAAACGTGCGGTCGACATCAACCTCCATTGGTTCTACGAGAAGAGTGGCATCCTCTTGTTCACGCTCGGCAGAGGCAGCACTAATCCTGGAACCTTTGCAGTGAGCCTAGCAACCAAGGAAGTGGACAAGTTAGATGACTGCAGTTCATGGAGAAACTTCGTGGGATATGATATGGATGGGGTAACTTATCTCAGGTCCATAGCCCACTGATCATTTTCCCTTTCATGTAAGATCTTTTAATAATGCTTAAAAATAAACAAGGCGATAGTTTTGCAATCCCCTGTTCCGATTTCCTTGTTCCCTGCCACATGTCATTGTTTTATTGGTTGGTTTTCTGGTGGACCTCCATAGCCTCCGCTCCACTTTCTTCACGGATGGCCGGCCCTGTTGGCTTCACTGGTACCGTGCCATGGTGAAAGGTCCTTGTTTGGTTTTGGTAATTGAGTGACAACTTAGGTGGACTAATTGTGTTTATGTGAGATACACATGTGATTAGTCCACAGGTACATGTGTGTGAGCAACATATGCCATAAAGGTGAAAATGGCTTGGAGATGTTGCAAAGCTCACACATGTGATGATGAAGGAGCTTATTGCACATGAGACATGACATTGAGTCATGTGATCAAGGTGGAGAAGATCAAGACAAGACTTGGCTTGATGGACCGGTTGCAAGCGTGAAGGGCAAGTCGAAGGCTTTGGAGTGATGGACCGCATGGCGGTGAAGCTTGAGCAAGACTTGGCGCCGATGGACGATGGCAATGGTGAAGAGCAAGTAGAGTCAAGATCGATGAACCAATATAATCATGTGATGATATGAAGTGGATCATATCATTGTTGATCGTGTTGGTGCATGTGTTGCATCGACATTGAAGGAGATGGAATGGAATGCGCAAGGCAAAGGTATAACCTAGGGCATTTCATTTCACCGGTCATAGGTGTGTAGAGAAGTTTATGACCGGGTTTAGGATAGATGGTCGTACTATCAAGAGGGGCAAACTTGTTTGCATATCGGTCATCTAGTGCCACTCAAGTGATCTAACTTTGCATTGTCGCTAGGATCGAGTGGCGTGGCAAGTTGAGTGGCTAACATCCTTTGGGAAATAATTGTGAAAATGCTAACACACATACACATGATGGTGTACACTTGGTGGTGTTTGCACATTTACAAAGGATTCGGCGCTTTCGGGAAAATGGAATGCCTATTTTCTATTGCGCCGGATGCAAATTCTTGGTGATTAGCACATTGGTGCAAGGGTGAAGAAGTTAGAACTAAGAACGAGTTGGTCGCGAAGATGCTGGCATCGGTCAACTGACCGGACACTGGATCTGAATGCACCGAACGCTGGCAGGCTACGTCCGGTCAGGCTGACGTACGATGACGCAGAAGCTGGAGTGTGACCGGACGCTGGCTGCGTCCGATCAAGTGTGACCGGACACGTCCGGTCGAGGTCGGTACCTTACTGGAAACGACCGGACGCTGGGGGTTCAGCGTCCGGTCAGTTGAAAGCTGCTGCGTCCAATCATGTCAAGTGACCGTTGGAGTCGGGACACGTGGCCGTCTGTGGGCGATCGGACGCTGAGGTCCAGCGTCCGGTCAACACGACCGGAGCGTCCGGTCGGCCCGACCGTTGCCCAGTGAAGGGGTAACGGCTAGTTTAGCCCTTGGGGCTATAAATAGAAGTGACCTTCGGCCATGGCTGGTGTGGAGCACCTCAAGGGACTTAGTGTCCATGCTTGTGAGTGCTTGGGAGCCCTCCATCACACATATACTTGATAGTGATCATTCGATTGTGTGAGTGAGTGATTCTAGTGTGATTGCATCGTGAGGTTGCATCGAGTGGCACTAGGTGATCGAGTTGCAAGCCGGTGGTGCTTGTTACTCTTGGAGGTTGCCACCTCCTAGATGGCTTGGTGGTGGTCTCCGTCAAAGCGCGCAAGAAGCTTGTGCGGCGCTCCGGAGAAGTGCTTGTGAGGGGCATTGTGCTCGCCCCGCGGGAGCCGCGAAGAGCAACTCTAGTAAAGCGTGTCATTGAGCTACCCTCACTCAAGGGGTAGGTTCTTGCGGCGCCCGACGTGCGGGCTTAGCGGGTGATACTAATTAGCCGCCGAACCACCAAGTGAGCGGTCGACACAACGGGGACTAGCGTGTTGGCAAACACGTGAACCTCGGGAGAAAAATCATCGTGTCAACCTCGTTCTTCCCGTTGGTTTGCATCCCCATTACACAAGCTTGCAATTACTTTTATACATATTAAGCTTGTGTAGTTGCTCTTGTAATTAGATAGCTTGTGTAGCTTGCTAATTACCTTCTTGCTTGTGTAGTATAGAAGTAGCTCCCTTGCGTGGCTAATTTGGTTTTAGTAACCTTGTTAGTCACATTGCTTAGTTTGTGTAGCTAAGTATTTACGCTCTCTAATTAGGCATTGGTTGCCTTGTTATTGAGTATTGCTAGTAAGCTTAGTTAGCTTTATGCTTTTGCTTACTAGCATGTGTAGGAGCTCCCTTGTTGCTTAAAGTACTAGTGGCATAGGTTTGTGTAACCTTACTCCTAGAATTGTTTAGGAGAGCTCTAACTAGCCCGGCACCTTTGTTGCATAATTGTTATATTTGCAAGGTGCTAGTGAACATATATAGTGGGGTATAGTCTTGGCTAGACCGATAGTTTTAATTCCGCATTTGTATCGGTTAGCCGACGCGTTTAAGTTTTAGAAAAGACTATTCACCCCCCCTCTAGTCGCCATCTCGACCCTTCACATGGCTGATAAGTCAGGCTAATAAGTTCAAGATCTCTTCACTTGCACTTGTTTTCTTTTTCTTCGTTACTATCTCTGGTGACCAAGGAACATCGTCGTCGTCGACCTGAATGGCGCTGCCCCAACGCAGCTACTATAGTAGTAGCCTCAAGGTCTATGTAGAATCAGATAAAAAAAGTAGGTGCTCTATAGTTGTTATAGTAGTTTGCAGAAGCTACACATGTTTAGAGAGAGAAGATGATCCATACTAAAAAAAGAAGAGGGAGAGGGCATAAAGATGAGACATGATGGAAGGAAAAAGTTCATGTGCAAACTACAAGTAGTGATAGTTTGCATTGTGTGAATAGTAGTCTCAACATTTCCTAGTCTACGTGGATCACTTTATTTGCATCGAGACCACTAAGGCCCTGTTTGCTTCTCTTATAATCTATCTTTTTCAGCTTGTTTTTTCAGGCGGAACAGTATTTTTTCTCTCACAATAAATCAGCCGGAACAGTATTTCGTCTTGTTTTTTTAGCGAAGCGAATGGGCCTAAGAGTGTTAGCCTCCATTGCTCATGCCCTAACCAACAAATGCTGTCGTGTGCGCTTCCAGCCTGCCAACCATGCAAAAATACGAACGGTCGTGTGTGGTGGGGGTGGGGGTGAAGGTGGAGGGGGGGTGCGGCGACGCGTTATACTAAGAGAACTGATGTTTTGTCGAAACGCCAAAACCACAAATATCTCGGTTATTTTAAGACCTGGTACTCTAAAGATGTTTTTTTAGTACCGACTAAAATGTCCCACCCTTGTCTACTATCTTTAGTATCGGTTGGTAACACCAACAGGTACTAAAGATTGTTTTTAGTCCCGATTCACCGATGTCAGGCTTTGTCAAGCCCCCAGGCTCTTTAGTATCGGTTGGTGTACTAAAGATCAATACTTTAGTACCGGTTCGTGTCACCAACCGGTACTAAAAATGCTGAACACATTAGTACCAACTGGAGACGCCAACCGGTACTTGTATAATCTTTAGTACCGGTTGGTGACACTAACCGAACTAAAGACAATACATGCCTTTTTAGTCTTTCTTCCTCCTCTAGCCCGAGCCATTGCTGCCAAGAGAAGGAAGCTAAGAGTGGTGCTCCCAAAAAAATTTGGTGAAAGTATTTTGGTGATACTATACAAATCGAAGGGGTCTAAAAGGTTAGCAACTTCTTCCACTATTGTTGTATGGTTAACATATTACTTTTGTAGCTATGTTTCTATACTCTCTCAAAAATATATGGAAAAAATATGAGAGAGAATAAAATCTTACAGAAAATAAGAGCACTTCATAATTTTAGAGACATTGGATAAAAATGTAAAGAAAAAAGGCAACAAAGGAAAATTATAGAAAATGAAGGAAAAAGAATAGAAAATTAGGGAAAAGAATGGAAAAATGAAGGAAAACAATAGGTAATAGATAATAGAAAAATCAGTGTCTGGCATTGTATGTAAAATAGGTAAAAAACTAGGATAATAGTAAAAAATAAATGAAAGCTAACTCTGGTTAGCAATACTCTTCACCCACTCAACTTTTGAGTTTAATTATGATGATTTAAATATTAAGTGTTTATTTAATTATTTCCACTTTCGCTGACTTCCTTTAAATTTCTTTATTCGATGTAGATGAACTGACAATGGATGTACACCGCGGACCGACGGTCCAAGGAGTCTACTGATGGCGTGCATTATTTTTTGAGTGTGACCGATGGCCACAAGCCTCAGGGTTTTATTTTATATGTTGTCCTTGCAAAACGTGCAAAAACCAGAAGGAGAATTCTACAACAAGAATTCTTCATATCCACTTGCTGCAATCGGGATTCATGCCTAGCTATAATTGTTGGACCTCGCACGGAGAGTTAGGAGTTGCAATGCAAGACGATGAAGAAGAATTTACCTAAACAAGCCCGAAGAACTTCCCGAGCGGCCAGCCCGTCCACGTCACCCCGATATCCTCTGACCGTTTGATTCTGAGATCAACGGTGGAGGTTGGTCCCACCAAATTTTACTGCGCCTCAAAAAAAAACCTCGCCTCCTCTGTCCCTCTCTCGGTCTCTCTGTCTCTCCGCGGCGGCGCAGCGGCCTGACCCGACCGAGGCCGCGTGCTGGCGCCTCCACCTCCGCCTCCACCTCCGCCGCCCCCACCCCTGCCCCCGCCCCCTTCCTCTCCCTCTCTCTCTCCTTCCCTCTCCTCCAGCGTTGCGGCGTGCTGGACGGGTCAGACTTCGGCCTCCTCATCGCGCGGTGGCTGCGGCGTCGGCGCCCTCCACGCGAAACCCTAGGTGCCTCTTCCCGGCCGCTGCCGGCTGCGGCGTACCTCCTCTCCCTCTCTTCCTCTCCCTCTCCCTCTCCCTCTCTCTCCTGGGGTGGCAGCGCTGCAGCAGGCCCCGACCGCGCCAGCTTCCCTGCGTCGCGCGCGTCCATGGACCCTAGCGGCGGGCGACGCGAGACCGGCCGGCCACTCTCCCTCTCTCTCCTGGGGTGGCAGCGCTGCAGCAGGCCCCGACCGCGCCAGCTTCCCTGCGTCGCGCGCGTCCATGGGCCCTAGCGGCGGGCGACGCGACACCGGCCGGCCATGGCGTGACGCCCCTACCCATGCCGGCGTCGAGCCTCCCCAGCTTCGTTGCGGCTGTCGGCCGGGCCTCACTGCTGGGAGCAGCCGGTGCGCTCTCCTTTGCGCACCCTCTCTCTTCTCCCGATGCGGCTTCCTATGGTGGGCGCCCCAGGTGCTGGTCGGCCTTGGCGGTGCCACGGTTAGAACGCAGCACTCTCAGGTGTTCCCGTTTCCTCTTATTCTCTAATTTTGCTTTTGTCTCCATGATTTCTCACCATATTGCCATGGATACATTCTCTAGGGTTTGCCCTATGCCTACTGCTGTGATGTTTGCCTGCTTACAGTGTATCAAACGTGCTATCTGTCCTTGGAATTTGTTTTCACTTATATATACATCTATTTTTACCCTGATGCTCGGTGCACGTGATGGAAAATTTTTTTTTGCTGTATGGCCTGTGATGAAGATGAACTCTTATTTAACCTTACAAATGCGAAGCCCTCCCTGGTATTTGAGATCTTTTGTTTCGTTTATGTCGAAGCTACTCTTTTTAGCCTGGTGCTCCGTGCACGTGATGGAAATATTTTTTCCCCGTATGGCCTGTGATGAAAATGAAATCGGCGGCCAGCCCATCCACGTCTCCTAGAATTCTTTCATTGGACCGCTTCAGCGACATGTCACCACCTGCTTTCCTGATTGGTACACCTTGGCCATCAAGATCCTGTGAGAGACGTGGCATTTTCCATTTACTTTGGTGCCTTCATACTCCAGGATCATGGTTAAATGATGATTCATAGATTTTTTAGGCCGCTACAATTTGTCAAGGTTTCCTTCATCATATTATCTGCGGCCTTTGCCTTGCACCCTGTTTTTTCGCCTTTGTGGTTGTGCCTGTGCCCATGATCATGGTTAAATGATGATTCATATATTTCTGAGGCCTCTAAAATTTGTAAAGGTTTCCTTCATGATATTATCTGGGGCCATTGCCTTGCACCCTGTTTTTTTGCCTTTATGGTTGTGCCTGTGCTTTATGTGCCTCGTCCAGTTCCTCCTTCATTCCATCTTCTCCTTTGTGCAGGTGAATGAGCAAGAGATGCTTCAGGCCCGTGGTGCACGCATGGAGCTGGCCACACATGCCTAACCATCTAAGGGTTTGATGATCTACACATGTAACTGATTTGCAGTACTGACTTGATTTTATATAGCTTTCAGTTTCATTCAATGAAATTGCCCACATCTATTGTTGTGTTGTCGTCTCAGTAAAAGTTCTATTTTCCTGTTGGTGTGTCAAACCTAATATTTTTGGGTGAGCTAAAAGTTCTCCGCATATGATACAAATTCTTGAGAATATATGGTTAGCATGGGCTATAACAAATTTGTTTATACATGCTTATGAAGAGTAGACTGATCTACTAATTAGTTTTCTCCTAGCAGAGATCTACAATAATGCACTTACACATTCCGTGACGCTGTTATATAAATGCTTTGTCAACAAAATTAGCCTGAATCTGGTCCTATTCATTTGTGCAGCTCTGTGCAATTGATTTTTCCCTGCTACATCAGGGTTACTAATTTGATATAGTTTTGGATTTATGATTAGTTTTGGGTTCATTTTCACCCAGTTGTCGCATTATCTGTTGTTATGTAAGGTTTTCTCACATGCTGTGCTAAACAGAAAATACATATCGCTAGATGATAATGCTCCTGAATATCAAATAGTGAAGAATTATACCATCGCTTTCCTGTCCTCAGGTTTTTGCTGCTATGAATATGGTGCACTCCTATGAACATGTTAGATTCGTACGGTGCGTTCTTCGAAGTTTCAGTTTACATATGTTCACAGACCACCACTTCATACATGCATGTTTTTACCGCTAAAGAAATATATAGCCAAATTTACTTAAAAAGGAATGCGTTAATTTCTAATAGTGATATGAGTGCAACAAACACATGCGTCAATTTTTTCCATACTCTGTTTTTGATATATTCTGAACAATTATTGCTATTTATTTAGAACTACGTCTTTGTGGTTACAAGTAGAAAAAAAAACTATATATATTCCTTACAACTACATCTTCAATAGTTCCAACTTAGTCTACTTGATTTGCACTGGAGCATTTCTTTGTTCTCATGCTCGCTGCTTTCAGGCATGCATATGTTACTTCTTCCAATCATTGGGTGCTTAATGTATGTTTCCTGCACAGCCAAACTTTCAGTATGTTCGTGTGGAATTTGTCCTTACATATTTTGGGTGCTTTTCACATTATTTTGCTTGGCATCTCTTTGATTTTACAAGCTGCAATTTAATTTGTGAATACATAACAGAATGCTGCACTGAATGGATGCATTCACAACCTCTATAAACTAAGTGGGTGCCTCAGAGTATTGCTCTTCAAACACCATGGGCCAATGTATCCACTTTGCGTCTTCACCTTATCCTTTCTGAGGTAACTATCGATCCTCTTGCAATCCTTTCGACTGATAACAAACTGCAATAATAGGGGGTACAAGTACTCTCCAATTTTTATCCCTGCACACTCATTTTCTTTCTATGCTTGCTCTAGGTCATGCGCTCCAGATCCAAATTTGAGATTATCATGCATGTAGATTGAGACACTACTATATAGTCTGTAGCTTTCTTCATATTAGATTTATTTATTTTTTGGCTACCCATCAAGGCAATGACATTCCGATAAGTCATTTTAGATTAACCTAATAAACATGAACTTATTCCACCTGATTCCACTAAATTCATTGTTCTTTTTAAATGGGAAAGCTGCAAATGATGATTGATTTTTTTATGCCTGTGTTCTTCTTCACTGAGATCTGTGGCTTTTCAGTACCAGAGAAAAAAAATGATTATGGATGTGACCATTAATGTCGATACACGCTATTCTCATTTTGATTGGGTATACATCTTATTAATCTATATATGACAACTAAGCATTGATGCTGTTCAGTGGTCTACCCTTGTGTTACTTATTTGGTAATGGTGAGAAGTGTAGCCCATTGCTTAATGTCATACTTGAATTATAAAATATAATCTATGCTACATTTTTAAGATGGTTGCTTCATCTGATAAATTAGCATAATTTGTCCAAATATTATGGTCGCTATATGAATCTTCTCTTAAACAGTTAATCCTGCAAGATTATTTTCTAAAAATTTTCACATCTGATTGGCTCTTTTTTTTCCTATGAGAATTAAATCAGCTGTCATTAAAATTTAGCTACATATTATTTCCTTTAAATTTACCTAAACAAGGCCGCCATGCTCCTCCGGCAGAAACACCGTCCACGTCGTCCAAAATAACCTCAGCCGTCCGATCACGCGTTGGATGGCCCAGATCGCTCGAAGCGGATTCTCGCGTACAACAGCTTCTCAGCCTCCTGGTAGCTTCTCCCGCTTCTCCAAACCTTCTCCTGATTCTTGTCCGAAGCCGGACAGTCAAATATAGATACAGCAGCTTCAGCTTCTCGTCTCCAATTCTTTTCCTCTCTCTCCCGTCAGTCTGTCTCCCTCATCCTCCCGATGCGAGCAAGGGCGGCGGCGTCGGCCGAGCGGCGCGCGGCGGTGGAGGCCCTCCTCCTCCGTCTCCTCCACCTCTGCCTCCTCCTCGTCCTCCCTCCCGAGGCCGTCCTCCCGAGACGATGGCGCCGCGGTGGCCGCGAGGCCACGGCGCCACCTGCGGGCGACACAACGACGCGGATGGGGCCCGGCAGCCCCCTCCCTCTCCGGGGCCCTGAGCTGGCGGCGAGCACCCACCAGGTATGCCCATCGCATCTCTTCTCTGCCTCATGTGTGAAATCAGCACCCAAACCCGAACTCCAACCCTACCTTTGTCAAGGTCGGCCATGGAGGATCTGCCATCTCGTCGGTTGTTGAGTGCTCTTTGAGTATGAAATCAGGTTAGCTTTGGATTCAAATTTTGCTCATGATTTATTCCAGTAACTTGCAGTCGGTAAACATGGTTAGGTGGGATTTTTACTAATAAGACAGCGGTTGCCTACGCAATTAGCTATTCAGTATTTGTTGGATTCTGTACCTGCAGAGAATTGTGTGACTGCCATAGCTCCAGTTCATCAAGTAGTACTCGACATGCCCATGTACATTCATGATTTTCTTCAGTCATTTTATCTCCCTTCAGTCCATTGTCTCAGCCCAAAACTTTCCTTTGCGCAAAAAAAAATTAAGTGATTTAGTGCCGGTGATTCCATTTATGTGGCATCGATTTACCTCACAATTTTGATGGATCGAATCATAAATATTAACTGATTCCATTTAGGTGGCATCAATTTATCTCACAATTTTTATGGAGCAAATAATGATTATTAATGCCAATAACAAACCTTGCCAGGCAAGCATAAGGGCCCTGCGACCTACAGCGTGGGTGTACATGGAAATGGGAACCAGCATGAGCATGAGCATAGGCAGAGGTGGGAGAGGATATAGAAAAATGAGAAGCTCTGCTCCAGGTCTGCTATAATTTCTATTGGACTCTCCAATTATATTTCATGGAATGCCTGTCACTGATCAACTTCCTTGCCTCATTTCATTAGCACTAATACATTGAAGGTTTGGATAAACAGATGGTAACATTAGGTGTTGTTGTACTCACAGATTATTCCAGCAGTAACTGAACTTTTTTTTATAAGATACAAGGACGTTATCACCAACAACTCTCATGCTGCTTCTCAGTGATATGCAGCAGCGACATGCCCATAGCGTGTTGTCGTTATTCTTGGACAATAGAAATAGTCAACAGGTGACATTCTGTATGCTCATTGCATAAAAAAAAGACAGGTTATGCTTTCCTATTGCAATTCTTATTGTTCTTTATTTTTTCTTCTGCTCATGCTTATAGACTTCTCAATTTCCTTTGGTTGTGCACATGTCAACTTGGTCAGCTATCTATTAATTGCAATGGACCTGCCAATTATACTCTCCAATTATACTCTACATTTGTATGTAGTCTTGTGCAGAGTACATGTTAGTGAAATTCAGAGTTGTTCCACCAGTAATCGGTACCTGCTAAGCCTCATTGTTGCCACCTGTTTTCATTTCCTATTCCATTTTAGATCTTCATATATTGGATTTGTGCCTAGGCATGAAAGAAAAAAAAAAGAAAGCTCATATTTTGACCTACATGGTTTTTAATGTGGTGCCATTTTTATCTCTATCCAGACTGAAGAACTATGTTTTTCTGTTACCCTCTACTTCATGATGTTATTGCTTGGTTCTCAAAGAGGAATGTAGGTTTTATGCACATATTAATTTTTCCTTCAATGTCAGACCTTATCGCCTTGAAACTTATATAATCCTTATCACCTTCAACTCAACCTGTGCCATGACGATAATCTATTACTAAACTTATATAATCCTTATTATTTAGCCTAATCTTAATTTTTATAATGCTCTTGCAATGCATTTATTCAGCATGTATGTTTCACAGCCACTCGACGCGCGTAAGAGCGCGCGTAATCTACTAGTACGACAACATTCCGGATTGGGCTCGATACGGTGGATTTGCAGATAGTACAACAGGCGAGGCGGACGGAGGTGTACAACTTTGCTTGGGGCGGTGACCGGAGATAAGCCCCACCTACCCGCATTCGCCACTGTTCACGGGTATATACTTTTTGTATTCCTCGTGATGTGTTTACTTGTTGGAAATAAATAATTCATGTTACAAGTGTACAAGTGCATGCATGTAGCACAGGCGTAGCAACCGGCCAGCCAATCATTTTACTGTTATATATATATATATATATATATATAGCAGTAAGTACGTATAAACCCATTAACAGACGGCTAGTGTCTGCAATGTGGTTTCTGTTGTTATTAAGCCAGCTGTCGGCAATGTAGCGGTGGGCTGCTTCTGTGAAGTGGCCATCCCAGTACAAATAGGCCGATGGATCCTGGCAGACCGTGGAGCCCGGCATGCCACAGCCGGAGCTGAGGTTGAAGTTTATGCCTGGTTCGTCTCGCTAATAAGTATTCTTGACTGATTTATTGTGAGAGAAAAATAATATTTGTTGATTGAAAAAAATACGGCTTATAAGTTAAATGAACAGGATGCCGTCTCCACCGTGGCAACACCTCAGAATATCTCTGGTAATCCCTGCAACAGTACAATATAATTATCCATGGAGCTGACTCTCTGTAAGGGGCACTTCATTTCGGAGGAATTTGAATATGATTCGTTTCATTTTGTAAAGACACTCGTCGTGACAATTTTTAGAATGAGGTTTTTCTTAAGGAGAGGGATAGATCTATATATATTACCCATAATATACATACGAGGCACAAACTTGAAATTAGTATGAGACAAACTTATATATATATATATATATATATATATATATATATATATATATATATAGAACTACTATCCTGTAGCTGGCTACAAAATAACTTATTCTGTAGCCACTTTGAGTTACGATAATTACTATGTTAATTTACGAGATTATAGTAACTCCTTACTAAGTGGTTTAATATAACGTTATGGTAAATATCCCCCGTGTGTTATAGTAACCCAACTATCGTAAATATGTATTGACATTACGGTAAATTAGTATATAAAATTATGGTAAATGGAGGTGGCTACAGAATAGCCTCTCCCTATATATATATATATATATATATATATATATATATATATATATATATATATATATATATATATATATGGAACTACTATCCTGTAGCTGGCTGCAGAATAACTTATTCTGTAGCCACTTTGAGTTACGATAATTACTATGTTAATTTACGAGATTATAGTAACTCCTTACTAAGTTGTTTAATATAACGTTATGGTAAATATCCCCATGTGTTATAGTAACCTAACTATCGTAAATATGTATTGACATTATCGTAAATTAGTATATAAAATTATAGTAAATGGAGGTGGCTACAGAATAACTTATTTTGTAGCCGGCTACTGAATAGCCTCTCCCTATATATATATATATATATATATATATATATATATATATATATATATATATATATATATATATATATATATATATATATATATATATATATATATATATATGCAGGTTTATACTCCCAAGCCATGTACAGAAGTTAATATAGCACAAACTTATGTAAAATTTATATAAAAAAAAAGTAGTATGAATTGAACACAACAAAAATTCTTATGCGAAACTAAAATATGAGTCCTCTGAGTTTTCAAACACACCACACGCCCTGACAATGCCGGTCAGGCAGGCCCAATGCTATAGTCAGCTGAGATAGACACAAATCAATATTTGCAGCATAAAAACCCCATACACTATATAAAATAGCTTACTGAGTTTGAGCTTTTGCAGTATATATATACCACATGAAACGACAAAATAGTCGGCGGTACTATACTGTATACATGCTGCCATAGGATGTTTAACAAAGTTACTCTATATTAGAAAGGAAAAAAAGGATATACGTAGGAAACAATTCACAGCTACGGTGATTGATGCGTACAAAGGCGCCTATTTGTATGTGTGTGTATATACGGTACCGGCCGTTCGTACCGTATCCGTATGTTACAGCCTTTGACGGCGGCTGTGGAGACTGCAGAGAAACCTCAGGGGTGGAGGATTGGTGGGTCAGCGAAAGGCCCGTAGAGCCAGCCTTTGGCGATGTGGCCGTAGGCTGCCTCGGTCAGGTGGGCGCCGTCCCAGCTCCAGTGGTTGGAAGGGTCCTGGCACGCGTACGCCCCTGCCTCGCCGCACTTGGACGTCAGGTTGAAGTTGTACTCCCCCACGCCCGCCGCACCGCAGCAGGCTCGCGGCATCTGTTTCAGCATCCCTGCGCAAAAAACGACCATCAGACGTTCAGAACATGCGGCGAAAGAGCAGAGCAGAGGCCCAAGCCTAAAGGGTTCGTGTTCGTCATCACTCCGTCTGTTGATTACTCAGTTACATCACCTTTAGTTAGGTGTCAGTGTCACCTTCGATCACCTTCAGCCGACGTATGCAACGCGAGGCAAGCTCCGTCACGTCGCCAGAGCGAGAGCGAGAGCGAGACCAGCACGCAGCCGCCGGCCGGCCGGCCAGCGAAGCCCGCTGGAAAACTCCGATCCGGACCGGCAATCCACCCTTTCTTTTCCTATGGTATTCTCTCGTGACCGTTCAAACACGAAACCTCGCTTCAGATACCCAACCACCCTGCGGGCCCAGAAACGCACGCGTCGTCCCTGCCCGCGTCACCCCTGTGGATTTTTTTTTTCCTCGGACTCACTGTCTCCCGGCCCGGGCTGCTAGCCGCTGACACGGGAGCTACCCGCGCTGACGTAAGGAACCGAACTTGCAACAACCTTAGAGGCAAACAACTGCCGTGGCCACGGGGGCGCCGCCGGCCCGGCGCCGGGGAAGAGACAGCTGGAGTAGGAGGAGGGACCGCGCTCACCGTACTCTTCGGCGTGGAGGATGAACTGGATGGCGGGCGTGTAGTAGTCAGCGTAGACGATGCGCACGGCGGGGTGCCTGGCGCGGAGCTCCTCGACCTTGCGCTGCAGCGCGGCGTTGTGCACCCACGACAGCGTGTTGAGCTCCTTGACGCACCCGCTCCGGGGCCCGTACGCCGCGGCCGGCTTGTCGCTGAACGTGGACAGGAACATGGGGAAGCAGCCGGTGGGCAGCAGCCCCGGCACCACTAGGTCCACGGCGCCCTCCGCGATCAGCTCCTCCACGCCCCGCGCGATGGCGCCCACCACGTGCGGCACCAGCGCGTGCACCTCCTCCAGTGGCCGGAAGGAGAAGATCGTCGACCCGTAGTCGTTGCCCCCGAACTCGCCCACCACAAACAGCGACCGCCGGAACAGCTCCCGGCACTCTGGTATATATGTACATCATGCGTCAGACACGCCATAAGTGTGTGAAGGATGTCAGGTCGGCCATCGGAGAAGAATTCATGGAAACCTTGCGGGGAGCTGCAGATGCTGGGCTTCATGTCCCGGAACCACCCGATCTGGGTGTGCAGGGAGCCGGAGCTCCACACGGCGCGCGCCAGCCCGTGCTCCTCGAAGAAGTCCATGCCCAGCGCCGTGGCGCCCGTAATGGCGAAGTTGGCGCCGCGGTGGAACGTCGCGTTCTTCGCCTTGGACGGCGGCAGCAGCGGCAGCCCCAGCTCCTGCGCTGCTCCCCACTCATGCAGACGACAGACAGACAGACACGGTTCATCAGCTCCTGCTCGGGAACGGGAAAGCGCATGCGTGCGTTGCCTACCGATGAAGTCGATGACGACGCGGCCGTCGGAGACGCGCCCCGTGGGGTAGCCGAAGTAGGTCATGCCGTACGGCGAGCGCGCCGTGGCCAGGTAGTCCGGGATGCCGTCCACGCAGAGGTTGCCGGTGTCCGACAGGGAGTCCCCGAAGCTGAACACGGCCGCGTACTCCCGGGCCATGGCCGCCCGCGGCGCCGCAACCGCGAGCGCCAGCAGAACCAGGCACGCCAGCAACAGCCGACGCCTCATGGTGCCGCGACGGTGGCTTCAGTCCGTGTCGACGGCCGACTTGCTCCTGCTCGCCCGTCTAAACTCTCGTGTGCGGACCGGGTCGTCGGACGGGGACACGACCTGCCGGCTCGGTAAAACAAGCATGGATGATAATGGATTGGAGGGCAAGAAGCAAGATTAGTACCAGTACCTCGGTTTGATCAGGTCCTCTGATGCAGACATGGACACGATGGGGTTGTTCAGAAAGGTCAGAGCGAGTGGTTAAAAAATGTCAGACACAGGCAGGCGATAGTATCAAATTGAGTTTTCTTCTTTTCATTTTAAAGTCAGCATTCTTATACTATCTTATTACAGCAATGAAAGAATTTACAATGGATGACTAACTATGGCTGCCCTAAATCGCAATTCTAAACAAAATGGTTCAAACCTTGGGTAGCCACGAATTATAAACTTTTTGATTGAGTAATATAAAACGAGAAACTAACGAAAGAATTCTGGGAAAATTGGCCGGCTTTTAGCTTCTGTAAGGAGTTAGTCTTGGTCCCTGTTTGTGGGATCTGTTTACTCTTCTAGCCTTCTAGTTCATGTATCCACGACAGTTAGGAGCTTTGCACAGGCATGGAACCTTGCAGTCTTCGGATTCGTCAGGGTCAAACAAGTAGTCATACCTGCACGTTCAGAACCAGCATTAGATGAAACGGTATCATTCAGGATCTCGTGCCAATGAATTTCAGAAGTTGTGTACATGTCAGAAGAAAAGGGCAGAGCTGAGGAATTACGTCAGTTCTTCTCCAGCAGAGACATCTCTCTTGGCAATAAGAATGATCTGGTTCCTGTCACCACTGACAGTCATGATCCTAGCATAGCAGTTTGGCATACACTGAAAGAGCAAAACGAAAACTTAGTTGTCATTTTGTCAGGCTGTTACATATGGCAAGAAGATGCAAAATTGACGTATGAAGGTTTACCGAGTGATTAATTAGGCGTGCTATGTTTCCTTTGTCAGTAGCATCGATGACAACATCTTCACTTATCTTGAACAACTGCACAAGCACCACAGAACAAAAGAGAGTCAATGAAAAAGAGGGGATGCCAAATGTTTGGTATCAACCATACATAGGTTATGCTCTTTCTTATTACAAAGTGCTTCTGCAGCCTCTTATGTTTTCACCAAAATTCAAGACTTCAAGTTTCTATTCTTTTTTATATATGCTCTTCCTTGAACTTTTTAACTAGATTTGTATTGTAAACCTCAAAACTTGAAGCAAGTATAGCAATCAGTAAATTCTATCTAAGTATCTATTTTCCCACTAATAGCAGGCAGTAGCAATACATGTAAGCACAATAAGTGATAACTCACATAGCAATCCATTTTTTCTTTATGGTACTGTGCTTCCCTCAAATCAGCAACACACCGCCTAACTTGTTCACCACGATACTCAATAACCTGGCACAAGATTAATTAAGCTGTCAGCTCACATTTTATTTCTCAAACGAGTAGGAGAACTGGGCACCATTGCATTAGAGAAAGCGGTCAGATGGCACATTAAGGACGAACTCCACACTTGCAATGAATGGAGACCAAGCAATTCTAGAAAAATAGGGATACAATTGTATTGTATGGATATAAATGTTAGCACCGATTATCAGTTGCTGAGACAAATGAGATCTATTTGGGGGGTTTATTAAGCTGAATACTCAACTGAGAAACAAATACTCCCTCCCATGGTTCTTAAAGCATTAAGGCAAGGCATAGCAACTCACCATGCTCGTCACCTAGGCAGTTAAGGCATGGCGGGAAGGCAGGCAAGGCGGACGCCAATAGTGCCATACATACAGATAAATCAAAAAGGAAAGGAACAATAAACCACCTCAATGGGCTATAACCACAACAGCAAATGAGCCTACTAGCCTATTAAAGCCCAACCCAAGTCAGCAGCCCACAATGACCCCTCCCCTCAGGTTCCCATCTCACGCTCCCTACCTCTCAAGAATGGAGCCCTGCTTGACCCCCACCCCACCCCACCCCAACCCCCCACCCCCCACACACACCCCCCAAAAAAAGGCAGGGTAGATCTGCGCAGGCCATTGCGCTGGAGATTGCAGGCAGAGCTGTGTCAGCCATCACGCCAGAGCCTAGGATGGAAGAAGCACGAAACAGAGCCGGCACCGATGGCACATCTTCTCTCCTCCCCTCTTGTAGCTATAGGGGAGACAACTTGACCCCAGGGAGCGCCTAGGCGACGCCTTAAGAGCCATGCTATCTCCATCCACAGATTAAAGTGGAGGGTAAATAACTATGATGCCCCTCAATCACACAGTTAACACCTGCCTTTTCATATAACCAAGGCTATAAATGGCAGGCATCAAGCCATCAATTTAATGGTGAGGGAGGGGATGCATAAATTAGGTAAAAATGCATACATTTGTGGACAAACTTTAAATGTTAGGAATGCATTCATTTGTGAACAGAGGGAGTAGCAAATTACAGAATCATTTCATTTGGGGCCTGCTTGGGAAGGTGGGATTTCGATCACACTAGGATTTAAATCTGATGTGAAGTCCTAAAATTAATGTCAGGAGCAACTTCCCTCATTCAGACACCCCCTGAGAGGTATGTCCATCTCTGGATATATAGATATCATATATCAATGCCAAGCAGTCAATATTCATTTGATGGAACACAAGCTCACAGATTACCAACTGCACTCCTGTTGCCTAGACACATGAAAAGGTTATTTGGGACACCTAACCTACCTAATGATAAAAAATTAACTTGTTTTCTTAGATTTTGAGCACACATTAATGCCATATCTGCATGTTCTTCAAATGTCATCATTGATTATTTGATATACCTAATGAACTGACTAGATAAGCTATGCAAATAACTAAACATAATATAGATAATACAAGTCAACATGCTATACCATTTGCCCCTCCTGAATATTCCTTGCAGCAAAGAGCCCCCATCCATGAATTCCAGATCGACCACAAGAGACCCTCAAATTTTCAGTTTTCTGCAACCATCAGTTTGTTTATCAGTGTGCTGACACAACCTTGTAGTATCTAATGAACAGCAGTTACTCAGAGACTTAACCTGTAAATACTCAAGCCGCTCTTTAAATGTTGAAAAAGATTGATCATCCTTACAGTCCTGTTAACAAGGAACAGGAAATAATAAGGTGAATAAATGAATCTGCATTCACGCTCGAGAGTGCTAGCACTCAGAATGAGACAATTACCATGCACGCATTAAGGCCATCAATAAAATCCTGGGAGTGGTGTCGAGGTCCCATAATCCGGTGGGCAATAGCCTCTCCTGGTTCTTTCTGAAAAATGGAGATAACTTAGTAATTAGTATTTACTGTTTTTTAGTACAATAGCCCTAAAGGCTTAACAGCAGGAACCAAAAATGAGACCAAGACAAAGATCCATAGGACACAATAAACTAGCAGTAATTGCAACAATGCTCAATGATAAGAAAGCATGTGTGATGCATTCATGCATGTAAAATGATTGATACCAATGCTAGAGAACCAGTTGTTCCAAATACAAGCAATTGACAAAACCAACTGCCACTAAGAGTTTATTCTTGAACCAGCAAACAAGCCAAGTAGTTGAACAACAAAGAAATTACGGGAGTGAAAGAAAGAATGTAATATACAACTGATGTGCTAGGAAATAATTAGTAAAAGTAAATGTTTAAAAAAGAATTCAAAATTCATCCATGACAATAAGCACCATCTTTTCTCAAAAATTAGGAATGAAGACAATTAAGAGCAATAAGCAGATGCAAGAAAACTACCTTGTATTTCAACATTTCATAGGTCAGGCACTTTGCGACTAGACAGTCAGAAACTATAGGAGGAAGCACTTTCTCCTGGTGATTTTCCTTCCTGACGAGTCTTGCAGCTGTCTGTTTCTCACCATTTTGGAGAAAAAATTTGGTAGAGAAAACACCTTCAGGTGTCTTCATTGTCAACACATTGTCTGGGTCAGGAGTACTACAGAAGGGGAAACAATTGCATATCAGGTGTCAGCCGCATATATTTGTGGTATTTACTAACTTCAGGGTATATTGCCACTTTTACTTGTTATAAGATCACTATGAAAAAGGCCTGAAAGAACACATCTACATGGTTGTGACCCTACATTAGAGTTACTTTTGTATATAAATAAACAAAAAGAACCACCAAGTGAACTGAAATGATTTGACCAGAACAAAAGAGAAACCGGGATTGGAACGAAAATGTTACCTATGAAAATCACAGTAGGAAACCATTTTTGTAATGTGCCTGCCACTTCTTTCAGAGTATTGCAGCTACAAGAACAAAAAGTTCACAGTTTAATGACCTGTCTAAAAATATGGATAGCAAATAAATATTTCCTTTTGAACAAATGTACAAATCATGTTTAAATTACTCTAAAACCTAGCTGCAATGGAACTATTTAGGCAATAATAAAAAAACGAAACATGCAAAAAAAAGGTAGATTTTACACAAAATAATGATGGTTAACAATACCACCATACAGTTTGAGACACTGCCTGACAATAATATAATATCAACCTAATAAGCGGACAGGGCTCAAAAACTGTACATCATACGTCAATAACATTTTGCATTAGGATGAAGCAATGTAAATTAATGAAACAAGGAAACACAATCTTTTTCATCAAAAATAGCCACTATAAAATGTGAAGCATTCAACCTCCATGCTATATCCAGCTCTTGATGCACACATTGCGTGGTAATACGTAGAGCACTTGTAGCATTCTGTGCAGGCACCATGCATTTGCTTGCATATGACACAAGTCTGCAGTTAATATGAAAAAATGCAAATATTAGGTGAAATTTGAATGGAAAGCACAGGAATTAAGATTTTGGATGCAAATTGTGAAAATATCAATTAAAAATCTCAACCTTCTTAAAGTACTCTACAGGGATGCTCATTATTCCCATAGCTGGCTCCATAGTCTCCTCAACCGGAAAAGAGACTTTAGGCTGAAACCAGGCACATGTAACATGAACCCACAGTCCCTCAATATCTGTTGGCTTGAGAGCACCCCCTGTGTTAACAGAAATTCAGTAGTACAAGTTAATAGCTTCAAACAACAATGACAGACAGGACATCTGAAACAAATTTAAAGCACCAATAGAATATATTAAACAAGGAACAAAGTTTATCACGGTACAAGTGTCACTGACAAGCATCACTCTGATGAGATTATTTGAAGAAAAAAATCTTTAATGGCTGGTGAACATAGTGAAACAGAAGAGTATATTATAGGCTACAAATTCCCATTATAAGCAATACCTTTGACAGGACATAGGCAGCATTCTCTTTTCTGTTGGCGGAATTCACATGCTCGACAAAGCCATGTTGTAAGATCTTGTACAGCTCGTGCACCATAGCATTCCTGGTGAACAGCTATTTGGCACCTGAGCAAATAAATATCGGAGTGGTAATGCAGTCAATTACGAGTCAAACATCAACATAAAGGTCACCTTAAAACATACGGTGAAATATAAAATTAAGGGTGCTAACCGAAGCAAGGCCAGCAAGAATACCTGTTGCAAATTATAATTTTGTTGTAGTCCCAATCCTCAACCCATCGACAAACAGCACAGCGTTCAGTTGTCCATTTAGCACAGACAGGACTGTAAGCATTAGCTGCAGATATCAAAGCAATCAATCACATAAGGTCATGTTGCAACTGCCAGCTACACAACAAACACAAACTCAAGCAGAAATACCTTGCAATTGTAGCAGCTCATCTTTCTTAATGCCTGGGTTAGAAGACTTCGATGTCCCACAAGGAATATCATCCAGCTGCAGGTAAGTTTAAGAGATCATGTGTCAGTTGGTCTTGGTGTTTGATTGAAAAAAAAAGGTTGATGAAGATCTACAGGGCTTACCAAATTAATGAGTGGCTCCCCTGTGCTCTTTTGTCTAATACTCATCTTCCAATTCTTTTTCCTTGAGCCAGTATGCTTCTCCCACTCATTCAGACTCATCATCCTTTCCTTGCAAGACTTACATTGACATAGTATCCTGCCAGCAATAACTCAACTCAAATCAGCTTACAAATAGTAGCATGTAGAATCATTGTAACACGCAGACTGCTTATTTCTCGGATGCACAGGAGAATTGTGCATCATTATATTAAAATTGGTTGGGTGTTTCTGGTCTACATAGTCAACATTACAATGCCCGTCACCACTGACCCACTAAATAATCCTTCAAAGTGAGTATTACAATAACAAAATCACATACCACAGAATGTGAGCCTACTTTAGCCTGCTCTCACAACACATTGAATGATATTCTAAAATTCGTGTAAATAGAATTGAGCAAAAATAAGACACAGTAAAATAACGTAGAGTAATCGCAACTAAGCATATTTAAATTAAAATGCTACGTTAAGATTCGCAGTGAGATACCACCAAAATACCAAATACTTACATGTGCTTCTCAGGTACATACAGTGCCTCCTCACCGTTGCAGCAAACAGCTATCATTGCAGTCAGTTTTTCCTTTGAAGTGCTAGCACATCTGTGGAGAAATACATTACATATTGAAGTGCTTATTTACTCAAGTAGCTTTGTATCCATAGGTTAGAGAGCAGTAAACGACTTACTCTGAACTGATGGAAGTATTCATTTTTTCCATTGCTGGAACTGTTTTGCGTTTTGATTTGCAATCCGGACAGTAGTAATCTGCCTTTTCCAAATCCTATGACAGAATGCCAAGTTAACAAAAGATATTCATAGAATAGTTGCATATAGATATCAAGCAATAAGGAGATCAAAATGTCATCAAACAAAGGTAAGGAAATAACCTCCACGTTGTTGCATGTCAGGTCACATTCAACGTGAACCCAAATCTGGCACTCATCACAACAAACCTGGCACAAAGTGCCTTTCAAGTCAGTACCCAGAAAATTCAAGATATACAACCAAAGCATGTATTATTCTAAGGTCTTACCCAGTTTCCACCATCTGTGTGGTGCCAAATTTTTTTGCATATGCCACAGTATTGTTTCGACTGCAATAACTGCAGAGTAATGCTTATACACATGAGTCATCGAAAGGAAGAAAGGATGTGTAAAGAATACCAGAGATGAAGTATCTCACAACTCAAAAGTTTAGCCACATACCTTTTCACAGTGCCTACAAAGCACCTGCTCACCCCCTTGCTTCCTTTTCTTTGAAACCTTGGATGGTAGGCGATTACCACAGCTATCACAAGACAGTGCCAATTTGCCAACAACCTGCAATTCAGCGAATTACATTGCGGCCAGCTCAAAAGATGTATCAAGGGAAGTAGCTTCACACTGAACTTGTACAATTTCACCGTATTAGGTTACCTGAGACTCGGATTGGCACTCCTGCTCGTTATTTGAAGCAGCCTCTTCCTGAAAGCCATTAGGATCAGACTGCTTATTTACAGACTTCCGCGGTGAGCATACCCCATCCATTTCAAGATCGAAAAAACCACGTTCGGCAAGAAAAGCCTCCTCAATTGCTGCACGGAATTTGCTTGGTCTGAGCTTATACAGAGGCTGTCCTTGAAACCTGACAGAACAGAGAAGCATCAGATACAGACCAAATTAGGAACACAATGTTCAACACATTCCAGAATTTTACCTGTCTAGGTAGTCCACAAAGGGAAAGATCATTCCTTGCTTAACCCATCCATAGTCCTGCAAAGGGATGTGGCAGGGTAAGGCGGTAAGGACATGCAAAAAACAAAAAAAATGTTTGGTTTTCCAAGTATATTTAGTACCCTGTTTCGGTTACATCCCGTGAAAGTCAAATCCTTTGTCGGTTTTCATAAAAAATAAAAATTGTATATCTTTGGTGGTATTTATATATATCTTATTAAGTTGCAGATTCGTTATTCCGGTAACCAAAAAGCCAACAGAAAGCAGCACAAGGAAATGATTAATTACCCTGCCATGCCCGTTAGCGGAATAACCGAAAAACATGACGCAGAGGGCGCCAGGAACACAGGAGTTGAGCACGACTTCCGGCGCATGCAGCATGGGATCAATCACCAGCGCAGGCCACGTCGGGGACTTCTTCCCAGACCTCGCCCACACAACATCCCCAAGCACAAAATCCTCCGGCCAGTAGAAATCCTCTTTCTTATCACTGGCCTCCCTCTTGGGCTTGCACTCCACCACCGCAGGTCTCCCCTCCATCCCAGCATTGCCACCAGCACCACCTTCCAAGGCGGCATTGCTCACTCGAACAGTGGTGCCATTGCCACCAGCACCACCGTCCGAGGCGGCATTGCTCACAGACGTGAGCACACTCCCGCTGGCAGCTCCCCCAAAGCTGCCGCTCTTGCTTATGTTACGGCACGCCCGATACAGGTCGGCATCCGTGGGCGCCGGCCGCATGGGCGTCCACACCGCGGTCTCCACGGGACCAAAGGAGTCGCCTTTGGGCTCGGCCATTAGCACCTCGACGTTGTACACCTCCCCGTCCCTTTTCTCCACCCCCAGCCCGCCGCCCGGAGCGGGCAGCGACACGACCACCGCGCGCTTCTTGGCGGGCGGCGGCATCGAGTCCCTGAACCGCGACGGGACGACGCGGTCGCGGCGGCGCTTGGCGGGCGGCATGATGACAGCGGGGCCGGGTTCCCCACCCCCGGGACGGTGGCGGTGCAGCGCTTGAGCGGGATGCGGGACGCCGGCATGGCACCGGCACCACGGGCGGCGGAGGCTAGGGCATGGGAAACCCTAGAGCCTGGAATCGGTCGGGCGAATCGGGGCGCGGGGAGGGATCCAGTCCAGGCCTTAGGGTTCCGCCTCCGCCGCGAGCGCCGCGTCGGGATTTAAGCAAGCGCGGTGGGGGGGTTCGGGGCCGCGAGCAGGGGATTGGGGATTTGGAGATTTGCGGGGGCGGCGGGTGGGAGGTGGAGACGACGCGCCGACGCGGAGGCGAAAATTTGTGTTCCCTCCGCCCGAGTGTCGGAATCCGAGGAATTTGGGGGTTTTGAAAATTTCGAACGCGATGCGATGGTCGGGGGAGACAGCGGGAGGGAGCGAGGCGAAGATGTGGTGGTCGTGGTGTGTGTGTGTGTGTGTGTGTGTGTGTGTTAGACGACTCGGCGGCGCGAGGTGGGTCAGGTGGTGAGTGAGACTTGGGAATGAAGCGAGGCGGCCAGGTGGTGGGGGCCGGAGCCTGGAGGGAAGGAAAAAGTTTTCGCGCGGATCTGGAATTCTGGATCAGGGACTGCCGCCGGCTCTACTCAACGCGGCGTTTTCCTTCTCGGATAAGGCACTTCTAGGGGTTTGCTCCAAAGAAAAAAATAAGACCATTTTGTATATACGGAGTAATCTATAAGTTATATTTGAAACCAATAAAATTTAGGATCAAAGTGAATCCAGTCATGAGAGAAAGAGCTAAGAGAATAAAAAAAAAAACTAGATGAGAAAACCCTAAATCAACGTGTTTTATTCACTTGAATAAGGCATATTTTAAGGCCACCTGCAACAATTTTAGTTCTCGTTTCTGGATACGATATTTTTGGAGCCACGTGTAACCGTTACTCGAAAGAGTAACTAGGACCACTTTCTGTCGTGTTATAGATTGACAGGTAACCGTTACACAGGATAGAACAAAACTAAAAAAGAGAAATAGGATATAAAACATCAGAAGGAGAAGGATCCAAGAGAATAAAAAACTAAATGAAAAAATTGCATTAGTGTGTCTATTTTCATTCGCAATTGGATAGGTCGTCTTTAGGACCACCAGCAATCGTTATCGTTCTTAATTTTGGATAAGGCATATTTAAAGTCACGTGTAACCTTGTCCCAAAGAATAACTAAGACTACTTTTAGCCTCTTTTTAGATTCACTGCTAACCATTGCAAGGGAGAAAAGAAAACTAAGGAGAGTTATGATCAAAGCGAGTCCACACATAGAGAGATAAGTAGCTAATGAAATAAAAATCTAAATGAGACAAACCGAAACAACGCAATTATCCACATCCTCGACTTTGGTTAAGGCATCTTTAGAGACATGTGTAACCGTTACTCAAAATCTAAACAAGAATTAAGACCACCTTTGCACTCTTAGACTTGTACATAACCAATTGTAACCGGAGGAACTAAGCTATAACAAAGTTAAGACTAGAGTGAGTACAATCATCGAAGAGGCAATGAGCTAAGAGAGTAAAAACCAAACGGGAGAGAAGTCGAATGAGGAGAATGAACAAGGTGACTTGGTTGTGGTTGTGGTTGTGGTTGTGGTTTTTTTTATCTGAGTGACTATCCATTTGAAGCCATGTTGGAAACTAACCAATGGAGAGAATAATATAAATCTAGTGCTGACATACTTGGTTTCGGCGCTAGTGTACGTGGCCTTAGGAGGCCCTTATGATATAGGGTTTTGGAGTCACCCATTACGAGGATTTTTATTGGATTGTGTTGGTTTGGTGCTTATCAATAATCCTTCTCAACCCTAAGAAGGTTTCAATGAAATTATGAATTATGGTTAACACGTGGAGTTAGGGAATCGAGGTTTTGGGCTCCAGTAAGCTTCTTTCCATTGCTAGGCTTAGTCGCTTAAAGGAAAAGGTTGATCACACTAGGCTGGCCTAGCCTAGCGAAGTTGGAGTCAGAGGGGCACAAGGAGGGGGCATAAGGCCCTAACCGTGGCATGTTGTGACTGGAATGTGCCCTTTGTACGTTGCTTTGGCTATGGGAGACGGTGAGCTTGTACACCGCTCCTCGTTGGCATCTTAGCGAGGCCGCTACTTCATGCATCGCTCGCCGCCACTGGTCATCACTAAGGCACCCTATTGTGGTGAGTTATTAGATGTGATGGATGAAAGGTAACTTGGTGGTTTTCATAAACAAGTGTCCAATGCAGAGGACACATAAATAGCAAAAAGAGAAACACCAACATTACATCAACTCCAAGAGTCTATGTGGAGGAGTATAGACTTTGGATGAACCTCGTAAATAGAATACATACCGAATTTAGAGGTCATGGACATAGATGAGACTCCCAAAAATGGTTCAGGGGCCCTATGTAATTTACTCTTTTGTCTGATTGTGAACTTAAAGTCCCAAAATTGATGGCAAGAGCTACACTCATATCTCTTGGGATGTGTTATTCCCCATAGTTTATACTTCATCGTCAAACATTTTTTATATAATTTATATTGTATGTCAACCGGTTGTTAGTAGTGTGGATACCATGGAGGTACCCCCGTTCCAAATTACAAGTCGCTTTGACTTTTTTGTTTATCCATTTTGCTATGTATCTAGACATATTATTATATCTAGATACATAGCAAAACAAATGTATAAAAAAGTCAAAGCGATTTATAGTTTGGAACGGAGGGAGTACATCAATGGTGTAGAATAGTAGCATGTGTGGGATAGTGTTGTGCGGCATAGTTGAGGTCCCATTTTAACATGTTGTCGTCGATAGTTGCCTAAATTGTTCCGATTGCCCCCTATGTTTGTTGTTATTGATGGATTCTTTTGAAATTGTTGTCGATACGCTATATTGTCTAGTCTTAACTTCTTATTTATTACTCTCTCCATCCAAGAATAATAATCATATTAGACCAGATGAAAAGTCAAGCTTTATAAAATCTGACAAACAATTAATCAAATTACATAGAAGTTTTGAGCACAAAACTTGCACTAGTAGATTGGTGTTCAAATTGCCTTTGAGATGATATTGATGTTTCTAGTAATTGGCTACATACTATAGGAGAAGTTAAGGATAAAAATCCACTTTGTATTACTTTTTTATTTTTTCAAATACATTTATCATTTTTTGATGGAGGGAGTAATACTCGTAGACATATTTGTGCGTTGCAATCGGATGTTGAGATTGTTGCATGGTTACTTGGATGAGATTTATCAATGATCACATCATGTGTTCCAATTCGTTTTGGGATCGTTTTCTGCACCATACCTAAACACTTCTTTATTTTGTTTTGAAATTGGACTCCACACCACGATTGGACTTTGAACGTACTATAAATTGTATGGAAATGGGATACTCCATTGGGTCCATTGGATCCTAAGAACAGTTGTGAGTGATTAAGGACAAAAAAAACTCCGCGCTAAAAAAATCTCCAAAAATGCAGAAAGAACCTCCATGTCAAATGTTCCTTTGACCATTGGTCAAAAGACTCTCCATGCCGGTAATTACCTGCAGCCCAAGAAAGCAAACGGCCCATCAATCAACCCCCGCAAGTCCCGGTCGAGCAAGAGAGGCCAGCGGATCTTCCCCAAACCCCCCCACCGCCGCCGCGACCACGAGCACCTCCGATTGAGCCCGTGCCATGGAGGACAACATCACCGATGTGCCGCCGCCGTCCCGCTTCTCCTCGGACGACCTCGACAACTTCGCCGCTACACCAGCGCAGCCCACGACGGGGAGGCAGATGAGGACAGCGGCGAGGATGGCGGAAGCGGGTGAGGGCGACGACGGGGGAGCCGGGTGAGGAACTGTAGGAGTATTCCCTTTCCTGCGCGTGGCTGGCTCTTGTTTGATGGACGACGTGTGAGCCTTTCCTTTTCTTGCGTGCGTGATTGATTTTCTTTTCCGATTTTGCGTGATTGATTTTCTTTCCGATTTAGTTGGATGGACCACAAGAGAATGGGGAGACCCTATTGCGGGGGAAGCGAGGGAGTGCCGTAGGGGCAAATCGCACGGGCGATGCAAGGGAGAAGGGACAGGCGTAGGAGGACGGGATCGCACCAAGCAGAACCATGGGCCCATGTTGGAATATCGCAGCAAAGCAGTGTCCACTCTTTAGGGGGTGTTTGGGACTGCTTCGTTCCTGTTTTTGTTTTTCCAGCTTCGCTCCATCTCCATGTTGCCAAACACTTCTAGCTCCAGGAACTCCGCTCTAAGAAAAACGTGGAGTTGGGGCTAACTCCACCTTTTTTTCCGGAGCACCTCAAGAGGTACTTTAGTTTTTAGAGTTTTATACTCCTAGTTGGATTTATAGAAAAAAAATTACCCACATTCGTCACTCTCTAATCACCGGTTCCCCTCTCTTCACCTCCCGTACGGACGCCACGAGAAAAAAAGGCCACTTTTTCTTCTCTGCGCCGGCCTCCTACGCTGGCTGGCCCTCTCTTGCCTAGGCCGGCCAGTGGCCAGGCACCGGGCCGCGCTGCAGTACCTCCTGGTGGCCATGGCACCAACTCCCAAGCCCCTGGTTGTTACGCCTAGTGCACCTGCAGGAAAATGGCCTGGTGTAGCTGCTGATCCGAAAATGAAGGCTAAGTCAACCACTGCACTTGTTATTCAGGATGCAATCACAAAGATGTCTTATATATACTGCTACTTCTTTTATATCGAATTATGGACTTTGTTATTTTTTATATCATTTGTTTTCTATTTTTTAAGAAAATATCGAGTGCAATTTCAATCAGAGACATAATGGACCGCATGGAAACAATCTATTTCTGGAGCTGGAGCTAGCCTGTGTGTCAAACAGTACCACTTGCTCCACAAACTCTACGGTGGAGTTGCTCCATGGTGTAGTTAGTGGAGCGGAGCTAAAAAAAAAAAGGGAGCGGAGCAGTCTCAAATAGCCTCTTAGTCTTTTTAGCTGTGATTAATTGAGCTATTACCCCTAAATCTTGTTGCGACAAAAAAATCACCAAAATGCAGAAAGAACCTCCCTGTCATTTTTTTTGAGGAGAATGTCAAATGTTCCTTACCGTGGTCAAAAGACTCTCCGTGCCGGTTCTTACCTGCAGCCCAAGAAAGAAAACGGCCCATTAACCCCCGCAACTCCCCAAGTCGAGCAATAGGCCAGCAGATCTTCCCCAAACCCCCCCGCCGCCGCCGCGACCGCGAGCACCACCGATCGAGCCCCCGCCATGGAGGACGTCATCACCGACGTGCCGCCGCCGTCCCGCTTCTCCCCGGACGACCTCGACAACTTCGCCGCTCCGCCAGCGCAGCCCACCCCCATCCTCGTCGTTTCCCCGAACCCTAGCCCACCGGCCCCGCGCCTCCTCATCGTCTTCATCTCCCCCACCTCCCTCGCGCTCCTCGCCTCCCCGCCGCCGCTCCACGCGTCCCTCCTCCTCCCGGACCTGCCCCTGCACCCGCACCCGCACGCGCCCATCCGCGTGTACCTCCACCCCTCCGGCGCGCTCCTCGCTGCGGCGCACGGCGCCGTCCCCGCCCACCGCGCGCGCGCCGCCGCAAAGGCCCTCGTCTCGAGGCTCCAGCCGGAGGAGGTGCTGGTCCTGGATTCGGTCCGGAGCGGGCCGTACCGGGGCCGCCTCGCCGCGGACGAGCCCGTGGAGGGGAAGCTGGAGACCCGCGCGGCGCGCGCGCGCGGAGGCGTGGGCGCGGCCAGGGCCGTCGCGGCGCTGGCCCCGCCTGGCAGCGTGGTGGACGGGCTCGGCGCTGCCGTGCTCGCGGAGTGCGAGATCCGGGGCAAGGCGGCCAGCCTGGTGGTGACGTGGCCGGCGGGCGCCAGGCCCGCGGAGTTCGGGGTCACGCGGCGCGTGGCGGCGGAGCTTGGCGTCGACACCGGCAAGGCCGCGGCGAGGGTCTCCGGACGGCCAGAGTTGGATGCGTTGTACACTTGAGATTTCTCTGTTACTGCTTGTGATTTCGTTGCCTGTTGTCTGACGAGTGAGCTGGGTTTGAGACAATTTGGGGAGAAATGTGAAATCTCGGACAATGGGTTTGATGGTTTCGTGTTTGCGTGATTTCATATATGGATTTTCTATATGCCGATGAACAAATTCTGATTCAGTTGTGTCATCGCTGCTGTTGTGATCACTGAAGCGGCCTTGCCTTCGCTTGCAGTAGTACCATGTGAATGGACTTCCTCAGTAGAACGGGATTATTTACATATTTACCATCATTATGACGTGAGTGGTATAAAAAGTATCATATCAGTGACTCATGTGTCAATGACACAGTGTAAAATGCTATCTGTAATAATGGTAAATATGTAAATACCCCAGTAGAACGTGTTTCTACCAAGGTAGTCAAAATCCTTTAATCGAATCGAATCGGAGGGCTTTAGCTAAGATTGTAATCGTAAAACTGACCAGGATCATAAAAGTAAACCTCTTAGTTAAGTTCATAAATAAAGACATAAAATTGTATGGTGAAACAGTAGAATTTAACAACTATGGTATCTACGTTTCTACCCATATCGATTTGTGTCTTCTCTTGCTCACTTGTCAATGTGCAAGTATAAACACCTACTTTGGTTTGCTCAAGATTCAGTTCACATTCAAAAATCACAATGTCCAACATTGCTCTGCACTCCCTTCGGCTTTGCAAATTTACCTGTCATCCGTCCATGGTGAAAATTGCCTGCAGAATGTGAACCAATTACGTACGAATCAATGTGGAAATCGAGCCGGATTCTATGACAAACCCCAGTCATGGGCCGTGCTAAACGTAATGGAGTCCGGCCCAGGAGGTCTTGTTCCACTCCCATCCCATTCCAACTCAGCTCGTCTCGTCACCAACTTCCCTGCTTCGACGACCCGACCACGCCAGCGATGGACGCCCTGACGCGCCTCCACCGCTCCCTCGTCGGCGGCGACGACGAGGATCAGCCGGAGGACTCCATCCTTGCTGACACCGAGGGCCTCTGCTCCCTCTCCCCAGTCCAGGTCAAGCAGTCACCCCCCTCTGAGTCCTCGGAATGCTCCAAGGATTTCATGACTCTGGTTTGCATCGATCTGATCCGGTCTTGGCCGTTTGCGTTGTCCAGAGGATCTACGCCTTCGCGGCATGCTTGGTGGCCGGACTCGCCCTCATGATCTTGGTACGCTCTCGCAATCCGTCGCCCGTACAGCTGTTAGAGAATTTGAGCAGCTGCTAGCTTCTCCTGCAGGTGGAGAATTAGCCTTGCAGATTATGCTATTCCAGTCACCTGTACTGTGCGTCATGCCTTTGAGAACGATAGTTGCCTTTGACATTGTGGCTCAGCGAATTAAGTTTGATGCAGTATTAAAAACTTCTGAATTGGTTATGTGGGCGATGATAATTTGGGAACAGGAAATTTGGTGTTGGGTCACACTAGGCTATTCTTTATCAGAGTTGCTTGTCTAAAGAAGCACACTTTAGCTTTTTGTTCTACAGGTGTTGGAGAACTAGTGCTACTGTAGCTCTTAATTGCCGTACAGCTAACTCCAGATTTGTTTAGGAATCATATCACCAGGAACTTAGGACTTTGTGCTAGGCCTTAAACCATGACTTATTGTACACTATTTTACGATGAAAATCATGGCAAGATCGTCTTCGCATATTTGTTAGGTTCCGGTAATGAATTTAAACTCCTGCTATCATGTGTAGTGCACTCCTTACGTTTAACTCTCTTGTGCAGTCTTTTATTGTCTTCGTGAGACCTATCAAATTTGCAGTCATGTTTACGTTTGGAAACATATTGGCAGTTGGGAGGTAATAACACAGTTTCTTCATTTGGAACTTTCTATGGTTCTGCTGCCATTTCAACAATTCTACAATTATTTGTATGTTAAGTGTGCCTACCCCAACTTGTTTGGGACTTAAAGGCTTTGTTATTGTTGTTGTTGTTGTTGTAAGTGTGCATAACGATAAATATGAGATCAATTCTTAATATAAACATACGCAGCTTTCCTGCGTGTTCGAGAAAAAAAAATGAGATCAATACACCTGTCCTCTATTTGTGTTAGTTATTTTTCTTGAATATTTACCATATGCTGATTTCAACCTTTGTTTGGCAGCACAGCCTTTGTTATGGGGCCACAAAAACAGCTAAGGATGATGTTTGATCCAGTTCGTCTGTATGCGACGGCGATTTATGTTGGATGTGTTGTTTTGGCTCTAATCTTTGCTCTTTGGGTTCGTACTATTTGAAATGCCCATTTTCTTCTCACAACCTTGTTCTCATAGTCAAAAAATTGAATAGGCATATCGAAATTTCACAATACCATGCTTTCTGAATTTGGTTTAACTATGCAGATTCATGACAAGCTGCTAACGCTGATTGCAATCATATGTGAGATCTGTGCCCTGTTTTGGTAAGGTTTCTATGCTTATAAATAATGCTAGTGACCTGTAACTCATAAACCACCACTGTACTATTGATGTTGAATACAAATATGCCTTCCTTAAAGTGACCCGTGACAAAATAACATTTCGAATGTTACCCTTCTGAATGCCCTGTGATAGTCACAAAAGCTGCCATTTTTTTAGTCTTTCTTGTGAGGATGACTTCCCGATTAGGATAGGACTACATCAAGGGTCAGCTTTGAGCCCTTATCTGTTTGCCTTAGTGATGGATGAGGTCACAAGAGACATACAGGGGGACATCCCTTGGTGTATGCTTTTCGCGGACGATGTAGTGCTAGTTGATGAAAGCCGGACATGAGTGAATCAGAAACTGGAGTTATGGCGGAAGACTTTGGAGTCCAAAGGTTTTAGACTCAGTAGAACTAAAACTGAGTATATGAGATGTGACTTCGGCACTACTACTCGAGAGGAGGAAGATATTAGTTTGGAAGGTCAAGTAGTGCCTAGGAAGGATACCTTTCGATATTTAGGATCAATGCTACAGAGAGACGGGGACATTGATGAAGATATTAGCCATAGAATCAAAGCAGGGTGGATGAAGTGGCGCCAAGCATCTGGTGTCCTATGTGACAAAAGGGTACCACAGAAGCTAAAAGGCAAGTTTTATAGGATGGCGATTAGACCTGCTATGTTGTATGGTGCAGAATGTTGGCCTACGAAAAGACGACATGTTCAATAGATAAGTGTCGTGGAAATACGTATGTTGCGTTGGATTTGTGGTCATACAAGAAGGGATCGAGTTCGGAACGATGATATACGTGATAGATTAGGGGTAGCACCAATTGAAGAAAAGCTTGTCCAACACCGGTTGAGATGGTTTGGACATGTCCAACGGAGACCTCTAGAGGCACCGGTGCGTAGTGGAATCCTAAGCCAGGATAGTAACGTGAAGAGAGACAGAGGAAAACAGCTATTCACGTGCCTGAACCTTGATTGCTTCTGCTGGCTTTCAACTCTAGCCTACCCCAACTTGTTTGGGACTTAAAGGCTTTGTTGTTGTTTCTTGTGAGGATAATGAAAAATTGTTATGCCCTCTGCTGTTTTCCATGAATCAACTGCAGCTGTTACTTGTCTGTGTTATGCATGACTTCCACGATCATTTTACATAGTTAGCATGTTCAATCCATGTCAAAGAAACAACCAAAGTACTTAGCAGAGGACTACCTCAAACTTACGTACTATTAGTGGTCTGGGTACTGATAGCAGTAGCACCATTCTTTTGTGCTCTGTTACTCAATGGGGTTGACATGTTTAGAGGGAAAAAATTAAGGCTAATTTGTATACTTACATAATAAACATAAACATCTGAGTATTTTATGTGGTACTTTTAAGTGGTAAGTGACAATTTGCAATTTGCAGAAGATACTTCTAGTTTTAATACCAGAAATTTAATGACTAAGCATAATATGAAAATCAAAGTTTTCTGAACTATCTGAGTATCTTCCCAATTCTGGAGTATGTGTTAGGCTGGCCACTGTATGTTCATAAACAGCATGGCTGCCAGCTTACCAAAACTGTTCAAAAGCTGTATTTTATAGATTGTGGCTTGTGACTGGTCATACCTTGTCTTTTTTGAATGAAGGGGTACATAATGTGCACAGTGCACCATTTATATATTTATGAAGCAGAAGTTTACAAGTAGGCAACCTAAGGAGGCTGGCCTACAGGCTACAGGGTCACCAAAGAAAAGAAGGAAAACAGAAAAGCAACTGTGCAAAAAACTATACACAAGATAAGGTGTCTTATGCCCCCTGAAACAAAGCCGCCACTCTGCCAGTTCTTTTGCCTCAGCCAAACCCCAAATCTTCACTTCTTTGATTTTGCTTCTATGCTCAAATAGAACTGGTATAACAGTTATGTGCTTCTATTATGGTTAAATAGAACTGGTATCGTCTTCTATGCTGTCATGCAATTTCATTTTTGCACAGTGGCCATCTGTGGCTCTTAGCGATCACACGTCTTGGAAAACTTCACTATGAAATTTAGTTTGAATGATTTTCTTACTATGTAATAGCAGCTCTGTAGTTCTGACTGGTTTATTTACTCATTTTTTTATACTATACATGTGGAATCATTCAATAACATAGGCTGAAAATTTGCATCTCTACTGTGCTTCAGTTGCAATTTGACCAAAATTAAGCAAATAGACCAGTCTTCCCAGCTGGTGGTACTGTGACACTGTAAATCTTGATCTTAGCAAGCATTTCGCTGTTTGTTTGCATCTTTATCTCCTGTTTTCTTTTCAATTGACTGGCCTATTATACAGCAAGAGCAAAATTTTCCGAACAAACCAACTTATTGTGCTCCTGTATTCTCCATTTTCTGCACCTCAGGTACAGTTTGAGCTACATTCCTTTCGCGCGAAGGATGGTTTCTGACCTGATGGTGAGGTTGTGTGACACTGAACGACTTTGAGCTGCTGCAGGCAACATAACACTCTTCGGGGTCTGTGAAATCAGGGAATAGTATAGGTGCTTGGTCCTTTGCCCATTTCCTTTGGGTTTAACATTGTTTCGTAAAGCTAGCATGGTACTTATTTTGTGTAAAAATGACTGCCATGATGCAGTATTTTGTAAAGCTTTTACTGCATGCTTAAAACAGAGATTTCTGGCCATGTACTGCTGCAAAGCAATCTGAAATCTGAATGCTGTGCAACATGCATTTTTGGTCTCCTTGATTACTGCTTGTATTTGCATTAGGCCATCGCACTGCAGAGCTCACTATTCTTTACATCTTGAACAATCTTGGTCCTCACTTGGCTAGAAGAGGATGGCGAGACCAACGTTTCTGTCCTCTTTGTCATAGCATGGATGAATCAGCTGTACACTTGTTTGTACACTTGTTTGCACATTGTCAATACAGCCAACGAGTTTGGTCTGCAATAAGGACTTGGACCGAGGGACAGTTCCTTGACCCTTCAGGCTGGGCTTCCTTTCAATCTGTGGACATTTGGTGGCCTGTGGTCTAAAGCCATTTGATCGTTGACAATCCTGGTGGCTTGGGAGCTATGGAAGGAACACAATGCTACGATTTTTCAACGACACCATTCCACCGAGAAGCCTAATTGCAAAAATCAAGGAGGAAGTGAGAACCTGGTGCAAGTACAACGACACCATTCCACTCCGAAAAGCCTAATTGCAAAAATCAAGGAGGAAGTGAGAACCTGGTGCCTTAAAGGAACCAAGAGACTCAAACTCAAGGTGATTACCTCGAGAGTAGTCCTCTAGCGGAGCTCTTGGACTTCATGTTTTTCCCTCTTTTTAAACTTCTATTTCATGTTTAAGTTTACTCTTCTTCTCTATTAATATATACCAGACATCCTACCGGCCGTTAAAAAAACAAGTAAATTATTTAGTCAGAGAGCAAGACGTAAATATAAATAATATACATCATTTATTATTCTTTTGCAGAACTCTTCACGTGCTGAGACTTCTGAAGAAACCAGAGTGTTACGCTGCACACGCTAATCGGTGCACTGCGTTCACTGGTCTTGTATGAGCCACTGCACCGGTCTTGCATGAGCGAACCAGCCGAGTGTGCTTGTTAAAAAGAAAAGAAAAATAACTCTATGATTTGCCATCCAACTATCGTCATAGTTGGTTTCGTCATTGAACTTGAAAACAAGAAATCTTTGACTTTTGATGGTCCTGTGTAAACTCAACAAACCGATCACCTCAGTGCCTCACCTCTTTCGTATAGGATTGATCTTTTACTGCAGCTAGTATTTATTATAGGTCTTAAGACTTAATGAAATGAGGTTAGACCAAGCCTAACTAAATCTAACAAGATAGCTAGCTTCGTATGACCACACAACATGCGGTAAGTCTTATTGCGATGCCTGGACATGTTTGCTAGTATTATTTTTTTTAAAAAAAATTCCCTTAGCCCACAAAATAGACCGGATCAATAAAGTAAACTAGAAAAAGGGGGGGGAAAAAACGAACTACTGTTCACCATTCACGCAAAAAGATAACACAAATCTTGAATCGTCGCCACCTTTTTTTTTATAACTAGCAAATTTATTAAGATGAAGAACAATTTACATGGAGAAAAACAATCGCCCCCCTGTACAATGAGATTGAAAACAACCTATGTGATATTTAGAAATTCTGATTTTATTTTTTATAGTAGCGTAATTGGGTAACTTATATTCAAATTTAGAACTTCTTTCTTACGCTGTTCTAACAACAACGGGGATAGATAATGGCTCGGTTGACGCTAATAGTCGCGTTCATATAGTAGTAGTACGCACTGCAATATTTTTTTGGTCTGTTGGTGAAGGGACAGAGACACATTTCTAACCAAGTAATCTAATCACAGCTTGTGAATTTTTTATGGGCCGTTGGCGAAGCAACCCACTTGCTCCGAGACTTGCTACAAGTTGCATCAGTCCTAGTCAATTCATCTCCACATATCTGTCCAGACTTGCTACCTGTAAGAAAAATATAACCTAGACCCATTTACTTTTGATTTTGGTGTTTGATGACCAACACAATAAAATTGGACTAATAAATTTATAAATAATTGTTTTGTAGTTCAATAGGGTGCAAACGTGATTTGGACGAATGCGACATGATGATCCGATGATTAACACCTTAGGCAAGACCCTAGAAGTACAAGAGAAGAATCAAGATATCAAGCAAAGTCCAAGCACGAAGATGTAACCAAGTCGGACATAAGATCGCAAAGAAACGAGCTCAGCAGAGGTGATCGGACGCGTCCGATAAGTTGCTCGCAACAACAGGCGTCAGCAGCAGCGACCGGACTCTGAGCGAGGCAGTGACTGAACGCACGGACTTCACTGTTCATCATCGTGGCAACAACTCAGTGAGGACCGGACGCAGAGGCACTGGACGATCGGACGCACAAAGTACAGCGTCCGATCGAATCCAGAGAGGTTCCAGAGCAGCGCAAACGCGACCGGAAGCGTCCGGTGGCGAGTGACCGGACTCAGCGCCGAGTCCAATCAACGCGCTAGCTTCAACGGTCGGGACGACCGGACGCGTTTGGTCAGGACGACAGCAGCGTCCGGTTAGTAGCTAAAAGCTAGGTTTCGTCCCCAATAGCTACTTTCTCCACAAGACTTATAAATAAACCCCCAACTGGCCATTTGAGTAGTGGAGAGTTGAGGAAACATATCAAGGGCGTTGATACACCATTTTAGTGATATCCACTTGCATAATGCTTAGTGATTCATTAGGTGATTAGCGTAGGTGCTTTGCGGAATATTTAAGTTGATTAGACCACCGCTTATGCGCTTGCTCTAGGTTTAGGCCTAACGTTTAGTGAGGTTTGCACATATCTTATCACTCGGTGCTTGCGCGCACCATTGTTGTACATTAGAGGGGCTTGTAGTCTTGCGAGATCACACCAACCGCCACCGTGTACCGAAGGGAACAAGGCCCGCGATGGTTCGGCTGGAAGCTTGATAGTGAAGAAGGCGGTGAGCGGTCCGGGAGAGGCTTGCCGGATGGCACACCGGAGACCCACTTGCGCGTGGGGAAGGCCCGGGGCTATCCACGGAGTTACCCGACCAGGAGCTTGTCCCTTGCGAGGAATTCCTTGTGAGGGGCTCCAACGAGGACTATGGGGAAGCTTGCGCGCTTCTCGATACCTCGGTAAAAATACCGGAGTCGCCGACGGGAGTTTGCATATCTCGACCTTACTCTTTAACTTCCGCATTTACATTACAATCTTGGTTTGTGCTTTACTTTCCTAGCTTAGTGACAGGCTAGTTGATAGGTTGGGAACCTAGGTTGCATAACTTTTTTTACGGTAGAGATAGCAACACACTAGCAAAACCGTAGTTGCATATTTAGATAGTTTATCTTTTGTATGGGTTTTTGCTAAGGATAGAAAAAGAGACCATAGTTTAGAGTTAGAGTTTTAAGTTGCCTAATTCACCCCCCTCTTAGGCGTCACAGTCTCTTACAAGTGGTATTAAAGCCAAGTTGGCTCAATTTGAACATTTGGCTTCACCGCTGTTGAGCCGACGCTACTTAGAGTGGTTGGGATGGATACCTCTAGGCCTCTACACTTTGACGGCACTAACGTTCCCTACTATAAAGCTAGAATGGATTGTCACGTTGAGGCAGTAGATTTGGGTGTTTGGAGAGTCACTCGTGACGGGATGAAACCCATTAAAAATCCCGATAAACCCACAAAGAATGAAGAAAAAGAAATTCATTTCAATGCTAGAGCTAAAAATTGCTTATTTGAATCTTTTAGCATGGATGTGTTTAACCAAGTGTTCACTTTAAATACGACACATGAAATTTGGTTAAAACTCCAAGAGCTCCACGATGGCACAACTAATGTCCGTGAGCAAAAACATTGTCTAGCTAAATAAAATTATGATTCCTTTAAAATGAATGATGACGAGTTTGTTCGTGATATGTATTCTCATTTGAATCTAATTATCAATGAGCTTCATTCAATAGGATTAACGAAGCTAGATGATGCGGACATCGTGAGGAAGATCATCTCCGTGCTACCATAAAAGAAATATGTAAGCATCATCACCATCCTTCACAACATGGAGGACTTGAGCACCATGACCCCGACCATAGTCATTGGCAAGATAGTGGCATTTGAAATGTCACGAAAGATGGGTCAAGAAGAAGCCTCGTCATCAAGCAAAGGCAAAGCTCTCACATGTAGTGAGAAAAAGAAGATGAAGGGCAAGCAAGTTGAGACAAGCTCAAGCTCCTCAAGTGAAGATGAAGAAGAAGATGAGGATGATGATGATGATGATAATGATGAAGATTCAAGTGATGATGATCAATCTTTCTCCTCCACCTCCGATCTTGATGAAGAATCAATCAAACTTATCAACAAGGTGGAGAAGATGATCTAAAGACTCAATGTCAAGGATGCGTCGATCCAAATTCAAGATTTCATCTTCACCAATCAAAGAAATAAGCAAAGAAAGAAAGGATGCTATGGATGTGGCGAGTTGGAGCACTTTGTGGAAGTTTGTCCAAACAAGCCCACACCCAAGACAAGAAGGCAGCGTGCAAGGACAAAGCCCTCACATCAATAAGGTCATGGGATGATTCTTTAAGTGAAGAAGAAGACCATCACAAGAGGCGAGGCCACAAGCACTCATCATCAAGCTCTTCTCGTGTGTGCCTTATGGCACGAGGTAATGAAAGCTCATCCTCTAGTGAGAGTGATAGTGATGATGAAATGTCTTCTCTTAATGAACTTGTGCAAGAAAATCTTAAATATGCTAAGGCTTGCACTAGCCAACAAAAGAAGCTAAAAATGTTGCAAGAAAAGCTAGATAGTTCACAAGAAGCATATAAAACCTTGCTTGAACAGTATGTGTAACAGCCTCAGTGTTACACTGTAAATCTTTTGCTAAAACACTGCATGTGCATCATGTTTATGTGATAGTGTATGTAAAATAGTGTGTAAATCAATTTCTATAACGTGAAACGAAAGTTACATTTCATAGTCAAGTTATATTACTTAGGGTTCTAAATCAATTTTTGTTAAGCGAAAATGCTATAGAACGCATATATGGAACTTTAATAAAGTTCGTAGTACAAACCTTGTAGATGGCGATGAAATACTTGCGGTCGAAAAATGCATTCACTAGCTAGCATACCTAATAGCTTAGAAATCAAATTTGACGCGAATCCGATCAAGGCTTAGTTAAATTTCTAAAGTCGGAAAACGGATTGACACAGCTATGTTTGGTAGTTTTTGTAGGAGAATTGGGTTGAAGAGCGGTGTGATTTTAGGGCTGGTTTTAGTAGCTTAATATGTCCTCTTAAGAATTGTATAGGTGGTTGGGCGATTAGATCCACGTTTTAGGGTTTTTCGGGTGCTTTAAAAATCATGCGCACAACGTTTCCGACCGGTTTTATCGCATGGACACGGTCACTACGCTTCTGTGCCGTCGTCGGCGTGCCGGCCGTGTGAGCGAGGGCGCGTGCTTGGCTGCGCTCGGCTAGCTGGCTGGCAGCTGGCCCTCCTCTCCGCCGCGTTGCACGCTGTCGCTGGCCGGGCCTGCCTCTAGCCGCCGCGAGCCGGCTGCACTGATGGCGCCGCGCTGCTGGCCATTGCCACCCCGTTGCCCGCTGCCCTGCATGCACCGCTCGCACCGCGCATGGCCCAGCTGCAGCCAAGCTACCGCCGCCCTTAGCCCGCGACCGCGCTGCTGCTGCCCGCTTCGGTCGTCGCGCTGCGCGGCTCTGCCACCCTCGTGTTCGCCTGCATGGGCTGTTGCGCGCGTGGCCGCACTTGGCCTGCTGTGGCCGGCACATGGCCTCTGCTCGCACCGTCGCCTTGCCGCACGTGGGGTTGCCTCCTCGCCGCCGTGCCATCGTTTCGCCATTTATGGCGTCAAAGCCGCACGTGCGTGTCCTTGCTGCCACTGTCCGCGTCCCGCCTGGGCAAAGACAAGCCGAGCTAAAAAAAATACATATAAGAATTAATAATTAATTCTAAATTAGGCACTATAAGATAGAGAATAATATTAGAAAAAATGGAACTAGTTTCGTTCTTTTTGAGCTAAATCGGTTAATCTATAAAATTTTCAAGACAACCATCACAAGTGCTTGGGGAAAAATAAATGTTTTTAGAGTTGAGGGGTTCATAAAACCGATTTTAGAAGTTTTGAGTGTTCAAGGACCTTTTCCTTCTATGTACATCACAGTCTTCACGTGTATTATATACTACAGCACAGTCCCGGTCCATGACGAGATGCAGACGACCTATTCGGACTCGACCCGGACACGGGCGCGAAGATTCATATATATATAGAAACACGTGTCGTCGTCCTTTTGTCGCACGCAATTTTGAAGCACGCCGCGCTCGACAAGCTTGTGATTGCATCTGGTGGAAGGAAGAAGTGGTCATCGATTCTTGATGGACGACGACACGGCAGTGGCGCCCGCCGTCGCCCAACCACGGCCACCGCCACCTCGCGCGGGGCTTCTTCGCGTTCCTCAAGGACGGCGTCCTGGTCACCACGAGGAACCGCGGCCTCTTCCTGCCGCTCGCCGCGCTATCGCTGGCCTTGCTCGTCGTGAGGATTCTCGCCCTCCGGTACTTGGGGCCCACCCTGGGCCTCAAGGCCGACGGCGACGATGGCTTGCCCTTGTTCGCCCTCCTCGATGGCCGCTGGTGGCTCCTGCCCGCCAGCGCCGCCTGCCTCGTCGTGGACGTGGCGAACATGGTCCTCGTCCTGGCGATCCAGGTAGCCACGTACGGCCTGCGCCGCCGTGGCCTCCTGCTCGGCCGCCTCCATCGAGGGCGGCCCTGGCCGCACGACGCTAACGTTGTCCTCCTTGATGGGGGAGGTGAGGCGCAACCTCAGCGGGTTCATGGAGACGGCCGTGTTCGTCCAGGTCATGGGGTTGGCCTCCGCCGTCGCGTGTATGATGGTGCTATTAGCCGTGTTAGCTGCGGGCGACGCCTACGTGGGCGCGGGCCCAATCCCCGGCGAACTCGTGTACTTCCTTCTCCACCTCATAGCGACCCCTGTCGTCTTCATCTACTACTCCGTCGCGCGCAAGGTGGCCGTCGTCGTGTCGGTGGTGGAGCCTGGCCTACGTGCCGGGGCCGCGTTGCGGCGCGCGCGCCGGCTCACGCGAGGCGGGAAGAAGGTGGCGCAGGCCACGCTGCACGCGCTGCTCTCGCGGGCGCTAAACAAGGCGGTCTGGAGGATGTACGATGTTGCCATGGTGCGGGTGCCGGCAGCCGCAGCCGCGCCTTTCTGGCTTGACGCCATCGTTGTCTACATGCTACTCGGCGCCGTCGAGGTGCTGTACACGGCCACCGTCACGGCATACTACTTCGATTGCAAGAGGACCGAGGAGAAGGCAGCAGGCCACATCCACATGGAGTAGATCCATCATCCATGCATGGCACGGATGCACATCAATTTCGATTTCAGTTTTTTTATAGACAAAACTATGTAATTTTGTACAGGAAATTTTAATTCTGTTGGAAAAGAAAAAAACTCTGTGTGACAATGTCATCGATTGAATTAGCTCTGCATTTGAACAAATCTCTGCTGTTTGGAGCGAATTTTTAAATTTGTGTACAAAAACTTTGTAAAATTTCTGTAAATAAAACAACAACCGAAATCTGTGAAATTATTTTTTTTTATCAAATTTTGTACTATTTTTTTTAAGAAACATGGTACTCAATTAAAGAACAACTGTTTTTAGGATACAAACGCCTTCAGAGGTGGTTCAAGTAGCCACACATGTCTATCTATGCTAGCATTTGCCAAGGGCGTGGCTAGCATCCGGACGCCCGCGCCGTTGCCCCCTGTCTCGTGGCCCGTGCCTGCCCACCCACATCTCGCTTGCTGCGCTCGCTCGCAGGGAGATGCATGCAACACTCGATCTAGTTTTAAAACATTCAGATGTAAAAATTACAACATACGTCTGAAAACAAATGAAACATTTAAAACATGCATCTGAAAAACTTACAAAAACACCTGAAAAACACTTGAAACCATTGTAAACATAAACAACATCCAGATTAAAATATTTGCATCATATGTGTGAAAATATATGCAACATCCAGATAAACATACTTCCAATATACGTCGGAAAAAATAGATGAAACATTGAGAACAGGAGCTTACAACATACATGTGCAACCATTGCAACATGTGCAGCATCTTGATCTACTTTTGTAACATCCGTATGAAACACTTACAGCATACCTCTGAAACATTTGAAACAGACGCTTGCAACATGTGTTTTTCACCCTTCTCTCCGTACAACGTAGTGCATAGCGGGGGGCGGCCGGTTTCGGCTAGCTAGCAGCCGAGAGGATGGTGCCGTGGTCTGGCAGCGCCCAGTTGCGCCGGTGCCTGGCCTAGGCCTTGCCAGCGATGCCTCCTCTTCTAGCCGCCTAGCCTGGGCGCGGCGAAAGATGAAGCACGGTGGCGTGGCGGGGGACGGAAGCGCCGCTGCACTCGCCGAGCACGCGCATGGAGCTTGGAGGCGGAGGGCGAGGCGCCGACAACGGGGTCTAGTGCTAGTTGCAGTTGGTGGGGTGGCTGACAGCGTAGCTCACACGAAGGATTCCTCCTCTTCGTGGGAGACGGAGGTGCCACGGACCGGGATGGGGGGAGTCACGGGGATGGCGGCGGCGGCACGGATTGGGACGGTGGGACGGCCACACGGCACCGTGAAGCTGTGATGCATGAGCGGGGAGTGGGGGAGATGAGCTTATGTGGGGATTTGATTTTTTTTTATTAGACTAGCGGTGCATGCGGTAGTGAATGGAGCGAGACTGGCATTCCGAATAGCATTACCTTTGCCAAATTATGTGCATGCGTGTCAAAACGTTGGCTTTCGTGGACGAACCGTAACTCTTCAAACAAAGCTTCCTGAGCCTTGATCTCTTGGACTATCTGTCCATACGCCTCCAGAAATCTTTCATTCAAACTTTTTATCACGGGCAAGCACTCAGAATTCCACTAGGATCTTGCGAAGAAGCAAGTCCCGTGATTAAGCTATTGCACTAAATTAATTAGGAAGTTTTATAAAACGAGCCTGTTTAACGAACTAGTCCAAGCCTAAGGAAACCCTGTCATGGGCCGGGCTAAATTTGATGGAAGGCCGAGAGGGCTTCCCAGACGGGCCGAAGAGTCCAAGACCACCGCTAGACACTCACATTGTGCATTTGTGCTACCCTCTACTACTACCACGCCAATTCCTAAAAAAAAAAAAAAAAAAAAAAAAAAACGCCAGGAATGGACGCCCTCACCCGCCTCCAGCGCTCCCTCATCGGCGGCGGTGACGGGGGGAGCAGGCGGAGGACTCCATCCTAGGGTCACCGAGGAGGCGAAGGCGAGACCTCTTCTCCCTCTCCTCTCTCCAGGTCAGACAGATCCCCTCTGAAATCCGGGGAATGCTCGAACAATTTCGTGAGTCTTCTACTCTGTTTTCAATCAGTCTGATTTGGGCTTCGTCGTTTGCCTGGTTCAGAGCATCCACGCCTTCGCGGAATGCTTGGTGGTCAGACTTGCGCTGGTGATCTTGGTAGCATCACGCAATTCATCGCCCGTATGTTTCCTAGAGAGTTGTAGCATAGCTGCTGGCTTCTCGTGCAGGTGCAGAATTAGCCTTGTAGATTATCCTATTTGCATCACCTGTACGTCGTGCTGTTCAAAAAATAACTGCAACTGCCCATCTTGTATTGTTCAGTACGAAATTTGTGATTTGACATTGCGGCCTAGTAGCAAACTGAGTTTGATGCATTGACTTGTGCAAGTGTTTGATAACTAATGATACTGTAGCTCTTGTCGTCCAAAGAACAAATGGGCAATTCCTAACTCCGCATTGGTAAAGAAATTATATCACTAGGAAGTAGGAGCTTAGGACTTTGTGTTAACTTCGGTTGCTAAGTCCAAAAATGGTGAAGGGATCATATCTCCACGACTTAGGACTTTGTGCAGGACTTTGTGCTAAGCTGCTAACCTTAAATCGTGACTTATTGTAGACTATATAAGATATTTTAGTCATGGCAAGAATGCCTTCACATAATATTGGTTACGTTCTGGTAATGACTTTAAATTCCTGCTATCCTGTGTACGGCACTGGTTACATTTTACTCTCTGGCGCAGTCTTTTATTGTCATGTGCTAATTTCAACATTCATTTGGCAATACTTAGCAACACAGCCTTTGTTATGGGGCCACAGAAATATATAAGGATGATGTTTGATTAGTTCGTCTGTATGCAACAGCTATTTATGTCGGATTTGTTGCTGTGCTCTAATCCTTGCTCTTTTGGCTTCATAATACTAGAACTGTTCTTATTTTGTTTTCTTCTCTAACAGCCTTATTCTCTAGCCACTACATTGAATAGGCATGTATCAAAATCCCACATAACCATGCTCTCTGCATTTGGTTTAATTTGTGCAGATTCCTGACAAGCTGCTAACACGGATTGCGATCATATGTGAGATCCGCACCCCTATTTTGGTAAGGCTTCCGCCTAAGAATAATGCTAGTGACTTACAGGTCGTAGAACCATCTGTAGTTTAGCTAGTGAGTAGTGACTTAAGTCATTGAACCATATTTCCTAATTTCCATATATGTAGTTTCTATGTCGCTTGCAAGTAGGCCTTCCCTAAACTGACTGTGCTAAAAGAGCATATGGATCATGTGTTGAATGTTACCCTTATGAATGCCATATATAAGTCCCACAACCTACCAATTTTTAAAACTGACATATCTATTGTCAGGATGATAGAAAATCACTATGGCCTCTACTGTTTTCCATGAATCCACTTTTCAGTTGGTACTCAGAATTGTGTGTTATGCATGACTTCTGCTATTCACTTTTAGTCATTTTATATACTTAGCATGTTCAAGAAACAACAAAAAGGTCTGGTTTGGTACTGTTATGTGACAATGTGCCAATTGCAGAAATAGCATGCTTTTAGTTTTAGTCCTAGAAATTAAATGACTAAACATGATTTGGAAACTGAACGTCGTTTTAGCTACCTTCCACATTGTGAGGTGTGTGATATGTTGTTCCTGCAAAGTGCATGATAGGCTGTTCACTATCTGTTCCAAACTTTAAAGGGTTTATAAATCCTAGAGCTCATGATTACTTGATTTATCATACCATCTCTTTATAAAAACAATTACATGTTTATATGGTTAGCTAGAACTGAAACTGCCACTTTCTTTTTTGAAACAGTGAAACCGCCACTTTCTCTGCTCTGGCATGTAATTTTGTTTCATATCGATGACCATCTTATGCTCTTTGCCATCGTGAGACCTAGAAAAATCCCATTGCCAATCTGTAGCTTGAATCAACTTCTCACTATGTATTAGCAATGCTTTAGTTTTGACTGCGGTCCATTTGCTCCTTTTTCCTAGTCCATTCGATGTGGAATCATTCAACGACATAGGCCAGAATTTTTTTTGAAGTTTGATTTTTTTTTTGGAAGTTTATAGGCCAGAATTTTACTTCTTCATTGTACTATAGTTTGGATTTTACTAAATTCCAGCTAATATACCGAATGCAGACTTGCCAGAATGTGGTACTGTGACAATCTAAATCTTGATCTTACCAAACATTATGCTGCTTGTTTGCATCTCTCTCTCCTGTTTTTCTTTTCAATTGATTGGCCTGTTAGTAACACAAATTTTTTGAACAAATTAACTGACTATGCTCCTTTTTTTTTTTAGAATAACTGACTATGCTCCTGTATCCTCTGTTTTCTACATCTAGGGTACAGTCTGAGCTACAAAACGGCATGAAGCCATGAAGGATGGTTTTGATCTGATGGCAAAACTCTGTGAGACTTCGCGAAGAAAAAAAACTCTGAGACTGTGACACTGAACTTTGAGCTGCGGTGGGCTACACAGGATTGGTCAATGCCCGGAATCAGGGTAAGCCTGTGGGCAGTGGCGGATGCATGATGCGGGATAAGGGGGGGCTAAAACAATGGAGATGTTGATTTGCATGAAGATTTAATGGTGAAATCAAGCTTTTGCTACAGTAATTAGGCTTGAAATCAAGAAATTAGGGGGGGGGCTGGAGCCCCCCCAGCCCCCCTGTGGATCCGCCGCTGCCTGTGGGCGCCTGCTCCTTTACCCAACTCAACTGGGTGGGTCTGGTCTTGATTGATAAAAGAAAACAAGCCATGTATTTTTGTATAAATGTATGCCATGATGCACTTATATGCAAAATTTTCACTGCAACTGTAAATCAGAATTATGGCCTTTGTTAACTTCTGCTTCTACTTATTACTCGTTACATACTGAAAAAAAATCCTTGAGATTTGTAACCTACAGGTAAATCTCATGTCAAAAGAAAACATGCAAATTCCTTTTACTAAGACCTCATCATGCTTTACTTTTTTTTTTTTTTTAAAAAAAGACTTCATCATGCTTTTCAATCAGAAAGCAAGTACCAATCGTGTATTCTTCCTTTGCATAATTAATACTCCACTATATAAACATAACATGTTCAGTACTAGTATGAAGGAAAACATGGGCGTTCCACTGCTGAGTGTCTTGGTGGACCCACAAGTCAGTGTAATCACGCTACCCTTCCCTTCCCCTGCCGCAAGGCTTCCCAACCATTTCAAAATTTGAAATCCTGTCGTTCCCCGGAGCTTATATATGCAGGCACTCCTCGCCAGCACGCAGGGCGCTGCGCCTTCCCCCTCCCACCGCTGCATGGGCAAAGCCATCTCCCTCCTCCGGCCACCGCAACCACCTCCAGAGGACGAGGCGGAGATGATGGAGCTGAGGAAGCGCCCGAGGCCGCGGCGCGTCGACCCGGACTTCGTCTCGTCCCCGCCTCCCCTGCCGCCGAGGAAGCGGGCGCGGAAGGAGGCAGCAGCGCAGAAGCTGGTCGAGGCCGCGGGAGCTCCGAAGCGGCAGCCGCCGAGGAAGGGGACCAGGCGCGCCGCGGTGGGCATCGGATGCCCCGTCGCGGGGCTCCATCCGGCGACGTGCGGCCGGCAGCCGCCGCTGCGCACGTCGACGCGCGTCCTCTTCCGCCCGCGCCATCCATTCAACTGGTACGCTGTGTGTGTTCGGTGCTGAATTGGGTTTAGCTTTCCTGCTACTGCGATCGGAATTTATTTCAGTTCTGACTTCTGAGTGCTCAGTTCGATCCTCTGGTTATGATGTGTGTGGCTCACTGGCTGTGTGCTTAGCGGAGGGAATTGGCTCGTACTGACTTGATTTTCTCCAATTTGAATTTCAACGTTTCCGAATTCGTGATTGCATTTGCGTTTCGTGGGATTTTAAACCTTCTTCTGTGAATCATGCTTGGTTTTGAAAGCGATCGCGATTAAGAGATTAGCATGTCCCATTTGCGTAAGTAGATTGAAGCTTAGAGATGATTCGAATTTCGTTCACTGCATTTCGTTGTTTATCTGGCTTGCATTGTTAGAGTTCGAATTCGATCGAAGCCCGCACCTCTGTTTGAATCATGAAATATAAGTTTGGCTGTTCGATTGGATGAATTGTTGTAGCACTTCCGATTTGTTTGAATTCAAAAGCGTCAGAACAGAGTGCTTATCCGCCAATGCCCGCGAACAGCCCAGTTTAGCTCGAATTGCCCATGGTTTCCATGCTTTAGAGAGTTGAAACCTGATATCTCTAGCGGTAGTGATGATACGCATTTCGAATCAGAAAATTTAGTTCGAATAACTGTGCTCTGTGTTCAATTGTAAGAATTTGTTGTTCCCCTTGTATGGGTTTGTGATTTAAAGCTTATCATCTTACGTTTTGAGGATCTGTCAGTAAATTTTCAGTAAATTGAAGCTTAGAGATAATTCGAATTTTGTTTCGTTGCATTTCGTTGTGTATCTGGCTTGCATTGTTAGAGTTCGAATTCGATTGAAGCCTGCATCTCTGTTTGAATCATGAAATGGAAGTTTGGCTGTTCGATTGGATGAATTGTTGTAGCACTTCAGATTTGTTTGAATTCAAAAGCGTCAGAGCAGAGTGCTTATCCACCAAATGCCTGCGAAACAGATGCAGTTTAGCTCGAATTGTTCGTGGTTTCCCTTTAGAGAGTTGATTGAAACCTGAAATCTCTATTGCTAGTGATGATACGCAATTCGAATCAGAAAATTCAGTTCGATTAACTGTGCTCTGAGTTCAGTTGTAAGAATTCGTTATTCCCCTTGTATGGGTTTGTGATTTAAAGCTTATCATCATCTTACCTTTTGAGGTTCTGCCAGTAAATTGTCAGCTCCTGCTGCTAATTTGATCCCACAGCATTAACTGCTCACACCAGCATTGCAAAATCTCGGTCCAGTTTCGTCACTGAATTGGTTGAAATCCTGAGCAAGTATTTCTCGATGCAGGTACGAGCCGGACCTCTGGACGGAGGTGGCCAAGCACCTCTGCGGGTTCGACCTGCTCCGCCTCTCCTCGACCTGCCGCTGGTTCCACCGCCTCCTCGCCGACGACTCCATCTGGCGCTACGCCTTCTTCCGCGACCTCAACCTCTCCGACGCCAACCCGCGCGTTCATCGCCCGCTCTTCCGCTCCTGGCGCTACCTCTACTTCGCCGCCTTCGGTAAGCAGAGCACCAAATGCCCCCCCACCCGTAACCCGCTTCGGTTCTCTCACTGACAGCAGGTCCCGCTTACTGACACGTGTAGATGGTTCCCACGCCTTCTCGTTCTGCCAGAACGGCGAGCACCGAAGTAAGCGCAGCGAGATTGCAGGATTTACATGTCAATTTCGCCATTGCCTTGCGCAATTGCGCTGGGATACATCGTCAGTGTATGTGTATTTGACGCCGATGAGATGCAGGTTCGTGGCGGATCGGGTCATTCGTGATGGACTCGCCGGACATGCTGCTGATCGGGAGGCTGCCTCTGCCGAAGTGGCTGCCGTCGGATCCCGAAGACGCGCGGCTCACCATCGTGATACTGGGCGCCTGCAAACTCCTCAACGTCCGCCCCGGGATCTGGATCACCGGTACGTGGCCACATTCTGTGGCCATCTCTGAGCGTTTGCCGTCTGACCGTCTTCAGCTCTGTTGTCTTGAACTGTCTGATTATCCCTCACCATTGTTCTCTGCTCCCGTTGAATGCTGCAGACATGCATGTGATGCGATGCCCCTTGTGCAACCGCAACAGCTGCCTAGGTGAGCCGGTGGATGGATGCTCCTGCCCTGCCAGTATATTGTATATACCTGTTCGTTCGTTACTGAAATTTGGTGGGGGTGGAATTGGTGGTTCATAGGGAACAAGCAGATCCTGGACGCACGCCACTCTGAGCTGTTCCTGGAGAAGGCGTACTGGGACGAGACCTTGGAGTACGAGAGCCTCGGCGAGTACTTCCAGGACGAGGAGGTCGCCGCCGCCTTCTGTGCCTGTCGTCAACGCGAAGCAGTTCGCTTCTCCATCCACTGCAAGTACGTATGTCCGGCAACCATCTGATCATTCCAGTGCTGTCTCTGCCCAGTCATCTTCTGTACTCTGTATTGGTGAATCGTGAATGACATGGTTGGCGTTGGTGTTGCCTTGTTCTCCAGCTGTTCTCAACAGGGCCTGGGCCGGGAAGCGAGACGACCCCATGACCAGGCACTGTGCTTCCGCAACCGCCGCTGCCATCCACACCAACCTCCAGAGCAACGGAGGTATGTACGCTCATGGCAGTGGCACATGAGCAATGAGCTGCAGCAGCCAGTAACCATTCCTGGTCCCAGCACAGTGCCAGTTCTGAATTCTGACGTGATGTGTGTCGTGCTCTTGGGTGACAGGCCTGCTATCGACGTTCGAGGCGATGCGGGACACGGGCAGGGACGGACAGATCGTGTCCGTCAGGATCTCCCAGGTGCTCTTCTGATTGTACCCTCCGCCCTCGGATCCAAAAGTTTTCTGGCTCCCGATCGATGCTGACCCACCGTACACGAATGTGTTAATGCTGCCTTGGCTGCTGTGATTTATGCTTGTTTGCTTAAAGGTTAAATGTGGTTACTTATACGAGCACGATTCTGCACGAATGGGTTGTCACTGATGTGCTGAAAAGAATGCAAATGCTTTGTTTCCTGAAATGATATGGGTCGTGTCATCTTTCATCAACACTGGCTTTGTGGTGGTTGCCGTGTACATTCAAACATGATCTAGTTTTGCCAATTCTGCCAAAAGGCCGGAAGGTGTTAGAACCGTAGGATCACAAGGTTCATAGATCTAGCCGGTAGAGTGAATCTATACGGGATAAAGGACGCAATTTATCCTAATAGATGTAGAACAAGAGAGACAGAGAGGGAATGAAGAAGGTGTTGAACCTGACACCGCAGAGGGGTTGGGTTCAGTGGACGCCATCACGTTTGTTGATGTAGTCTGCGCTAGGGCAGCGACGGTCAGTGAAGACGGCGTCGGTGATGTGCGGTGGCGACCGGCGGTGAAGGCAGTGGAGTCCGGTGGCGGCGCGGCTGGTGGCTTCCTGTCACTGGCTGCGCGCCCTCTAGATCGAATTAGGGTTTTGGTGTCGGTGGGGAGCTCGGCTCAGGTCAACCTCGTGATAAGAGCCGCCGGCCTCCACCTCTTTTTATAGCACAGTGTGACAGGGGCCCTCCAGCCATGGTGGGCTGGGCGCCTGTCGATGTTTTACCACCGGCAACCCGTCACGGGGTACCCGGGACGGTGATTTGTTCGGAAGGGTATCGGTGTTTGCAGGAACTCGATGGTAAACGCAGGGAGACAACGATTTATACTGGTTCGGTAGGCCAGAAAGTCACGGCGCCCTACGTCCAGTCTGGTGTGGATAGTATATTGCACCCTACGCTATTTGTTGTGTTGCAAGGTATGTTGTGGTTGTGAGTTCTGTCGGTTATGTGTGTTGCTCTAGGGACCCCTGCCCTCCTTTATATAGTCCAGGAGAGGCGGGAGTCCTAGTCGGTTACAAAGTAGAGATCCTAGTAGGATTACGTGTAACTAGTTCTAGTAGGATTACATGTAGAGAATCCTAGTTGGACTAGGTCTTTTTCTCTCTTCTCGTGGGAAACCCCATGGGTCCCGCATCAACAAGCCCCCGAGCATTTCATGGATGAGCTTCAGAAGCCTTCTTGTTCTTCTTGGTCTTCGTTGAGTTGTTGTAAATCCGTTCCAGGTTCTTCTGAAGTGAAACCTTGAGATGGTCTTCTTTGTCTTTTCTTCGGCTGATGTGCACTTCTGGACAAAAGTGCACTCAGTGAGTGTAGCCCCTGAGCCTCTTGCTTGTCGGGACAAGAAGCCAGAGGGTCCCTTTAGTCTTCTTGGTTGCTCCGAGTTCTTTTTCGGTGGGTGCAATTTTTCGTAAAAATTGCACTCACTGAGTGTAGCCCCCGAGCCTCTTGCTTTTGCTTGCAAAAGTTGGAGGGTCCAGATTCTTGTCTTCAAAAAATTTTTGGGGTTATGTATCCCGTAGCCACCGAGCCTTCTCCGAGTACTATTCTTTAGAATAGAAATCGGATGAAGGGTCTTGATGTGTTGTCTTTGTTGTAGTCTTGAGTACCTGTATTCTTGGTCTTTCATCCTTGAATTCGAGCCCCCGGGTGTAGTTGAAGCGAATGCCGAGCCCCTGAGCTTAGTGTTTGACTAAGCCATGAAGCTCTTCCGAGTTGTTTTTTATTCATCCGGGTTGTTTCTAGACCTCTGGTTCTTGATGTACCTCTTTCAGATTGTTTGCACTTGTCTAGATTTTTTCTGAATTTGTCTTGGTACTTGCAGCACCTCTTTGGGGTTGTTTTCTGATCGATCCGGGTTCTTTCTAAGCGCTTGTCTCGGTTCTTGCCGCACCTTGTTGGGGTTCTTTTTTGATCAAACCAGGTTGTTTCTGGACTAGCACTCAGTAGCATGTTTTTCCTGATCTCATGGTACAGATGTAGCCCCCCTGCATGTTAAACATAAAAATATGTTGTAAATGACATTCCAGATATGAAGTCGGGAGCATGTCCCATATTTGAATAATCAATCAGGGGCGGGCCTCGGCATCATAAAATGCATATAAACTTTTTTCGCGTCTTGCTCTTGCTAGGCCATGTAAATTCCTTAGGTAGTGTCCTGTTACGTTTAAGCACTTGAATCTCTGGCGTATGGTTCAGAGGTTCATTGATGTGACCATGTGAGCCTGGCATTCGGTTCAGAGGTTCATTGACGTGACCGTCCATGTGAGTAGACAAGCTTCACGGATTAAGGCATGTTCTACCTGAGGACTTTAGCGACCGTTAAGAGAAGACTTAGAGCACTATGTTTGCTCGCATGATGATTGTAGAGCACTATGTTTGCTCGCACGATGATTTTTTGTCTTTCCTTGCTAGGTCGGTTAATTTCCTGGGTAGTAGCCTGTTACGTTTAAGCACTTGAATCTCGCGTATGGTTCAGAGGTCCATTGACGTGACCACCCGTATGGTTCAGAGGTTCTTTGATGTGAGCATCCGTATGGTTCAGAGGTTCATTGACGTGACCATCCATTCGAGAAAACAAGCTTCACGAATTAAGGCTTACTATCCGAGGAAATTAACAGCCGTTAAGGGAAGATGATATGGCCACAGAGGCATACGAATAATATCCGGAATGTAAAAAATTAAAGCGTCACTTAGCTTGGTTCGTGGCAGAGTTGTTGACCACCACAGCCGGGTAGTTGATCGGTGCGCCGTTCAGCCTAGTAGCTGGTTACCATAGTTAGATATTGTATCTGAGTTGTTTGCGGAGGTTGTGTGTTCCTTTCGCTTAAATTGTTTCCGAGTACTCGGACTCCTCGGCCGAGTAGTTGGTCTTGGCTTGCTTGCTATCTGGCTTGGACGACTTGTTTCTTGATTCGGCTTGCTTCCGTGTTGTGGTAGCAATCGGTCAGATGCTTGGTACTTGGCTGCTCGTGACTTGACAGCTTGCTTGTTGACGTAGTTGATTCAAGTACAAGATGATTCTCCCGTACGACCATATGTTGGCATAGTGATGGATCCAGGCGTGATGCATGCATGGGCACTCGCATGTCTCTTGTATCTTATATGTATATGTGTATATATGCCTCAATATTTAATTAGTTTGCATGCTCGTCTCTGATTAATGGTGTGGACTTCTTTCTTGCGTCATCAACATGTCATGGAGCTTGTAGAGCATGAATAATTTGCTTGCCTTTTTGCTGGCTGGATCCGTATTGTAGTCAGCTTGCTTGCTTTCTCATCCTTGTCGTGCTCCTCCGTTTGATTGGACTGGTGAAAATTTTCATGTACTTGTCGTATCAGAGTAGAATTAGTATCCGAATTCGAGTAGACATCACCATGACTTCTTGCCGTAGTTGATGCTGACCGATCCTTCTTTGGCTTTGAGATGTATTGGACTCAGATGAATTGCAGTGCTGATTGACTTGTTCTAGGGAAAGCTCTAACTTGCATGTTGCTTGATCGCTTGTAGTCTTCGGTGGCAGTGCTTGTTGACCGGCTGCTGGAGTTGGGATCCCGTGCGGATGTTATCGTCCATGTCAACGAGAGTTGTAGTGAGTTGTCGATGAAAACCGTAGTGAGTTGTCGACGAGGCCGACGAGAACCGTGACAAATCTTGATCTTAAGGTCCACCGAGCTCTCGAACGCAAAGTGCCAAGAACCCCTACCTGGCGTGCCAGCTGTCGATGTTTTACCATCGGCAACCCGTCACGGGATACTCGGGACGGTGATTTGTTCAAAAGGGTATCGACGTTTACAGGAACTCGATGGTAAACGTAGGGAGACAACGATTTATACTGGTTCAGCAGGCCGAAAAGTCACGACGCCCTATGTCCAGTCTGGTGTGGATAGTATATTGCACCCTGCGCTATTTGTTGTATTGCGAGGTATGTTGTGGTTGTGAGTTCTGTCGGTTATGTGTGTTGATCTAGGGACCCCTGCCCTCCTTTATATAGTCCAGGAGAGGCGGGAGTTATAGTCGGTTACAAAGTAGAGATCCTAGTAGGATTACGTGTAACTAGTCCTAGTAGAATTACATATAGGGAATCCTAGTTAGACTAAGTCTTCTTCTCTCTTCTCCGTGGGAAACCCCATGGGTCCCGCATCGACAGCGCCCCCGATCAGGACGCGAATCAAAGGCCCAACTGGGTCGTCGGGTCTAGTTAGGATTAGAGATTAATCTAACAATCTCCCCCTTATCTATTTCCATCTTTTACTTTCATATCATTTACTTTTGTTCATTATTCCATTACAGATTAGCGTATAGGGCATGTCTTATCGTCACGGTCCATTGCCGATAGATTTAATAGTTACAACACACCACTCTGTTCTGAAATAGATACTTATCTTTAGACCTTCTTTTGTCCAGGAATTATAGGCTTTTCCTTAAACCTATGCCGACTACATGTTCTCTGAACACGTTAGGTGGTAAGCCTTTTGTAAGCGGATCCGTGAGCATCTTTTCAGTACTTATGTGCTTAAGACTTATGACATGATCCTGGACTTTATCTTTCATAACATAATACTTTTATGTCAATATGTTTGGCAGCACCATTTGACTTATTATTGTGAGCATACTGTACTATCGAATTATTATCGCAGTATAACTTAAGTGGTCTACAGATGTCATCAACCACCTTCAAACTGGGTATGAACTTCTTTAGTCAGTTCACCTGCCCCGTTGCCTCATAACACGCTACAAACTCGGTATACAATGTGAACGATGTAGTGATGGTTTGTTTTGAGCTTTTCCATGAAATAGCTCCCCCTACGAGAGTGAATACATATCCAGACGTGGATTTTCTATCATCTCCCGTATAATCAGAATCTGAATATCCTACTATATGGAGTGAATCAAATCTTCTATACGTCATAATGAGGCCTTTCGTTCCTTGCAAATAACACAAGACTTTCTTTACCAATTTCCAGTGTTCTGTTCCAGGATTGCTCTGGAATCTGCTAAGTAACCCGGTAACAAATGTCAAGTCAGGGCACGTGCATACTTGAGCATATTGCAAGCTTTCGACAGCTGAAGCATATGGAACCACTTTCATTTGATCGATCTCATATTGGTTCCTGGGGCATTGAAAATCCCTATATCTGTCGCCCTTGACTATAGGAGCATGTGAGGGACTACATTTGTGCATACTGAATTTCTTTAAGATCTTTTCTATGTATACCTTTTGTGACAGTCCTAATACCCCTTTACTTCTATCTCGATGAATCTCGATCCCTAGAATGAATGAAGCTTCACCAAGATCTTTCATATCAAATTTTGAGGACAAAAACTTCTTTATCTGTAGTAGTAGACTGACATCACTACTAGCAAGTAAGATATCATCCACATACAGGACAAGGAAGATAAACTTTCCATTCTTAAACTTTGTATAGACATAATTATCCTCTACATTCTCTTTAAACCCAAAATTCCTTATTGTCTGATCAAACTTCAAGTACCACTGTCTTGAAGCTTGTTTTAATCCATAAATGGATTTCTTTAGGCGGCATCCCATTCGTTCTTTTCCTTCCATGACAAAACCTTTTGGTTGTGCCATGTAAACATTTTCCTCCAAGTCCCCATTGAGAAATGCCGTCTTTACATCCATCTGATGTAATTCTAAATCGTAATGTGCCACTAATGTCTATTCTTAAATTTCCACGAGCAGCCCATATAAGGGGCCTGTCACAATCCATTCTTAGAGGTAGGAATGGATCACTGGGTTCATACATGATTTTTGGAGACGCCGGGAGAAAATGCTCATCTCTGTTAATAAAGTTGTTTTCTAAAATTGTTTGTTTTTGTAGTGTAAGTCAGTGGAGACTCACCAGATATGAAGAAATGTATGTAAATGGCCAGTTACTAATCACGTGGTTTACTACTATATCTCCTACAACTAAAAAGACTAAAAGTAAGACTATTGTTTGGTGCGACTTTTTTTTTTGAGGTCGCTCCTCCCTTCCGGCCATATGATACCCTGCGCGATAGAAAAAGAAACTGCCATCCCTACGATCCCTGCCTGCTTTGAAGGAAACAAATCGATCACTTGAGGCCACATGCATGAAAGGAAAAATAATCATGCATGGAAGAAAACAATTGACAAAGATCAAGCAAGACTCCTCCCTTCCGGCCATGCGATACCCCGCGCGATAGAAAAAGAAATTGCCATCCCTATGATCCCCGTCTGCTTTGAAGGAAACAAATCGATCACCTGAGGCCACATGTATGGAAGGAAACAATAATCATGCATGGAAGGAAACAATTGGCAAAGATCAAGCAAGACGACTCAATGAGGTTGACCCTTAATTTTAGTGTTTCCAGCATGCAGACCTGAAATTAAAAAGTGGCTGCTCCTTGAGAACATCAGTGGTGCCAAATAAAAAATGTGCAGACTATATATGGTGAGACTGGTGAACCTTCTATAATTTTCTAAACAAATATTCCCACCATTCGTATATAGGTCCATTCCCCTGTGTTTCTTCGTGCTCCAATTAACATATAATATGAAAGTATTGTTGTGTTCATCATGACTTCCAGTTGACTACTCCCATTAGCATATACTTCCTCTGCCCCAAAATATAAGTCGTTATGGAATGTGTGCAGGTTAAACTTTCTCAACTTTGACTAGGTTTGTAAAAAATACGTGCAATATTTATATCTCCAAATAAGTTTATTATAAAAATATATTCAATGGTCTATGTAATGATACTAATTATGTATTATAAATATTAATATTCTTTTATATATAATTGGTCGAAGTTAAAAAAAGGTTGAATTCTCGGGAAGCGAGTGTTGAAAATATTTTAACAATCAAGTTCATCTTTGTCTGATTGGTAAGCTTAGACATCATAATGGCATCAAAAATTTCAATTCTCATGGACACCCTCATGGATCAGTGCAAAGCATCCCAATCCTACAGCATACACAAATAGCAAACTTAAAGTTATGATATTTTCAAATGATGGATAATAAAGACCATCTTAAACGTTCTGACATTAGAGTATATACGTGCAGACACATAGATATGGTGGTGCAAGTGAGCAGCCAGCAGGAGTCGAGAGTTAGGGGGTGTTTGGATCCCAGGACTAAACTTTAGTCTCTGTCACATTGAATTTTTAGATATAAGTAGGAGGACTAAACATGAGCTAATTATAAAACTAATTACATAAGTTGTGGCTAATTTGCTTGCCAACGCCGTGTACAGGATGGTATGGAGATGTGGTGGAACTTATTCGTAGATTTATTGGCGCACGAAAGAAATGGATATCAGAAATCTCTTCCTGCCGGTATAAAAAATGATCTTAGCCGCATCACGGAAAGATCTACACAGTAGAGTTTGTGAGCTTGCGACGCCATGCTCTCTGTGACTGTGTAAATTTCACGAACTTAGCTTTTTAGATTAAATGTCACTTTAACATCGGTCATATACTTTTACAGTATTGTTATCTTATCGTACGATCCGTGTGTTTTTAGTATAAAAGTTTAGCTATCCCGTAGCAACGCACGGGCATGAACCTATTTACATATATACTCGAACCTGTGTGTACATGATTATATAGAGATGCAGTGCAACTTATTCATAGATTTATTGGCGCACGAAAGAAATAGATATCGTAGAATTCTTTCTACCAATATAAAATATTATCCTAGTCATATCACGAAAAAGTCTATACAGTAGAGTTTGTGAGCCTGCGACGTCGCGCTCTCTGTGACTGTGTTAATTTCACGAACTTTGCTTTTTGAATTAAATATCACTTTGACGTCGGTATTTAATTTAACATATTGTTATCTTATCGGACGATCCGTGTGTTTTTAATACAAAAGATTTAGTTGTCCTGTAGCAACGTACGGACACGCTACCTAGTGTACTTCTAGATACATGAGTTGGGCCAAGTAGCAATAGTACCTGCCACACACGTGGTCAAATTGGCAGGCTGAGCAGATATAAACTTGTATTGCTCTTAGCGAGCCTAATCCAAGGTACCCAACTCCAACCCAAAAGGCTCGTTTCCTTGCCTTTGGAGTACATACATGGCTATAAATTATAATCATGCAAAATGCAATGGATCAAGCAGCACTGTGAAATGAGCCAAACCGAAAGATCAAGTACGAATTGTATTCTATTCTACTCCGGGCTCCGGCCATAAACTATGGACGGTACGAGTCAGTTGCCTTTGCAGCTCATGCATGCCGCAACACACCTGCTTTTCTCCCCCTTTTCCCGTCGGGGATGTAGAGCAGTCATCCATGATCCACGCCACGCGTACGTGTGTTCCTGCTCAGAAAAAGCTCCACCCGACCCCAGCACTGATGCAGCAGCCACACAGACACAGTAGTGGCAAAAATATCACACCATCGGCCGACTTGTTTTCTCATCGTGCCTGGGCATGCATGGACAATCGTCGCTAACTGTCAAGAAGAAGGACCATTTGACCCTAAACGCTTGCGATTAATCACTCCATTGGGCAGTGCAGGCAACCTAATCCTCTCATAGTTTAAGGCAGCCCTGCTCTCTCAGTCAGTCTCTCACCATTCCTGTCACCGCCGGGGGGCATTAGCCATCGTTCAGACATCCACTCCTCTCCCTTTCTTTCCCCTATATAGGAGCCAGCCATAGGAGCAGCACAAGCCAAGCACAAAGCTGAGCTAGCTGCCTAGCTAGAGATCGACGGAAATAATGGGCAACATGCTGCCATGCCTGCTGCAACAAGCAGGCACAGCAGGTGCTCTGGCGCCGGCCATGAAACGCAAGCGGAGGCTCATCTCCCTCAAGCTCCTCATGAAGGCCATCCACAAGATGAAGAAGAGCCCCCGTCCCGGCAAGGCGGCGGCCAAGATAGATAGCAAATCATCGTCGTTGTCGTCGTCAGCGGCGGCCGCGGTGGAGGACGGGAAAGGAGGAGAAGTGCTTGATGAGGCGAGAAGCAAGGCCGCCGCCAGCCGCACCAACAACCCCAAGGGCGCCGTGCTGAGGTCCAGGCTCCACGGTCAGAGAGGGGGCCTCAATAAGAAGGGGAAGGGCGTCGTGCGAGTGAAGGTGGTCCTGACCAAGGAGGAGGCCGCGCGGCTGCTGTCGCTGACCGTCGGCGGCCAGAAGCACACCGCCGCGCAGATCGTGGCCGAGATGAGGAAGATGGAGGCCCGCCGCGCCGCCGCCAATGCGGCGTGGCGCCCCGCGTTGGCCAGCATCCCGGAGGAGTCGTCGTAGGAACGAAGACAGGACGATCGATGAGTTCCTTTGTTTATACGTAGCTCCGGCCATGTGCTTTCTTCCCTAGTAGGCAGTCGTGCTCCATGCGTTCATGAAAGCTCAGAAGCGGCCTCGATCTCCGGTGGTGATAGGAGACTGAAGAGCAAGCGAAGGAGCTAGCAGAGAGACTTGGGTTGAGAGGCGAGGTGACGACGGCGTATCGTACGCTCCCCCTCCCATGCACACGCCCGGCCGGTGTAGATCCTTGCCGTGCCGGTGTACAGCTAGCTTCCCTTTTTTTGAAGCTTTTGTGTTGTTCTCTTCTCCCTGTATGTTACAGTATTCGTCTCGATCAGCGCTGTTGTAGTGTCACTAGCAAGTGAAAGAAATGGAATGCAAAACTTCGTTCAGTTCTTCCTCATGAAATGTTTGATGAGTACTGTAGCAATCCAGCTGCATCAAACGTACTGAATTGGCTGTTTTTTTTTTTTCCATACGTACGAATAGTTTCAGGTTTTCTAATGGGTGATGTACATGTACGTATAATTCATGACTCCTTTAGTGCATACACATCACTTTTCCACAGATATCTCGATCTGCAGCTGCAAATGAATCAGTGCGTCTGCGTCATACACTTCGCAAAAACAAGTGGAAGAACGAAGGAATAAACAATGAAAAGAAGGAGCCGTTTCGATTCAGAGTTTGTTGGCCGAGCCCGATTTGAATACTCGTTTCATCAGAAAGAAAGAAAGCCCGATTTGAATAACAACGAGGCAATGCAACAATGTGTTTTGTGTTGATATTGAATCGATCGCAGCTACTAGCTCCGCTGATCGGGCAACACTGGTTGGGTACATCCGCATGATAGACGGGCGCCCATGTGCAGTTGTTCTCTTCTTCTGCATTTTTTTTATATGATTGCTGCTGGATGCCTGGATAGCAGATAAACAATACGAGGGCTTAGCTAGTGGATTAGGACTTGGGAAGCATAGACAAACCCTTGCAAATTGCAGTAAACAAAGGGCTTGCATGAGCTAGTGTTGTGGTTGAGTTGCGGTGGACGGTGGTCTCATCGCGGGGCTCTTCTTTATTGCAAGATATTTTTCACGTTGCCTTTTTTCGCGGATCGTTGCATTTTTTGACAAATTAAAAATCTTGGATCCAGCTAGCTGTACTATGAGAATATATCCATTTTTTTTTGTCTCCGATCGGGATGTTGTAGCTAGGTTGCTGAAAAATTTAAACGAGATAAGAAAAATGCATGAATAGCATGTTTTCTTTTGGCAAAATATGTATCACGGAATGCAATAATGTTAGTGTATCGTATTCTAATGAGCATCGGCCTAGCTAGTCCAAGTCCAATCTTCTTCTATTTTAAAGCAAACAAGATAAATTAAAGAAGGTGAACCATTGGACTTGGTAAAGAAGAGGACGATATCGATGGCGAGTCCTTTGTTTCTTGAAACATAGTACATGTATACGTAGATGCTCAGGTACATAAGTCATCTACCGATGAAAAAAATACAAGCACTACGGTCAAGAGGACTTAACTAAATCTAGATGAGCAGCTTTCACCGTAAGGAAGCTAACCAGTTGAGCTAGGCTTCGCGCCGGCGAGAGTTCAATTCGTTTCCACCAATTGCCAAGTATTACTTCCACGAAATTCAACTATACAGCTGGAGCGAAAGTAATAATAGAGTATATATGTTGTAGCTGAAAAATAAAACTTGAGCATCTTTCTGGTTGTAAAATATGGCACATAATATGCATACATATACATATTCAACTGGGCATGAACAGACCCGGCTAAATCAACGGGGATAGTCCACGCACTCCACCGTACCGTAGGAGAGAGAGAAACAAACAAACTTGGCATGCATTTCTCTGCCATGTAGGTCTTGTTTGGATGCGCATGTATTTATCTCAATCTACATATGTTGAAGTTGATTGAAGTGGAATTAAACTAAATTCCATTCCGCTACAACACATATGGATTGATGTGAATACACATGCATCAAACAATGCCGTAAGGAACTTAGGAAGCTAAGATAACATGCATGACGACGGTTCACTACACGCCAAGTGTGGATACACATTCTACTCTCTTTTGTTTTTGAGTTCTCAACTAAACCTCAAGCAGGTCGATGCATCAATGGAGCTGACCCGGCCAGTAGTTGTGGTATAGTAAACTGTATTAGAACGTAGAAGCGACAAGGGCGCAGGGCAACTGAACCGAGACGACGGACGGACGGACGCGGGCAGAAGAGGACGAGGACTGGCACCCGTGAAAGCCGACGGTGGTTGGGTCATGTGTGTGTCTCGCGGGGCAAGCCGGGGCCCGGTGTGGGTCGCTACAGCCAAAACCGCGGCGAGCGCATGTGCCTGCCGGGCTCGCTCGTGTCCGCCCGGCGCAGTTTTTGCCCCCGTTTCGCGCGATCTCGGGGGATTTCTCCGGGTCCGGGGCCGACCGATGGATTATTCCGGTGGTGCAGGTGCGTCGTCGACCGCGCGGCAGCTAGCAGTGGTTGGTTTGCTTGCGACGTGGGGCTGGGTTTGTAGCTGTTTACCCTCCGGATCTCTCTACCCGTTCGGGTTTCGATCCAGTGCATATATCGTGTCGGGCAGGAATCATTCAGTCAGTAGAGTATATGCTCCGGATGGCCATGGCATTGGGCACCCAACAATGGATATGACTCGCACCTTTACTTTACGTGTACTAGTATTATACTGTATGCTATAGCTTATTATTGTCTGGCGGCCTCCTCCCTAGGCCACTCCAGCAGATCTCTTATATGTTGTTGTGATTTTTGCTCATATATATGTATGATCAGTATATCATGATAGACTTAAACGGGATCACTAGCCATAGATCTAGCACGTGTACTTGCATTTGGAATGAATCAGCTAGTCCTAGAACATCTATCAGTATGAGATTAAACGATAGAGTGAGAGAGAGAGAGGGTAGAGAAGGTGTAAACCATCGGCCGCCTTCGAGGAAGATAGGCTGGCCATCGCAGTGCTTGGTGAAGACTCGGTTCAAATGCTACGGTGAAGGGCGGTGTTGACCGGTGGCGGTTCTTCCCGTCGCTGGCAACGCCCCCTCACTTAGATCGGTTTAGGGTTTCGGGGATGTAGGTGGGGCGTCTGGCGGCTCGGGTGAACTTCGTGCCTTGTGCCCCGGCCTCCACCTTCTTTTTTATAGCGCTGTGCGATGGGGACCCACCAACCATGGAACGGTTGGGCGCCCCCGTTCAGTGCGCGGATTCAAGGGCCGCCAATTGAAAGAGATCAATCTAACATTCTCCCCCTTGATCTCACCTTATGACTTAAACTTAACTTACTTACTTTATCTTATTCTCATTCCATCACAGATCAGTGCATAGAGCGTGTCTCATCGTTATGGTCAGTTGCCATTAGATTAAACAGCTACAATGTATCTCTCTGTTTTGAAACAGATTCTCAACTAGGCCCTTATTGTCCAGAAATCGTAAGCTTTCCCTTAAACCCATGCTGCTAAGTGTTCTCTAAACACGCTGAGTGGTAAGCCTTTTGTAAGCGGATCCACGAGTATCTTTTCAGTTCTTATATGCTCAAGACTAATTATATGATCCTAGATTTTGTCTTTCACAACATAATACTTTATGTTAATGTGTTTGGCAGCATCACTTGACTTTTTGCTGTGAGCATAAAATACTGCTAGATTATTATCGCAGTGTAACTTGAGTGGTTTATGTATGTCGTCTACCATTTTTAACCCGGGCATGAATTTTTTCAGCCAATTCACCTGCCCTGTGGTCTCATAACATGTTACAAACTCGGCATACATTGTGGACGATATAGTGACGGTTAGCTTTGAGCTTTTCCATAATATAGCTCCTCCTGCGAGAGTGAATATGTATCCTGATGTGGACTTTCTTTCATCTTTCGCATAATCAGAATCTGTATACCCCTCTATGTGCAAGGAATCAGATCTTCTGTACGTTAGCATGAGACCCTTCGTACCTTGCAGGTAACGCAAAACTTTCTTTACTAATTTTCAGTGTTCTATTCCTGAATTACTCTGATATTTGCCTAAGCAACCCGGTAACAAATGCTAAGTCAGGGCGAGTACATACTTGAGCATACTATAAACTTTCGACAGCTGAACTATATGGAACCGCTTACGTTTGATCGATCTCATATTGGTTCCTGAGATATTAAAATTCCCCATATCTATCGCCCTTGACTATGGGAGCAGATGAAGACTTACAATTTTGTATACTGTATTTCTTTAGAACTTTTTCTAAGTATGTCTTTTGTGATAATCCTAAAACCCCCTTCTCTCTATCTCGGTGAATCTCTATTCCTAGAACGAAGGAAGCGTCACCGAGATCCTTCATATCAAACTTTGAGGACAAAAACTTCTTTGTTTCTAGTAGTAGATTAACATCACTGCTAGCGAGCAAGATGTCATCCACATACAAGACTGGAAAAATGTATTTCTCATTCTTTAACTTTGCATAAACACAATTGTCCTCTATATTTTCTTAAAACCCAAACTTTCTTATTGTGCTATCAAACTTCAAATACCACTGTCTTGAAGCTTGCTTCAATCCGTAAATGGATTTCTTCAGGCAGCATCCCATGCGTTCTTTTCCTTCCACAACAAAACATTTTAGTTGTGCCATGTAAATATTTTCCTCCAGATCCCCATTTAGGAATGCCGTCTTTACATCCATCTGATGTAATTCAAAATCATAATGTGCTACAAGCGCCATTATGATTCTAAAAGAATTCTTACATAAGACTAGAGAAAATGTCTCATTGTAATCTATGCCTTCTCTTTACGTGAAACCTTTCGCCATAAGTTGTGCTTTAAACCTTTCTATATTCCCTTTGGAGTCATGTTTAGTTTTGTAGACTCATTTACAGCCTACTGTTTTGGCTCCTTTAGGAATTATTTCTAAGTTCCAAACACCGTTAGTTTTTATTGATTTCATTTCATCTTCCATGGCTTCAAGCCACTTAGATGAGTGAGCGCTTCTCATGGCTTCTTCAAATGAGGTGGGATCACCCTCCATTTGAAATTCCTCACATTCATAAACTTCGTAGTCATCAGGAATGACTGATCTCCTGACTCTTTGAGACCATCTAGGGGCCTTGTTAGATGACGCTTGTTCTATATGAGGCTGTTGCTGCTCTCCCTCATGTGTTACAACGGGTTCTAGGGGATCCTGAAGGACAGGTTCCTCATGTTCATTTATTTTTGCCATAGGAGAACGAACAACAGATGCTGTTACTATAGTGTCTTGCACTGTTGGTACAACAACAACATGTAGTGTAAAGAATGGCTCCTAAACCATAGGAGTGGGCACATATACTCGCTTCTCTTCAAAACTAATTTCTCGCGCTACCATGCTCTCCCTGATCATATCATCCTCGAAGAAGACAACATGTCTTGTTTCTACAAACTTTGTTTGTTTGTTAGGACAATAGAAGCGATAACATTTTGATTTCTCTGGATAGCTAATGAAATGGCAACTGACTGTCTTGAAGTCTAGCTTCCCTATGTTTAGGTTAAATACTTTTGCCTCAGCAGGATAACCCCACACACGTAAATAGTTAAGTGAGGGTTCCTTTCCTGTCCACAACTCATACGGTGTTTTGGGCGCCGACTTACTTGGCACTCAATTAAGAATATGAATGGTGGTTTTCAACGCCTCCATCTAAAAACTTATTGGTAAAGAAGAGTAACTTATCATGCTTCTCACCATATCCATTAAGGTACGGTTACGTCTTTCAGCTACTCCATTCTCCTGAGACTTGTTCGATGTAGAATACTGGGCTACTATACCATTTTCCTATAAGAACCTTGCAAAAGGTCTAGGAACTTGGCCATATGGGGTGTGTCGATCATAATACTCTCCCCCACAGTTGGACCTTACTACCTTAATCTTTAAGTTGTGCTGATTTTCTACTTTAGCCTTAAATATCTTAAATTTATCCAATGCTTCCGATCTTTCCTTATTTGGATAAATATAGCCAAAACATGAATAATCATCTGTGAATGTTATAAATGAATCATAACCATCCACACTCTTCACAGGAAAAGGACCATAGATGTCTGTATGAACTATTTCTAAAATTTCTACGCTTTGTTTGGCATCTTTCTTTATTTTCTTAATGTACTTTTCTTTTATGCAATCTATGCATTGTTCTAAATCTAAAAATTCTAAAGGCGAAAGAATTGATTTCTTAATCAATCGCTCTATTCTCCCCCTCAAAATATGGCCTAAACGACAGTGCCATAATTTTGAAGATACATCATGCACTCTCTTCCGCTTATTTGTTGCATTCATAGACAAGGAAACATTCTTATTCTCAGTGCTCACAACATTCACATTCTCAGAAAGTGATAATAAATAAAGCTTATCTTGTTGTAAGGCAAGACCAACACACTTATTATTATATACAATTCGACATTTGCCATTACCAAAATGGCAATCATAACCATCATCGTCAAGTCGTGAGACACTTATCAATTTTCTACGTAAAGAGGGTACATAAAGAATATATGAAAGCTAAAGTCTAAATCCACCATCTAATTCTAGAGAGATCTCCAATGGCTTCAACTTCAGCTTCAACTCCATTTGCTACTTTAATCCTTCTTTCTCGTATTTGCAGGGTTCTCCTCATACGGAATCCCTGTAATGAATTTGCAACATGAACAGTTGCACCTGAATCAATCCACCATGTAGATTTTACATAACTTAAATACAAGGATTCATCTATGAATGTAATGAAATCCTCACCTCTCTTCAGAAGGCTCTTCAAGAAGTTTGGACAGTCCCTCTGGTAATATCCATGCTTCTTGCACCATTTACACTGATCCTTCTCAACGTAAGCATTGTTGTTCTTATGATGATGGTCATTCTGAGGGGCTTTCTCTTGAGGTTTGATATTCTTATTGAAGTTCTTCTTCTTGTTGTCCTTCACAAGGTTAGCAGAGTCACCCTGTAAGGATTTTAGCCTCTTCTCTTCTTGATCACACATTGCGATGAGCTTCTCTATATCCTACTTATTGGGCTGCATGTTGTAATTAATAACAAAAGTTTCATATTTCTTTGGCAAGGAAACAAAAATCAAATGAATCAGGAACTCATCCTTGAGCCCCAAATTCATTGGCTTCAGCTTCGAAGCCGTGTTGCTCATCTTCAGTATGTGCTCTCTGATACCGCCACCAGTATACTTCTCATTGAATAATTTCTTGATCAAAGTACTAGTATAAGCCTTTGAAGAGCTAGTGAACTGACTCTCCACCTTTTTAAGATACTCCATGATGGTATCACAGTCTAGGATAGACCCCCTTATAGCATCTGAAATTATGGACTTAGCCACCATCAAGCACTTGTGGTTTGAAATGTCCCATTTCTTGCGTTCGAGATCATACTTCATCCGCACTTCAGCATGATCCCGTTGCCGAGCAGTGAAATCAGTATCAGACTCATTTTCTTCCCTCACCGGGTCTACTAGCTCCGTAGGACATGGGAAGGTAAGCGCTAGATCATTTTCAGACAGCGCAAGTGCTAACTTATACTTCTCTCGCCATACCCTATAGTTGCCCCCTTCAAGAGGTGGTATGTGCGAGATGAATCATATTGGGTTGAGTCCTGAAAAACACCATCAGAGATAGTGAGAAAATATGACATTATAATTGCATGCTTTAATTTAACGTTAGTCAAAATTAAAATATATAAAATTCTTATACACAAATTCTACATTACCGTTGGGCAGAAATAGAATTAATGCATGGAAAACTTATGAATAAATATTATAATATTACTATTATCAACATTGGTCAGAAAAATAACAATATTATAATTTACTAATTAAAATTGACTACTCTTCAAATTAAATTCTTCCGTTGGTTCGAATTTAATTAGAAAATTATAAACTTTAACATTGCAGCAGAAACAAAAAAATTCATTATCTATTTTTCTGAAGCATTGAACTTTTCTCAACTATTCTCTGAAAAATTACCCTGTTGGTTCACATTTTAACAGAGATTTTAAACTAGACAAATATCATTAAAAAATTGCTTCTAAAAAAATAAAACTTAAACTCATAGAACACTATTCATGTGGCCCAAGCATCAAAACAGCCCAGCTTGGTCTGCTTTAGCACGCACTGTGCCTTCCCAGGCTGTAACCTAGGCCTGGCCCGACAAAGCCGCCCATCACACGCGCCAGCCTAGGCCGAATGTTGGCCCGTTCGCTGTCAGCCATTCATCACGAATTGATGGTCGAGCGCGGTCCTTGGCGGATCAAAACCGGCGCGCGACGTCCATCCCCTAACCCTAGGCACATTTGACTCTTTCACCTTCCTCTCTCAGCGCAGCGAGTGGCAAGCACCGAGTGAAGGCGAGAGGTGATGGCGCCGTCGCCGGCCCCCTCACCGGCGCGCACGCTCCCCAGCGGGTGAGCACGCCACCGTTGAGCGGTCTGGGCGGCGGTGCCTTGATCCCCACACTCGCTGTTGTGAGATGCTCCCTAAACCCTAGATCTGATCGGCGCCGCTGCTGGTCCCCTCACCGGAGCACGCGCTCCCTAGTGGGTGAGCGCGCCACCATCGAGCGGTCCTGTGACGGTGCCCTCGACCAGGCTCGCGTGCAAGGCGGTGAGCGTGGCTCGGCTTCTTCCCGCGCGCCGACAAGGTGACGACGGAGGTCCTTCCCGTGTGACGGTAGGAGATAACCCACGCGACGGCGGTGGTGACACGCGACAGAAGAGTCCGGGTAGGTCCTCCTCTCCGTCGTCCAATCCGTTTCTAGGGTTAGGGTTTTCTAGGATTAGGGTTAGGGTTGACTACTATTCTTCTTCTCCGAGGTGTCTATGTGGGTTAGGGTTAGGGTTTGAGATCCTTTTCAAAACTAAGACCCCTTCTTACTTCTTTTCTTCACCTGATTTGGGTTTAGGGTTCGATGAACCCTCTATTTAGATCCAAAAATGGATCTATCACCTTCTTCTAAATGCAGCTACTTGGTTTTCTTTTTCGATAGGCTAGATCTACACCTAGTTAAGCTCTGATACCATTAATAGACTTAAACATGATCACTAGCCATAGATCTAGCATGTATACTTGCATTTGGAATGAAACAACGAGTCCTAGAACATCTACCAGTATGGGATTAAACGATAGAGTGAGAGAGTTTAGAGAAGGTGCAAACCATCGGCCGCCTTCGAGGAAGATGGGCTGGCCATCGCGGTGCTTAGTGAAGACTCGATGGAGATGCTGCGGTGAAGGGCGGCGGTGCAGTGGCGGCGTTGACCGGTGGTAGTGCTTTTCGTCGCTGGCAACGCCCCCTCACTTAGATCGGTTTAGGGTTTTCGGGGATGTAGGTGGGGCGTCTAACGGCTCAGGTGAACTTCGTGCCTTGTGCCCCGACCCCTACCTCCCTTTTTATGGTGCTGTGCGGCGAGGGCCCATCAACCATGGAATGGTTGAGCACCCCCGATCAAGGCGTGGGTCCAAGGGCCCAATTGGTCGTTGGACCAATTGGAAGAGATCAATCTAACATATCACTGTTTATAGTTTCTTTGATAGATCACGTATGCACATGTTTTTTTGAAACCATCACATATGCACATGTTTGTTACAAATCTTTTACTATTTTCTATATTAAAATATATCTTAATTTATACCTATAGATATGTAACACCTACATACCTTCGCTAGGCTGATGTCGTCCCAATCATATAGCCATCTATAAAGGCATCTGGAGTGCTAGAATTTCATGTCTTAAGGATGACATGGCATTCTTGAGGTTGACCTCAAACATTACAATATCGGTCCTAGTACAAAAATTCTTATAGTCAGATCTCAAGCCTAAGACCTATCCTTACCCAGTGTGGCTAGCTAGCACCCGGACCTCTGGACGCCCGCACCTGCCCATCTAATGCACATGTTGTTGCATGTTGTACACTACTCTGTTTTATTATTGGTGTGTGGGTGTTTTATTATTGCCTACCTAAACTGACGCCCATGTTGCTGCTACTTGCCCCACCTACTACATGCGCCCGCATGCACCTACCGCTCCTGCACGCCTACGCATGCTACCTTGGCTGTTGCGCAAGGTGTGCTGCCTACCCCGTCCTGCTGCACGCGCCTGCTACTGCTGCGTGCCTACGCATGACATGCTACTGCGCATGCATGCCAGCATGCTGCTGGGCATGCACGCGGGGACCGCCTCTGCCTGTGCTCGCTTCTTGTGCCTGCTAATAAAAACACTTGCAACATAGAGCACCTGCTGCAACATACGTCTGAAATAGATAAAATATTTGAAAACATACTCTTGCAACATATGCGTATAACCTGCAATATATGCAACATCTAGATAAAACATTTGCAACATACTTTTGAAAATAGCTGAAACATTTGAAATATACACTTGCAACATATGTGTACAGCCATTGCAACTTATGCAACTTCTAGATAAATACTTACAGCTTGCAACATGAAAACACTTCCTACAACATAAGACTGGAACATTTGGAATATACTCTTACAATATATGTGTAAAACATATGCAACATCCAGATGAAAACGCTTGCAAACGTATGTCTAAAACAGATGAAACATTTTGAATAGACGCTTGCAACATTCATCTGAAACACTTGCAACATGTGCCGACAATCATTGTAGGCAAGGAGATCTAGCGGTTGTAGTGGGTTGGAGATCCGGTGGTGGCGGTGGGGTGACGAGATGGTTGGAGGGTTTCGATGCTGTGTTTGACGATGATAGTGAGGGAAGCCCCGGTTTGATGAAATTTGGATAACTTATAGATTTTAGATCCAAGTCAAACTATTTTAAGGGCCTCTCCAAAACGATGAAGCTAGGAGAAACCGCATTTTGGTGGCTTGAACTTGTGCCCAAAAGACGACTTTGATTTTACTAATTTGTCTTGGTCTTGACTTCAGAACTATTCCTGTATGTGCTCGTTTGGTAAAACTTTTAATTAAACCGGTGAAGAAGCCACAACAAAAATTCCCTTTAATCATTTAAAAAAAATCATATATAAAAGATAAATTACTTTCAAAGAGAGAGAAGGGGGCAACAACTTGGAAATTCTCCATCCTCTAGTGTCGGAGCTTTTTTTATAGAAAATCTAGTGTCGGAGCTAAAAGCATTTTTTTTCGCAGACAAACAAAGAGCACCTATATTCTGAACTCATGAAATACATGGGCTGAAATTGGCCTGATAATCCGGACGGGCCGGGCCAGTTGCTCCAGGGCGCAGGCGCAGGCGTTTTCACCCAGTACTGCACCAGGCGATCAGCCCAGCCTATGATGAACTCGTGGGCCTCAGCTGGTACGTCGCTCGTCGTCTCTCGTCCCACCAGGCGTTTTCACTCACGCATTCTGCCGTCCACAACTGCCCTGCCCAGGGAGGCAGGGACGAGCACCGGCCAATCTCACACCGACGACATGGCAAAACAACTCTACGCATGCACGCCGCTTGTCACGTACACACCCTACGTATAGTATATATGGACCCCATCACCCACACGACAAGCAGCTAGGCAGCTCGTCAGCTAGCACGGCCGGTCGTCGTCGAAGCTACATATATACACGACGTACGTACTGCGCGTCTGCGCCCCCCGGCCGTCCCCGGTGTGCGTCGTCCGTCTCCGGATCCTCCGGCAAGCCGAGACGATGAGCTCCAAGTCACCATCGTCAGCGCTTGCGGTGCTACTCGTGGCGGCGGCGCTGGCGGGGGCGGCGTCCGCGGCGACGCTGCAGTGCGTGCAGGTGGCGCAGCTGATGGCGCCGTGCATGCCGTACCTGACGGGCGCGCCCGGGATGACGCCCTACGGCATCTGCTGCAACAGCCTGGGCGTGCTCAACCAGCTCGCCGCCACGCGCGCCGACCGCGTCGCCGCCTGCAGCTGCGTCAAGGCCGCCGCCGCCGGGTTCCCGGCCGTCGACTTCGCGCGCGCTGCGGGGCTCCCCGCCACCTGCGGCCTCTCCATCAGCTTCACCATCTCCCCCAACATGGACTGCAACCAGTACGTACTCTAGGCCATCATCGCCTTTGTTTCCTTGTCGGCTCCATTTCGCCATGCATTTGACGTCGTCGTTGCGCGTTCGCCTGGCAGAGTTACAGAGGAACCATGACACCAACCGGGCACATCACATAGAATACAAGCTGAAGAACCAAGCTGTTCAAGTCGATCGAGTCGCATCATCTTCCAATCCAACAAAATAAAATGAAGAAACGCTACACCCATCTAGATCTTGCATCTCTTGCTGTTTTATTCCCTTTTCAGGTCTTTTTTCTTCAACCAAAAGTTCTATTCATTCAGTTTGATGATTTGATCTGCTATCTGGATTTTGTGAACGAGTTTTCGTTCCTGTGGTTTTGAACTGTATGATCGTGTGTGCTTTTCAATTCGCCGCAACTGCAGTAAATAAAGTTCAAACGTATATTTTACTGAAAAACTCCAAATCCATGAGAACAGTCTTGTTCCAAGCTCCTACCAAGTTTAATTTCACACCAACCAAATGCACGAACGACATACAAACAAGACCTGCATAAACATTACCGACGACGCAGCGAAACGAGCAGCGAACGACCGGATCACTTCAACACCTGTTGCTAGATTCCAGTAGGTGGTAAAACCCCTCCTGTTTCATAAAAAAAAAACACTTATTGCCAGCCTCTGTGCGCCCTGCTGTTAGCAGCAAAGGGGAAGGGAAACGCAGCAGGGGCGGGCCTAGGGCTAGGGCCACTCGCGACCCAACTAATCCAATAATGTCTATATAATTTTTTAGCCCAACAAATGCTTCATTGGAGTCTCCCGCCGCTCGTGAGTAGAGTCACCCCTCTTGCCTTATCGCTCGCACAGTCGTAGGGTCACGTTGCGCCGCCGCTACTCGGAGCTGCCACACAAGCGTGCCAGCCTAACCACGTGCAAATGATCCTAACTAGCTTCTACTTTGCATTAGCTCTATCTCACTCAAGCAAGCCTCATACTCAATTCTAGTTGCTAGGTCTTTAGGTTGAATCACACAAACACACAAGCTAGCAACTACATAACTACATAAGGAAGCTAACTATAGAGCTAATTACAACTAGTTACAACTATAAGCTACCCGAGTGCTACACTAAACAAGAAAGCTATAACTACTCAAACTACACAAGCAAGCAAACACTACACAAGTAAACTAATGAATGAAGTGTAGTGTTCTATATCGAACCGGGCAAGACAGATGACACAAGATATATCCTGAGGTTTGCTTGCTTGCCAGCAACTTGCGTCCTCGTTGTGGCAAATCCCAACTTGGTGATTTGCGAGCTAATTGGCTTCACACGTCAAGCCCACCACACGAGTGCCATAAGAATCGCCCAAGAAGTGCACTCCAATTAGCCATGATTCCACTAAAGTTGCTTTTTTGCGAATCTCGAGTGGGGAATGAGCACAAGAGCCCCTCACAACCAATTGATCGAAGCCGACAACAATCACCAATGCCGCTCAACGATCCTCCGCTGTCTCCAAGCCGTATAAGTGGTGGCAACCACCAAGGATAACATGAATCTAAAAGCCCTAGTTTGGTTTTAGTTAATTGATGAAACCTATTTGGACTAATCCTTGCATCTAAGTGTGTGGCTAGATAGGATGATCCAATCCAAGTAAAGGAGCTAGGTGGCACTCATGGATGGAGATGGCCACATGAAATGAAGATCATGGTGATGGTGTGAACACATGTGATGATCAAGCTCCGGGACTTGGAAAAGAAGAAAGAGAAAAAAACAAAATGGGCTCAAGGCAAAGGTGATATCCATAGGGCTATTTTGTTTTCGGTGATCGAGACACTATAGAGAGTGTGATCACATTTAGGATAGATGGTCATACTATTAAGAGGGGAGCTCTTATCAGACAACTCGATCATCTAGTGCCACTAGGTGTTGCAAAACTTGCATATGCATTTAGGCCTAGTGCACATTCGGTGAGAAGTGAATAACCTTTGAAAAATAATTGTGAAAATACTAACACACTTGCACATGATAGCGAAACACTTGGAGTGTTAGCACATTTGCAAAGGTGGTGAAAAAGGTGAAGAAAAGGAGGCGTTGCCGGGTTCGATGTGCTGCCCCGGGGGCACCGCCATGCCTTGTACGGTGCACCGCCACCCCTGTGGCAGTGACCAATTGAGGAGGATGAGAGGGAGGTGTTTTGGTGGGGCACCACCACCCCTTGTCCAATGGCATCACCACCCCTAGGGCGGTGCCCACCTGGACGTGATCGAGGAGAGCTAGTGCTAGGGCTGGCACCGGAAGTGGCGGTTTGCACTACCACCCTGTCCGGTGGCATCGCCCCTTTTCAATAGAGAGCGGCTGAACTAGAGATGGGCACCGCCGCGGTCACCGCCACCCTATGGCGGTGCACTGCCCCATTTTTCCAGAGAGGAGGGAAAATGAGGGGCTGGCTCAGGGTGGCACCATCACCCCCTGTCCGGTGCCACCGTCGCCTATCCAGTGCCCCAATGGCTAGTGATGACCATTGGAGGGTCACCGCCACCCCCTGTCCGATGACAGCACCGCCATGTCCGGTGACCTCGCAGAAAGTTGCTTCAAGGGGCAATGGCTCTATTTGCTTACGGGCTTATAAATAGAGGTGGTGGCCGGCCTTGGCCACTGTCTTGGCACTTCTAACAGCTGCATACACCCTTTGAGAGCTGAGCACACCACTTCACTCACTTGCACACTTGATTTTATCATCTTGAGTGAGATTGGAGTGCCTCTAGTGCATTGCTTAGTGGTTTAGCATCTTGTGGCACTAGTTGGGCGATTTGGGCTGGTGGAGATCTTGTTACTCTTGGTGTTTGCCGACACCTAGATGGCCCGACAATTGGTGGATCGTCGAACGAAGGAAGGTGATTGTCTTCAGCTCCGATCATTGTGATTATGAGGGGTTCTTGTGCCTTCCCCGGTGGAGCACCAAAGGCAACTCTAGTGGATTGCGCCGGGCTTCTCCAAATCAATGACATTGCTCTAAGTGTTATTCATGATGCAATTGATGAGAGAATATTTGAGCAAATCAAGAACATTGAGATAGCTCATGAGGCTTAGAAGAAGTTAGAGGAATCATTTGAGGGCACACAAGCGGTGAGAGGTGCCATGGCATACATTCTCAAGGAAAAGTTTGCAAGCTTCAAGATGAAAGAAAATGAGAGTGTGTTAGAGATGTTCCATAGGCTTCAAGTGTTTGTCAATGATCTCAAAGCACTTGGAGAAGAGGTGAAGGACAAGGACTTCTCGCACAAGTTCTTGAGATGCTTACCATCAAGATTTGGCATGTTGGTCACCTTACTAGTGAGGAGTGGTTTGGACACCATGACACCAAACCAAGTATTGGATGATATAATGACCGATGACACCTATAGAGATGATGATGAGAAGGAAGAAAAGAAGGAGAAGAAAGATGAGAAGAAGAAGAGTGTGGCATTCAAAGCCATATCATCATCAAAGGGCAAAGCCAAACAAGATACATCAAATGAAGATGATGATTCAAGCTTTGATGATATGGATGATGAAAAGATGGCTCTCTTTGTGAAGAGATTTGGCAAGTTCATGGTGAAAAAGGGGTACCATGCTAGAAGGAAGAAGTCACCATCCAAGAGCAATAATGAAGTAAGAAGGTGCTTCAAGTGTGGAAGCAAGGATTATCTTGTTTCTCAATGCCCATACAATAGCGACAATGATGATGATGACAAGAAGAGCAAGAAGAAGGAGAAGAAGGACAAGATGACCATCAAGAAGAAGAAGGGTGGTTCATATGTGGTCACTTGGTATAGTGATGCTTCCTCAAGTCATGATGATGATAGTGATGATGACAAGACCACCAAGAAGAAGGCTCTTACAAGCATTGCCATTAATGAGAAGTCTTCTCTTTTCGACAGTCCATCGACTTGCTTCATGGCTAAGGCCACTAAGGTACAAACTTGTGATGAAGGATGTGATGAGGAACATGATAATGAAAGTAAAAGTGATGATGATGATGATGAACCCACTAAAGATGAACTGATTGACATGTTGGAAGATGCTAAAGAATATTTTGACATTAAGAGAAGAGAATGCAAAGACTTGCGTAAGGAACTAAAAGCCCTTAGCAAGCCTTTGATGAGCTCAATGCTACTCATGAGAGTCTAAAGTAAGACCATGAGGAGCTTGGCATGGCTCACAAAAAGCTTGAAAAAGCTCATTCCTCTCTACTTAATGAGCAAAATGAGAAGGAGCATGTTGTAGCATGTGATAAAGGCTTAACATATGACATAATCAATGAATCTTTCTTTAAGTCTATTGTTGTTGCTCCTGCTAACCTTTCATGTAGCTCATCATCCACTTACACCTCACCTATGAGTGATGGTTTCACTTGTGATGCCTCACTTATAGTTGAGAATGAGACCTTGAAGAAGGAGGTCAATGAGCTCACTCGCGCCTTAGGCAAAGCCTATGGTGGTGAGGACCGCTTGCTTATGTGCTTGGGTAGCCAAAAAGATTCTCTCTACAAAGAGGGATTGGGCTATACCCCCAAGAAAGATAAGACAACCTTTGCTCCTGACAACACTAGTTTTGTGAAGAACAAATGGTCGATTTTGCACTAGTTGTAAGCAAGTTGGTCATAAAGAGTATGATTGCAAGAACAAGAAATCACATGCCAAAGTATCCTCAATTAGATTTGATTCTTATTATTTGCTTACCAAGGGTGCCAATGGTGTGAAGGCTAAGTTTGTTGGTACATCCATGTTAGGCCCAAATAAGAAGGCTATTTGGGTACCAAAGAGCTTAGTGACTAACCTTCAAGGACCCAAGCAAGTTTAGGTACCTAACAAGAATTGATCTTCTTTTATAGGTTAATTATAAAGCCGGAGGAAGGCATTGGGTTCTTGATAGTGGGTGCACTCAACACATGACCGGTGATACAAGAATGTTCAACTCAATCAACACCAATGATAGTATTTTTTTTGCAATTCAACACCAATGATAGTAATGGCTATGATAGTATCACATTTGGTGACAATGGCAAAGGCAAGGTCAAAGAGCTTGGTAAGATTGCAATATCCAATGACATGAGCATTTCCAATGTGTTGCTAGTAGAGATCTTGAACTTTAATTTGCTATCCGTGGCTCAATTATGTGATCTTGGATTCAAATGCATATTTGGGGTAGATGATGTAGAGATCATAAGTGTAGATGGCTCTAACTTGATCTTCAAAGGCTTTAGATATGAGAATCTATACTTGGTTGATTTCAATGCTAGTGAAGCTCAATTGTCAACATGCTTGTTCACTAAGTCTAGTATGGGTTGGTTATGACATAGAAGGCTTGGTCATGTTAGAATGAAATAATTGAATAGATTGGTTAAGTATGACTTGGTTAGAGGCTTAAAAGATGTTGTGTTTGAGAAGGATAAATTTTGTAGCTCTTGTCAAGTCGGCAAACAAGTTGGAAACACCCATCCTAAGAAAAGCATAATAAGCACTAGCAAAGCATTTGAGTTATTACACATGAATTTATTTGGACCAACACAATACACTAGCATTGGTGGAAACAAATATGACTTTGTGATAGTGGATGATTATACTAGATACACTTGGGCATTCTTTCTAGTAGACAAGAGTGATGTGTTTGTAACATTCAAATCATTTGTCAAGGGCATTCATAATGAGTTTGAAACAACCATCAAGAGAGTTAGAAGTGACAATGGCAGTGAATTCAAGAATAGAAGAATTGATGAGTTGTGTGATGATTTTGAAATTAGAAATTAATTCTCGGCCAAGTACACTCTACAATCAAATGGCCTTGTTGAGAGGAAGAATAGAACACTTATTGACATGATAAGGTCTATACTTAATGAGTACAATGTGAGTCAATCCTTTTGGGCCGAAGCTATCACACGGCTTGCTATTGTAGCAACCGCTTATATTGTCACCCATTGAAGGAGAAGACACCTTATGAGCTCTTGAATAGTAGAAAGCACAACATTGCATATTTTCGAATCTTTGGATGCAAATGCTATATCTTGAAGAAAGACACTAAATTGGGCAAGATTGAGAAGAAGTGTGATGAAGGATTCTTACTTGGATACTCAACCACTACCAAAGCATATAGAGTTTGGAATTTGGTAAATGGTACTCTTGAGGAAGTATATGATGTTGAATTTGATAAAACCAAGGGGTCTCAAGATAAGAATAAGAACTTAGAAGATGTTAGAGGCACTCAACTTTCAAATGCCATAAAGAACATGGATGTTGGTGAATTGAGGCCTAGACAAGTGATTGATGAAGAAGATGATCAAGTGCAAGTGCTCTCTAACTCAAATGTGCAAGACGACACTAATCAAGCAAGCACAAGTGGCTCTCATGGCAATGTTCAAGATCAACAAGTGGCTAGTACATCATCTCAACCTAATGATCAAGCAAGTGCAAGCAATGTTCCAATACTTCAACCAACCAATATTGCAAGAGATCATCTATTGGATACTATAATTGGAGATATTTCTAGAGGTGTACAAACAAGATCAAGATTGGCTTCATTTTGTGAGCACTTCTCATTTGTGTCATCCATTGAACCAAAGAAGATAGATGAAATATTGAAGGATGCTGATTGGGTGAATGCTATGCATGAAGAATCGAACAACTTCATAAGAAATCAAGTATGAGAGTTAGTGGAAAGACCAAAGAACCACAATGTGATTAGAACCAAATGGGTCTATAGACAAGCAAGATCAAGATGGGATAGTAGTAAGGAACAAAGCAAGATTGGTAGCACAAGGATACACTCAAGTGGAAGGTCTTGACTTTGGAGAAACATATGCGCCATTTGCTAGATTGGAAGCAATTAGAATCTTGCTAGCTTATGCTTGTGCCCACAATATCAAGCTCTATCAAATGGATGCCAAGAGTGCATTTATCAATGGCTATATCAATGAAAAAGTATATGTTGAGTAACCTCCTGGTTTGGAAGATGACAAGAAGCCCGACCATGTGTACAAGTTGAAGAAGGCATTGTATAGCTTGAAACAAGTACCTAGAGCATGGTATAAGTGGTTGAGGGATTTCTTACTCTCTAAAGGGTTCATGATGGGCAAGGTTGACACCACTCTTTTCACCAAGAAGATTGGAAAGGACTTGTTTTGTGTTGCAAATCTATGTTGATGACATCATATTTTGATAAACCAATCAAGACTTTTGTGAAGAGTTTGGGAAGATGATGGCTAATGAGTTTGAGATGTCCATGATTAGAGAGTTGAGTTACTTCCTTGGTCTTCAAATCAAGCAATTGAAGAATAGTATATTTGTAAGTCAAGGCAAGTACATCAAAGACATGCTTAAAAAGTTTGGTATGAATAAAGCAAAGCCAATTAGTACACCCATGGGAACAAATGGAAATTTGGATAGTGATACAAGTGGCAACATGGTGGATCAAAAGTTGTATCGGTCTATGATTGGAAGTCTACTCTATGTGACCACATCAAGGCTGGATGTTATATTTAGTGTGTGCATATGTGCAAGATTTCAAGCCTCACCAAGAGAAAGTTATTTGAAAGCAACAAAGAGAATATTGAGGTAGTTAAAGCATACACAAAATGTTGGTTTGTGATATCTATTGATGGTAGTTAACATTCATCATAAACCATCAATATAACTTGTATAAATGGCTAAAAAGGATCACTAATGTAGACTTAGGGGTTTAAACTAACAAATTCCATGAGTTTTGGTGAATCTGTGTTTCTAGCAGGATTTAATTAGAAAACCACCAAGGAGGACCAATTCGTCAAAAAAAAATCATGGAATTCCACCGCGTAATCGATGTGGAAAGACTTTAGAAGACTCCAGAAGGTGAATCACTAAAGCGGGACACATGTCTCTGACATGTGGGGCCGCTTGGCCCCTATAGGTCCTACCTATCAGCCTTGTTATGTCGGTTCTCCACCGCCTTAAGGATTGTATCTTCGCCGTTCTTTAAGTCAGTTTGATCCAAGGGCTCATGTTGGACGCTCTGAGCTATATATACCAGCCCCTGCCACTCCCAGGAAGAGGAATAGGCATTTGATCCTAAGAGCTAAGAAGCCAGAAACCCTAATTCAGATGTCCACCAGGATCAGAGCAAGCAATTAAGAGAAGATTAGTCCTCAATAGAATCTAGTCTTGTATTAGAGATAGTGAGATAGAGTGTGAGGGAAGAGTTTGGAGGAGTCCCGGCCTATCGATGCTCTGTCTATGGCTTGTACTCTGGTGGAATAAATTTCTTCTTGAGCTTGCTTCTGAGATTTCTCTGGTAATTGACTTCTAATTCAAGTAAGCATCTTGTTCATATTGTTCTTTAGGTTTGCGACTCTCTTTTGAGTACTTTAATCCTTGTAACTCCTGGGTTAAAGGAGTATTCGTAGTGTAAGCGTGGTGTTTAGACTCGGTTACTCATGAATGTACCCTATTTTCTAGATCAGTGGTAGCTCATGAGGTTGACTTTTATAGCCTCATTGAATCCTTTGTAGTCCACCTCCTATTAGTAGGCCTAGCAGGACATTGTTGCTATAGGAAACATACTCTGCCTGTGTTTTCTCTAGTAATATCCCTAGAATTGAACAATAGAAGACAAAACTTATCGAAGTTAGAACTAGAAGACTTTAGCAGTCTTCTCTACGCTCCTATTATCTAGCCTTATTTGTGAAGTTGGGATAAGTTAGATTTAGTTATTCTCACACATGTTTCTTCGAGTTCGATATAAAACTGGGTACTCCCTGTGAAGTGCTACATTGGTATAATATCCGTGCGCTTACGGATTATTCTGTGTGCATTAATTTATACCAACAAGCATTTCTGGTGTTGTTACCAGGGAAACGGTTGCTAGGTTAATTTTAAACCTAGCTTATCCTTGTATCATTATTCTTTTATCTTTTATTTTTTTTCTTTTTACCATGGATCTAGAATCCACCCCTATCTACCAATATGGTGCACCTATGAGCGCAAGTCTACAGGCAGAAGAGTCTTCAAAGCCTATCCTAACACCTGGCTATGAGCTACGCTGTGTTTAATCAACGTGGTTCAGGATCAACCCTTTTCGGGTGAAGATGATGAAAACCCCTATTCCCACCTAAATGAGTTTGAGCAGACCTATGCATGCCTATGCATTGCAGGCATGTCAGACGAAACCTTACGATGGAAGCTTTTTCTCTTCTCTTTGATGGGAAAAGCTAAACGTTGGTATAATCTCACCATAGGGAGTAGACAAGGAGATTGGGAAGCCCTGTGTTCTAGCTTTTACTTGCAATTCTTTCCCATCTCAGAGGTTCTATCTTTTAAATAAAAGAAAAAAAGAATCTCTAGGCACGACATGGGAACGCTTTAATATTCTCATTAATACTGACCCTGACCTTGCCATTCAAGACCCTATTCTTCTTCAACACTTCTATATGGGTCTTGATAGGAAAACCTCGAAGCTTCTTAATACGGCCTTAGGAGGTTTGTTCTTGCATGTCTCCGCCAGTGTGGGGAGAAGCATTCTTATGAAAATCTTAGAGAACATCCCTAAAGAAGTAGAAGAGAAGCCATTAGAGAAAGAATCACAAATAGCTAAACCCAAATCTTTACTAGACCCATCACCAATTTCAGCTATCCCAAATCCTGAACCACCGGAAAAGGAGGAAACTCCGATTTCGGACTTGATGCTTGAATTCAAGGATGAACTTTTTGATGAATATAGAAATACTTTGAATTACCATACCATGAGGAGACCCCGAAAGTCTAGGAAATCATTGCATGAAGAACCTTTAGACCCTTCTGAGAAAGCTTTCCTTAAAAAGACTACGAAAGAGCTAGTGTCTATTATAAGCAATGAATAGTTATAAGAATCAGAGCTTTTATCTGATGAGATTCATTTAGATTCACCTTCTATATTCATTCATTGCCAAATTAATAAATCTACTTTTGATGCTCTTTACAATCCTGTTGTGGGTGTTAATATCATGTCTGTATCTTTTGCTATTGATTTATTAAAACACATGCCATTGACCCCAACAATAAAGTTATTGAAAAGTCTTTCAGGACACATTCTCCTGAGTTTGAGAATTTTGTTTGTCCTCCCTATCTAGGTAAAAGGAACCAAAGTTCATTTGAGCTTCTCTATCTTTGATATTATAGAGTTTGACCTGTTGATAGGACAACCAATTGAAAGACTTATCCATGAAGGACACACGGGGAAGTTGGGTATAAGACTTTGGAAAAACTTTAAGCTTTCTGTACCCATTACTCATTCTCTAAATGCTGAGAGTGAGCCAATTCCCGAGGAAGACCCAATGGAAAAGGTTAAGGTTGCATCTCTTGATTATTTGATTGAACCCAACCTTGAAGATGATGCCCAGTTCTTCATCGAGGAAGAAAAAGAAAATCCCATGGAGCCTGAACCTCTAGATGAATGGCAATAACCACCTAAGCCCACCATTGAGTTCAAACCCCTGCCTTCTAATCTTAGATATGCTTTTCTCAATAATGATCAGGATTCTCCTGTGATCATAAGTGATAAACTTTCTCAGAAAGAATCCCTACGCTTGATAACTATCTTAGAAAAGCATCGTTCTGCCTTTGGCTATTCACTACAAGACCTTAAGGGAATTAGCCCTGCTCTTTGCACCCATCGCATCCCTATAGATTCTAACTCTATACCTTCTAGGGAGCCCCAGCGTAGGCTTAATAATGCGATGAGAGAGGTTGTTAAGAAAGATGTTTTAAAACTCTTGCATGCCAGGATCATCTATCATGTGCCGCATAGTGAGTGGGTTAGCCCTGTTCAAGTTGTGCCTAAAAAGGGAGGCATGACTATTGTTAAAAATGAAAAGAATGAATTAATCCCCCAAAGAACCATCACTGGATGACAGATGTGCATTGATTACCGAAAACTTAACAAGGCAACAAAGAAAGACCACTTTTTGTTGCCCTTCATTGATGAAATGTTGGAGTGACTGGCGAATCACTCTTTCTTTTGTTTCCTTGATGGGTATTCAGGTTATCACTAGATACCGATCCATCTAGATAACCAAAGCAAAACCACCTTTACATGTCCATATAGAACTTATGCTTATCATAGAATGTCTTTTGGACTATGCAATGCTCCAGCTTCTTTTCAAAAATGCTTTATGTCTATATTTTCTGATATGATTGAAGAAATCATGAAAGTTTTCATGGATGACTTTTCTGTTTATGGAAAAACTTTTGATGATTGCCTTGAAAATTTAGACAAGGTTTTGCAAAGATGTGAAGAAAAGCACTTAGTCCTTAATTAGGAAAAATATCATTTCATGGTTAGAGAAGGAATAGTGCTTGGACACTTAGTGTCTAAAAGAGGGATTGAGGTAGATAGAGCTAAAATTGAAGTAATTGAA